>NC_022022.1:46150305-46165218 GCF_000317375.1 Microtus ochrogaster | reverse complement strand
TCACACCCAGAGCAAGTTCACACCTAGAGCACGCTCACACCCAGAGCACGCTCACACCCAGAGCACGCTCACACCCAGAGTACACACAACCCCCACAGCATGCTCACACCCAGAGCAAGCTCACACCTAGAGCATGCATGCTCACACCCGGAACATGCTTTTCCACAGAATACCATCACACACAGAACATTCTCACACCCAGAGCACACTCACACCCAGAACACACTCACGCCCAGAGCACGTCCATCCCCCACTGCTTATGAACACACAGCAAACACATCTCCCCAGTCAGGAAGTGCCCCCCCCCACCCCTGCTTTGCCTGGGCTGTGGTCAGATGCGTCTTCAGGATGGATTAGATAAAGTGCCTTTAGTGCTCATGTAGCCTGCTGTCCCAGGGCTCCTCACAGCAGGGCTTTGACGCCTCTGTGACATCCCCAGCTCAGTGAAACCTCACACTTTTCAGAGGCCCCGGAACCTCCTCTGAGAACCACACAATCTCTTAGTGTCTGGTTTGGTCTATGATTTGCTTCTTCTGACTTTTTTCTTTCTTGTTTCTGTTAATTAAGATGATCTTAAACGAGCCTGACAAAGCTAGGCAGCTCCTATGTCCTGTCCTCCTCACCTTCCTTCTCCAGGTTTCAGGTCACCCCGAATGTTCTATGAAGAGTAACAGGCCCACAAGAAAGACACTGACAGCATTTGAGAAGCAAGGGAGAGAGACAGACTTTGTTGTTTGCTGTCCACTAGGCTGCAATGTCCACGTCACACCAAGCTGCCTTCTGGCCAATTATGCTCATTTCTGTAACCTGAATCCCAAACAAATTCAGTAACACCACGCTATGCGCTCACCGGGCATTTAGGGATCGCTCAGTGAAAACCGGGTCAGTTTTTAGGCATACCAAGTAGAGTAAGACAAGGCCTACCCTTAGCTGATTCTTAGCAGGAACTCCCTCTACCCACTGGCCTGTAGGCTCCACCCCACAGGTCGACCTTTCAAAGGACTCTGCACACTTTGGTTACTGGTTTAACCATTTACATTCATGACGGCACATGATCCTCTGTGGACTGAAAGTAACAGTCTCTACAGACGCTGGGTGGGGACCGGCTGCTGGCACCCTGAAGGCCGCACCCTGCCCCTGTGACAGCAGTCAGGTAGACAGCAGAGTATATAACAGATTGATGATAGAACGGGACAACCCGGCAGCCACACAGAGCTAAAGCTATAGGAAGCCAGGGGGTACCTTTCCAACACGTGGCCCTGAGCGCATGCTGGTGGAGAGCATGACTTTTGAGGGTGTTCCTGCAAAGAAACAGCATGGAAACCGCAGCTGACAGCAAGGACTTGTAGATGCTCCCTTCCCGTTTCATAGAGAGTCACTCGTCCAGTCTTTGTGGCCACTAGTTTCATACCCACTCCAGAGATAAGGGGACTGAGGCTTAGGTCTCACTGCCAGGACAGACTGACTGCCCCAGAACTCCATACACTAACAATCCTGCCCACGGCGAACTTCATGCACTGTAGAGTGTGGAAACCAGGAGTGAACACGGACGAGTGAGCTCTGGAGACAGAAACCTGATTCTAAAGGAACCCGATTATCACTCCGGGTTCAGAGAGCCAAGATAAGCATCTAAAGTCCCAAAGCATTTGAGGGACACTACCCCTTAGTTTGATGGGCACTGCACTCTGTAGGTACAGTGAGGAAAAGAGCTGCCGAAGAAGGGCTTGCTCAGATGTAGACCAAATGGTAGGCTCTGGAGGGAAGGGAGAGCAAGGGCAGAGCTCAGCATTTCCCTGAGCTGACACTGGAGCAGCCTGGCTAAGGATTCGGTCTGGGGTAGGGAAAGGGGGATCCATGAGAACTAAGTTTGTAATTCTGCAGCACAAGTATGCAATTTCTTATCAACTGGATAAATTTATAAGGACAAATCACTTAAAAGAAAACAAAAGTAGCTGCTTAGAAAGAAAGTGGTTAATATGAATGTACAATTTAGCTTCACTAATAAATTAAATTACAAATTAAAGTGGCCAGTTTTCCTATCCAAATTCAAAGGCTCTTAAACACGCCACAGGACCCTCTCTGGGCTCTCTCTTCAGAGGCGGGAGATTCGGCAGAGAGCCCTTACAGACCTCACTCCATGGGAAAGCAGCGGCTGTTTGAATTGAGGGCTCACTGTCTAGCATGCTAAGGCCGGCAGGAAATGAACCCACTGAGACGGAGGTTGTCATTTCCTGCACAATAACCAGGACATAGATATTCTCACTTCCCCTACAATGGCCCTTTGAGAGATGCAGGGTCACCCTGGGACAGTACTGTACATTAAAAATTAAAAAAGTGAAAAACAAAAACCAAAAGCCTTTTCTGTGGTTCAGTCTGTAAGAGGTAGCGGCCTACCTAAAGCCCATGTGTTCAGTGTCTTTGCAATGTGGGATGGACATGAACTCCACAGTGTGCGTCTTAGGATCCCCGTTCTGTGAGAGGGGGTCCTATTCAGATGGGTCCTCGGCATGCACAGTGCCCCCACAGGATGGACAGTCCAGCGTCCCCCAAAGGTCAGCATCAGCTGCCATGGATCAGCTTTTCCTCGTAGAGATTCCTGTTCCTGTTGTAGGAACAACTTTAAGAGCATAGCCTGTACCTCTCCTTTGGTTTTCTCAGAGGTAGAAAGGATGACACATTCTTCTTGGATAACATTCTTAAGTCTTTGCCCACAGAAGAAATGTTTCTAGAACACCAGCTCCAGGTCAATAAATCCTATTCAGCTCCAACAGTCAGTGGGAAGCCAGCCTTGGCTGTGCCCTGTGGGGCGTGTTACTGTCTCCCTCCAAGCTTTCTCTGGCCTGTGGGAACCCGGGCTGTTTCATTCTTTCAAATATTCTTCTGAGAAGCATTCATTTGTAAAGTGTTCCTTCCTTGCACCAGGAGTAAAACATGCCCATCACGAGGGTCAAGACCAAGATAAAGATGCCCAAACACAATTTATTTTCCATTGCTTTTCCTTGCCATTTCCTGGTGCCCATAACGTACAGCCCAAGCCCCCTTCTTGTTGCTGGACCATGTCTTCATAATATATCACTCTTCATTAAAATGGGACATTAACCCCCACACCCATCCCCTTGTCTTAGTTGTCTTTCTATCACTGGGATCAAGCACCACGACCAAAAGCCACCTGAGGAGGAAAGCATTTATTTCATTTTAGTTTCTAGTTCATCACTGAGAGACATCGGAGCAAGAACTCAAGGCTTCCTGGAGGCAGGAACTGGAGAAGGGTCACTGGGAAACACTGCCTACCGGCTTGCTCACCCATGGTTCACTCAGCCTGCTTTCTGGTGCCACCTCAGATTGTGCCCCCCCCCGGTGGCACGACCCACCGTGGGTTGAACCCTCCCACTTTAATCACCAATAAAGAAAATGACTCACAAAATTGCCTACAGGTCAATCTGATGGAGGCTTTTCCTCAACCTCGATTCCTCTTCCCAGATGACCCCAGCTTGTGTCAAGTTAACAACAACAAAAAAAAAAAAAAAAAACCTAACCAATGCACCCCATCTTTGAGGATGTATTTCATACTCACCTGGGGACACCATAAATCTTATAAGCACACACATGCATACATACACAGGGAAAGAGGTACATATATGCACACAGAAGAATGCCAACATCTAATAAAATACATATGTCGTTGCCCTATTAACCTGCCCTGCTGGAACATGAGGCCCAGCCTCAGTTTCCAACACCCGTCTAGGTGAAGGATGTCGCAGAAAATATCTCATTAGAAACAACAAGAATTTTCTGTTCATTGCAACATGATGAAAAATTAATTATAATAATTACCCATTTTTTCTATGCTTTTGGAGAAAGGAGTCCAAACACAAATGCAAAAGGCGATTCTTGAGCAGAATGTAGTCCTCCTCTTTGGAACCTGTACTCCCCACTCCACCATGGGTAAATTTTCAAAGACAGCACAGGTGGAAGCCGCGGTAGAGACCATTGAGGGCCAGGTCGGGCCAGCCTCACCCAGAAGAGTCATGAATGTGGCCCAATACATGTACAGCCACATGTCACACTGCAGAGGCAAAACATTACCAAAAGAAAAGAGAAAGAAAGGGAGGGAAGGGGAGAGAGAGGGAAAGAAAGAGGGAGGGAGGGAGGGAGGGAGGGAGGGAGGGAGGGAGGAAGGAAGGAAGGAAGGAAGGAAGGAAGGAAGGAAGGAAGGAAAAAGCACTCTGTTCTCAAAGGAGGCAAAGACTGGATGGTGCAGCTTACAGCATCATCCCCTGGGAAAGGTTGTAAAGTGTGAGGATAATTTCAGATCGGGGTCGGAATGCAGGTTCACTCTGCCCTTAACAACTCCGAGTTTAAGAAACTCAAGACCCTCGGCTTCTTTCCCTAGAAGCGGAGCTGCAAACCAGGACACTGACCCTTCAGGACCTATGCAAGAATAAAGCCAAAGCCTGCGAGACAGACTGGGGGTTCTGAACACCCCAACGAATATGCCACGACTGGACATCAGGAAAGCGTGACACTACACACCTGCGCCACAAAGTCCTTCTCATCCCTACCCTGCCATCTCCTCGGAAACATGACGAAGTGTGTGATCACTCTGATCTTAGGTGGAGGAAATCAGTATTCGGGGAAGTGTAAGCGACTTGTCCAAGGCTACGCGGGTGAAGAGGCAGAGCCAGAACCAGATGAATGTCTTTGCTCTTTGCTCCTCTTCACTCTGGCTAGGTTATGAAGGCAAACAAGGAGAGGCTTCAGGTCCAACCTCCGTGTAAGTGATGAGTACAAAATTAGATCAGATCTGTGTGTGACCTTAGATGAGCACTAAAGATGCTTTGAGGGGTCTGGGGGATATAGCGCAGTCACAAGACATGTGCTTAACATGTGTGAGGCTCTGGTTCAATCACACGCCAATCACACATACAGACAAAAGAAGAGAGAGGATACAAGGCAGGAGAGAACGCCATAGGGGGAAAGGGTGACCAACAGTGTGTGTCGTGATCCTCCACCTCCTTTCAGCAAATGACACAAACAGGGGTGACACTGTGACATAGTCCCAGTCCCTGTGTTGAGCTCACAAGCTTCGAGTTTCATACTTGAAGTGGTATCAATGGATTACTTCCCCCTGACTTTGCCACCTTTGGTCATGTCCTGGAAAGTGCTCCAAAACAAACACAGCAAACTCTGGAAAGTCATGGGAAGAGTCTGATTTCCGTGATGGGAAGGTATGCTGGGAGATGACTGGGGTCACTAGAACAGCAGTCCAAGATGTCACATCAAGTTCTGTTGGGGAACAATACAACACACATGTGCACGCACATACGTGGGTATGTGCGCGTGCACACACACACACACACACACACAACTGTTCTCTGATGTTCTCCTTGGTCACACAGCACTTTCACCGGGCAGGAAGTCACGCACTTTTGTGTTCTCCTCTCAGGGATGGGAAACTTTCTCTCTGCTCACATTTTGATCCAGGAATCAGGCTGGGCAGCTGAGCACAGCAGGACAGAAAACTCAGAATGAGGTGGGGGAGGGGAGAACTTTCCCAGTGGATTACAAACAGTCTTGCCAAGGAAGGTCCTCGCCAAATAGGTCTACCCAAAGTCCTCAACCCCATGGCTGAGGCAGGTACTCAAAACACTTAATGAACCAAAACTTGGTGAAAGAATACAGCAAAACGGCGGTAAACTATGAGTATGTGTTCACACGTGAGCCTAAGTATGAGTTCATAGGTGATTGTAACGAGGTTCAAATTGCCACATATTTCCATCCGATGAACTTTCCCAACTGTAGTCACTGCCACCTGGAGTTAACTCCCCAGAAAACTCATCCCTTCCTACAGGGCTACCTGTGGACCCAGAAGTTTTTGTGTTCCCAGCATCAAAGGCTGAAAGCTCTCCACACCTTCTCCTCTACCCAAACGCTGTGCCCCTCACCCATGCTGGGCCACTCCTTCCCAACCCGTGGCCCCCCACAGGCCGCGGGCTGCCCTGACCGCAAGGCTTGGAGCACCCTGCTCCTCCTGCCATCCCCATCATTCGGCACGCCGCCGCGCGCGCTCCCTGCCCAGTTTCTTCCAGGCAGGCGCCAGCCAGCAGCAGTGTAGGCAAGGAGGCTGTGCCTGATGCACGTTGCATAGTCTCCCACCCCGATGCCTTGGCCAAAGGAACAAAAAGGAAGCCGACGCCAGGAAGAGACGAGCGGGCTAAGGATGCGGCGGGACCGCGGCGGGCTCCACGCCTCTGCGCACCAGGCGGGCGGAGCTCGCAGGCGGCCCGCAGCCGAGCGGTTACCTTGAGGATGCAGGCCATGGCGCTATGGATCGACCCTGTGGCTTGCAGCACCCCGGCCCCGCAGCGGGACCACTCCAGTCCACATTCCCGCAGAGCGAGCCGGGCCCGCGGGAGCTGCGCGCCCAGGCCCCACCCCCGAGCCCCGCCACTGGCTGGCGCCGCACGAGGCCCCGCCCTGAGTCACGTGCCCGCCGTGCGGCCCGCAACTGCCTGCTACTCTGCTGCTGCTGTGCTACTACTTGGCTTTTTTTCTTTTTTTTTAAAAAAAAAAAACTCCTTCTGCAGATCAAGCTCTGCAAAGCCCCGCCTGAAGCAGACCCGGATCTTCGCACCCCACCCCGAGGACAGAAGGTGGCCCTTCCAGCTGCTCTCGCCCATCAGAGAATCCGCAGATGTGCCACTTTCCAAAAAGTTAACTGTGTTTGGCACCGTCGCGCTACAGGCGTGGGGCCCATCAAAGGATTCTTCGAAAGCAGCTGGAAGTGCCCCGGGCTAGCCCTTGGCACTGCAGAATTTCGTGGAGGGCTTCTCTTTCCATGACTGATTGATTGGCTGCCCGTCAGAAAACACGAACAGCTAGAGAAACTGAAAGACTGGACACTCCAGGTCTACACTGAAGAAGTCATACTCCTCACGGCATATACACATGTGTAGCATACACGCACATAAACATATGCAGTTGTGAATGTGGTATCCTGTTGCAAGGGAGTTAGTAAAACGTCTATATACATAACGATACAGTGCACACTGATCCCACACTTAAATACAGTGCGTGAGAGAGTCACAGGTCTTTGCCACTCTGCCATGGTCTTAGAATTTAGGAGAACTCGGTTGGAATTTCAACAACCAAGTTATGTATTAGCTTTCCTCTTAAGTTTCGAAATCTAAGAAGGTCTTTTTTCAACCACCCAACCTGAACCGTCACATGTTAAAAACAAAGGGCACTGTGGTAGATTTACCCAAGAGGTCCCTAGTCCTCTCTAGGTCCTAAGTTTGTGTGCAACAAACACAAGGAAAGGCTGCCTCTCCAAACCAGCCCAGCTAAGGGAGCGCTCATTTCCACAAGGAGTGGACATGCCCAGAGGGCACAGATTTCTGCCTCCCAGTAGTGAAAGAGATCTTTAAATTACCTCCCAAAACATCTGCCCCGAAGAAACCTCTCTTGGCAGATGACCCTAGTTAGCTGGTTTCCAGAAAGTCAGGAAAAGCACATGGGTTGCTGGTGACTGAGGGTCATGAGTTGGCTCGCACACCATCAGACAGGAACCAAGTGTTCACGGGAGTTGGTGTGCTTTCGAAGAGGACATTCAACACTCTCAGAGACCGGGGTGGTGATGCACAGCAAAGATGCTGGAAAAGCCAGAGGCCTGTTCAAACCACCTGCTTCCGGGCAGCTGTCTGTCAACAGGGAGACTGCACTCTGTCCTGCTGCCCCTTCCCCACATCCCTCCCTTCAACTTGGAAGACACATGCATTTTATATGGCAGTTTGATGAAGATCTTTAACAAATGGTCTTAGCGGGTATGCTGGTTAGTTTCGTGTGAATTTCATGTCAATTTGTCTTAAGCTGGAGTCCTGGAGAGAAGGGAAGCCTCAGCTGAGAAGATGGCTCTGTAAGATCGGGGTACAGGCTAGCCTGTAGGGCATTTTCTTAATTAGTTTTCTATAGGAAAACAAGATGAGCAAGCCATGATGAGCAAGTCGGGAAGCAGCACTCCTCCATGGCCTCGCATCAACTCCTGCCCCCGGTTCCTGCCCTTTTCTCCGAGTTGCTTTTGGTCATGGCGTTTCATCACAGCTATAGCCAGGCCAGGAAGACTCGGCAGACTCGTTTGCTCTGGAACAGGACACTCGTCACCAGGTAGATGAGGAGACCAGAGGACAGCTTGTGTGAATCGTGCTACTTCTACCTAGTGAGCCCCGAAGATTGAACTTAGGTTGTCACGCTTAGGGTCAAGTGCCTTTGCCCCCGAAACGGTCTCCCAGATCCCACACTCATTTGTTCATTCATTCATTCGTTCATTCATGTCAGGTTTTTTTTTTTTAAATCTGATTAGCTAAAGGGAAAATCCTTAAGTTAGTACAGGAACTTTCAGCTTTAAGAGATTGGTTTTGTGGTGTCTGATATCATGGCAAAGTCATAAGTCATGGTAAAGAGGGAAAGATGAGAGCTCCATGGCAACACAACACAGCTGCTAACCAAGAGGAAAGATGAACACACATGCATCATCACATGGATTGGGCAGGCTCTATTCGGCAACATGGGTATATACGTATAGGCATGTAATACAATTAATTTTTAGAAAGAAGCCGTGAGTTTGAAGGACAGCAGGGAAAGGAGTATAGGAGGGTCTGGAGTGAGGAATGAGAAGGGAAACATTCTGTAATTATAATCTCAAAAATAAAAAATACCCCCCTCCAAAAAAAGGGCAAAGGTGGTCTGAGCACCCCGCTCCCCGGAAAATCTGCAGGACATCTGGGAAGGGTCAGCAGACTGGTGACCCTTGCTTGGAGACCTCATTCAAACCTACTCCCTACAGTCTTTATATGACAGTATGCGGAGCTTTAGCAGAGTTAAGTGAACTAACGGACGTGAGCTCATTCACTTCAATTCCTGGAACAATGACCGCTTTTAAATGATAACAAGTGATTTTAAAGGGGAAGACTTTCACTGAAGTTATAAAGACCACAGTTGAAGCAGAGAATGGCTTTTGCCATCCTTCCCATCTCAGAAAGACACTGCTGGTGGAGCAGTGAGCACTCATGACTTCTCAGAAGGATTCTGCTCATGGAGCAGTGAGCACTCATGACGTCTCGGAAGGACGCTGCTCGTGGAGCAGTGAGCACGTATGATTGGCCAAGACACGGTGACTCAGCTAGGAATTCCTACTGCTATCCAGAGACGCCATGACCACTGCATCTTTTTAAATTTTATTTTATTTAATTAACCTTTTTTCATTAATTTTACACACTGACCACATCTTCCCCTCCCTCCTCTCCTCCCACTTATTATAATCTAAAAGCAAGAAATGGTAGGATAAACCTAAACCAGAATTTTATAAAATAGGATTAGCAACTGCTGATTTGGGAGGAGCTACCCTAGAAAAGCTTTTGGTCAGAAAAAAATAAAAAGTTCTGAATCTACCAGGGATTGGAGGTAGTGCCAGATTTGTAGGAGGTGGGTAGGTAGGAGAATGTATCCAGGATATTTTTGTTTTAAACTGGGCCAAACGTCAAGAATAGCTTGGGCTAGTCTATAGGTATACACTGATTTTCCAATTATTTAAGTTATGTAACTTAAATCCAAGACCACCTGTCTCCAAAGTTAATAATAAACCAAAACCCCATTCAGTCAGATGTCCCACCTGGTGTGATCCTGTGACATCCATGGGTTGAACTCAGAAGTCTTCCACATTACCCACCACAGCCAGTAGGCCAGTGTGAAGACTTTGGCGTTCTTTGGGTTTAGAATATCATCTTGGGTTTGCTCATAAGAAAACCTTGGATTCATGTCTTCACCTCCTAAGACACTGGGAAGTTAATCTTCAGTGTCAGCTTGGCTGGATTTGGAATGGTGGTGACAACACCCTTCTGGGTGTGTCTAGAGGGAGGGAAGAGCCACCATGAATTTAGACAGCATGATACTGTAGGATACGGCTCTGGAAGAAAGGAAACGAAAAGGCAAGCTTGGATATTTAACAAGCATCTCTGCTTCTTGATGATGGACACAACATGACCAGCTGCTTCGTGCTATTGCTGCCTTGGTTTCCCCCACCACCCTCACGCTGTGAGCCAAACTGAACCCTTTCTTCCCTAAGTTGCACCCCGCCCCCCACGAAGATATTTTGTCACAGTAACTGAGCAACCACAACAGATCCACAAGAGAGCGAGACCCACATGAGGGGGTAAGGCCTTGGCTGAGCATGTAGGCAAATAGATTCTAACACCTGAGTGTGCACATGAGATACCTCACCTTGCGTTTCAACCCCGACCGTGGGAAATGCACAAACAATAGCACTTCATGTCCCTCCTAAGGGAGCCCCCACCACAAGCTTTAGTTGGCTGTGATCAACACCATGACCAAAACCAATAGAGGGAAGAGTTTGTTTGGCTTCCACGTCCCCATCACAGCTTGTCCTTGAGAGAAGTCAGCTGAGGAACTCCAGGCAGGGGACCTGGATATGAGGGACAGAGGAATGCTGCCCCATGCCTTGCTCCTCATGGCTTGCTTAGCTTGCCTTCTTATGCAACCCAGGACCACAGGCCCAGAGGTGGCACCACCCACACAGGGCTAGGTCCTCCCATATCCATCATTGATCAAGAAAATGCCCTATACACTTGGCTACAGGTCGATCTGCAGTGGAGACAATTCCTCCATTAGCACCCCCTCTGGCCAGATTATTCCAGCTTGTGTCACGTTGACCAAAAACTAACCAGCACATCCCACAGCCAGGCCTTCCCACACGCAGCCATACAAGCTGCCTCCCACCAGAGACTCTCATTACAGTATCTGACATCTCCACAGGCCTACGATACCTGCTTCCCTTTATCATGAGAGCCTGAGAGTGGCTACTGTCAGGACACTAGACACAGGATCCTGGACTGTCTTCACGGCTTCCAGTGGCCCATCTTCCCTCCCAACCTGGCCTGTCACCAGTGAGACGTCAGCATGCCTTAGCACTCATGAGACATCAGAAGTCACGAGCTAAATTTTATTTAAATTCATTTTTGTTTCTTTCCAAACAGCTCCGTTACCAAGTCATCCTCAGAGTTATGAAATACAGTTCCCTGATAGAATTAAAACGCAGACTTTCATAACTTTGCCAATTTCACCCTCCACACATATTAATTTAATATATTTATATTCAACAGAGTCATTTATTAAGGTTTTAATTGGGTTTCAGAGTTTCCCATTTAAAGATGTGAAATGGATTTCAGATACAATAAAACTTTTCCTTGTCATGCACTGCATAAATCACACTCCCATCAGGGCTGACTGGAATATCCATTAGGAAGTGCGACGGGAAGACCATTCTCTTGCACTCAGTCAGCTTAGGACATGACTTTTTCCCCTAGAAACCATTCCACCCTTACCTTTTGAAATCCTGAAGCAGGTCCTTCCTACATGTCTATTCCCAGATGTGTGTCCATCTGTGGACCTGTGCCCAAGGTACATGTGGCCCCGTCTTCCAACCACCTGATTATGGTAAAACTGCTGGTGTTTGTTTTTATTTCAGGTGTCGGAGGTGTTCTGTGTGTAGTGTCCACAGAGGCCAGAAGAGGGCCTCAGAGGTCCGAAACCTGGAATTACAGGCAGTGGTGAGCCACCATGTCGGTACTGAGAACTGGACCCCAGCCCTCTGTTTTAGCAGCGAGTGCTCTTCACTTCGGAACCACTTCTCCGGCCCATACTCCACCCATCTTAATAGACATTCTCATCTCTTCTCAAACAACACAGACAAAAGATATGTTTTTCACATGAACTAATTAAAGAGGAAAAAAAGAAATCTGCTTTGCATTAAAAAATAAAAACCTAAAATGAATACTCTGACGTGGGATTCCCCTCTGTATGCTGTGAATATGTTTTATTACCATTGGTTAATAAAGAAGCTGCTTCAGCCTATGGTAGGACAGAATAGAGCTAGGCAGGAAAACTAAACTGAATGCAGGGAGAGAGAAGGCATTGTCTCACAGCTTCACCACGCTTCCCAAAGGTAGTCTTTTATTGTGAGGTGTTCTCCAGTCCCTCTTCAGGGGTTCCCCTTTGCCACACTTCCCTGAAAATATTCTGGGGGAAATTTATTATTGAGAATGCTATCGTGGTGGGGCTGATGGAGCCGTCTGCAGGAGAGGCTCTCACAGTTAGGTGGTCCTGCAATCTGTATTTTGCTGAAACCACTGTTTGTTTTGTTTTTGTTTTCCAGAATGGCTTGGTATCACAAACCCTCAGGAGTGGACAAAGATTTTTGTTAATTCTTCATGTCTGGGGAATCGCCTTCAGCTCTCAGATTGTGTGTGGGTCTGTGTTCTTTATTGTACGAACAAGAAGAGCACACAACTAGGAAGAAAGGGCCAGGGAGGCCCTTGGAGAAGCCCACGGGAGGAGCTGTCACTGAGAGTTGGTTCCTGTCTTCAGAACCTTCAGTGCTCCCTCTATGTCCACAGCATGGCATACTGGCAGGGCTGCGGCATTCCTTTCCACCATTTTTGCCCATTATTCTTACGTTGAGGATTGGCAAGCTTTCCCAGTAGAGAGCCAGACAGTAAATATTAGGCTTTGCGAGCCATTTGGTCTCTGTCACAACTCCCCGGCTGGGCCACTGCTACACGAAAGCAGTCAAACACTAAACAAATGGCTGCTGGCTGCGTGCCCACAAAACTAAATTTAAGCACACTAAACTGTACGTTCCATGACACTCTCCGGTGTTACAGAATAGGCTTCAATTTTTTTCTCTTTAAAAAGGGTTCAATCTACTCTTAAGTCTTTAAGTGTACGAAAGCAATCTGCAGACTTAATTTGGCTTGTGGACAATAGTGTACCTGTTCTCTTCATCTGTGCTCTTGGCTGAGGTCTATGTCACCATCCTTTGAGGTCAGAGCATCTCCCATTTGGCCACTGATGTCCACTTCAGCCTCCTTCCTTGGACATTCTCGCCCCCTTCCACTCTAACAATTGCTGTTTGTAGGGGTTTTATCACTTAATTAATCACATCCTATCTGCTAGCATGTCTTTAGGTAATGATCAGTTTTCTATATCGTTATTTTTAGTTTGTGGCCCTAACTTCTCAAGCAGATTGCAAATATCCTGGTTGTTGTTGTTGTTATTGTTATTGTTATTATTTTCTATTCTTAAGCTCTCTGAGTCCCCAGCCAAGAAAATGGTTTTCTTTCTTTCTTTCTTTCTTTCTTTCTTTCTTTCTTTCTTTCTTTCTTTTTTGTGGTTTTCCGAGATAGGGTTTCTCTGTGTAACAGCCCTAGATGTCCTGGAACTAGCTCTTGTAGTCCAAGTGGCCTTGAACTCACAGAGATCCTCCTGCCTCTGCCTCCCGAGTGCTGGAATTAAAGGTGTGCATCACCACTGCCCAGCAGATACAGTTCTTTTTTTTTTTAAATATCTGTTCAGAATGTCAACCTGATTCATTCAGCTCTGGAGAAAGAGCAATGAATGCCTAACAACAAGATGCTGGCATGCATAAGCCTTAAAACTAAGAAGTGGATTTCCCACCACTCTGGGAAGAGTGGGCAGGTAGGACCAGTTCTTATCCTGCACACATCAGCCAGATCATCTTCAGCTTTGATTTTCCAGTCAACAGGGTGATGTGTTGGTTTAGCTGGAGCATTTGGTCTGTATTCATTACAGACATGGGCTGTAACTGCCCCCTGTGGTCTCTGCCCTTGGCTGAGAACCCAGGAGGGCTCTTCTGAGTGGCTACTATTACTTCCACCATGATGTTTACGTGTGTGTCTGTGTGGGCTGCTGACACGTCATGTCTGAAGGTGCCAGTAAGGCTGAGGAGCCCCTGCTGCTGCACTTGCAGATGGTTGTGGGTGTGTATTGCAGCATGGGTCCTGGGACTCAGGTCCTCTGGAAGAGCAGTAACTGCTCTTAACCTAAGCCATCTCTCCAGCCCCTATCGTGGCTTTTGAAAGCACCTACCGCATGTTTTTATCACTGCAGTGCAATGAGTTTATCTGATTTGCATCCCAGTTTAAAAAGTAAAGGACTCCATGATTTAAGCTGTGATCCCCATTTTTGATTGCCCATGCTTTGTCTTCATTAAAGTAAAACTAACAGAATCTTGTGTATAAATCCATTTTGTCTAATAGATGAAGAGACCTGGGTTTTCAAAAGAATTGAACGTTCAAATGACTAAGCTTGCAGTTTTTACTGACCCCTTTCTAATTAAGAAATAGGGAGACGCCACATACTACATAACAGCGTGTTCTAACAGATGACTTTGCCCCTCCGAGTGTTGAGTTCAGCAGTACCTAGAGCGAGCCTTAGATCCGAATAGCATTAGACACGGTCTGCTTTTCCTTCTTTGCAGACTTGCAGTGTAAAATAGCTATTTACACTTGACTCGGTGTGCGAGTGGTAACCAAATTCTGTTCTTTAAAGGCAGGTGACAGACAGTGATTTGCCTCTTACCCTCCAAGCCATTATGTCTGGATTTCCAAGGGAAATGTGTTTTTTAATATGACCATTGCATGAAAACCTTAAGTTATGAAAAGGTCACAATCTTCTCTGTGAAGTAGGTTTAATGTGTCTCAACTTCTGTTTGGGTTTCCCCCCACATTTTTGGTGGTATTCATTCTATCCCTTCATTTTTTGTAACAACCTTTCCCCATTCCACTCTAAATTTAACAAGAAAATTAAATGCCACGGGGGATATTTTACCTTGAGAAAGTCCCCATTTGGCTCTCATATTTGTCTGAATAAAATGCAAATACTCAAAGTGATTGACAAGATTTATGAAGAGTGTGAAATTTTATTTTATAGCAGTTACTCATAGGCAGTCAGTCAACATTTACACCTAGTGTTTCATAGGCAGAGTCAGCATCAACACCTATGATCTCATAGGCAGAGTCGGCATCAACACCTATGATCTCA
>NC_022022.1:46134835-46149740 GCF_000317375.1 Microtus ochrogaster | reverse complement strand
GTCAGCATCTGCACCTATGATCTCATAGGCAGAGTTGGCCTTCACACCTATGATCTCATAGGCAGAGTTGGCCTTCACACCTATGATCTCATAGGGAGTCGGCATTCACATCTATCTCCGAAGACTGTTACCACAAAGTAACGTGGAAAGGCTGACTCGTCATGGGTTGTGGTTTTGGGAAAAACCCTAGAGAAGCCAAACCTTTGGTAACAGGCAACCAGCCCTCTCCTGGTGGCAACACCTATCTTCTTCCATGACTCACAACTGTATAAAAGTCCTTGGAAAGATAAAAGGCAACACGGAGGCATTAGCCCTTCTATCTGCAGACATGCGGAGGGGCTGGAAACGGCCCTGGTGTCCCTCGGAGCCACACTCCTTGTACACACGTAGAGTTTGTGATTAATAAAGTATTTTGCTCACGCACTTAATAAACTTAGTCAAGTAGAAAAATCACATAAAAGACATTTGTAAACACGTACTGCATGAATATGAGCTGCAGCAAATAATTTTTCAATAAGTCAAATCTTTAATAGTAATTCGTTTTAAACTATTTCCAAATTTGATATTGTTTCTTCTTCAGCCTGAGGCGTTATATTAAATTAAAATACTCTGTGCATTACAATGAAATATTTACCAACTGACTCTAAATATCCTTTATCTTCTTTCTGTTTTCCTCTGTGCCTCACTGGCATCTGCCCGGAGTTCTCTTGCTCAGAATCTGTAAAGCAGCACTGTGTAGCTGCACAGACTATGGTGACTGAATGACTGAGTGAGTGCAGTCAAGTCAACATTAGGGGTGCTCACATTTTCCAAATAGGTCTTTTCCTTCTTAGTTCCTTTTTTTAAGCATCCTCCTATTTTCAGAACACCCGAAAGCTCAATCACCTTTCCCAGGAGGGGACCAGAGAAAGCGGAAAGCATGGTGAGCCCTCATCTGCCGGCTCATTCTGTTCTCAGAGGACGGAAAGCTCACACAGCCCCGGCTGCTACACCAATGTTGAGCCCATCCTAACTGCCCCGCTAGACTCTTCCTCTGTTTTAGACAAGGTGGGACCGGCCAGGTCCGTCTTGGAATGAATAAACCCTTCTGATTGGCTTCCCTAGAAGCCAGCTCCGGGGGCTCTGATCACGCCAGCGTACTCCCCTCTAACCAACCTGAACTTTGGCTTGCGGCAAATGAAAGCCTCTCTGTTACAGGCACCTCATTTTCCACTCTCCTCGGCCTCACGTCCCACCATGATTTTGCCACCTTTTCCCAGAAGAGCCCTGCAGATCCTCACATTCAGTGCGCTGGGCTCTGGATATGTGTGCCTGGCACTGAGCCTCTGACCATAAGCCACACAATAGTCATGCCTCCTCCCCTTCAGGGGTGAGCTCCTTCCTTTTCTCTTCCTGGGACCAGAGTGATTTCACTGCACGTCGTGTGGTACGTGTTGTAGGGTTAGCTGAAGGGCAGTTTCTAGGAAGCAGGTCTATTTCAAAGACAGAGCAATGCTGGCGTTCAGCAGAGGCACTCTGGAAATGCATCTGAGAGGGCATTTCACAGGGCACACTGTGCCACAGACTGCACGCACCCACTTAATCAGCTCGGTCACAGGCTTGCCGGTATTCCTTCAAGTGCTGCCCCTGTGAACTAGGAATTGAGAGGGAGAAAATGAGATTTAGGGAAGGGTTTGTCTTAAATGAAAGCAATAACACACTTCAGGGTGATGGCCCTGGACCCCTTGCAATGCTTTCTTTCAGCTCTGTCCTTCAGAAAGATGTGCCCAGGTATCGTCTGTGCACAAGACACTTCAAAACCAAAGCTGACTGGAGTAATAAGCTATCTGTCTCTTAATTTAAAATGGGAGCAGTGTGTGACAGCGTGGGGCTGAGAACATACAGAAAAGTCAAACCGTGGACCACCAATGCCTCTCTAGCCCCCTGTTGGTCACCGCCTTACCACTTCCATCGCCAAACAAACATTCCATTCTCTTAAGGTTAACATCCCCTGGGTCCTCCATCGCCCATTCTCACCATCGCGACAGTCATGCAAATGACCGCGTGTCTAACCAGCGGGTACCCAGCAGTACCACAAAGTGCTCCGTCACACAGGAGAGTTAGCAGCACAGCAACCACACAGCACATCCTGGTCAGATGCCCGACAGTGCTCTATGCGAGCATCTCAGGCGTATGTAGGTCACTGGTTCTTTGTGGGCGGGAGGCAGGCAGGCCAAGGGGAATGCACTCATGTCACCAGCTCTGACAGGAAGTCCCTCTGCTAGAAATACCGACATATTAACGCGTGCAAAATCAGCATCTTAGTCACCCTACTTATCTCCTTTTCCGTGTCTTTGTTATTTAATGCCGTAGAGCAGTACATTTGTCCTAGTGGTTAATGTATCATTTCAGTAATCAAAAGAGAAATAAACACAGAAGCCATTTTAAGTATACAGCCGCCGGGGCTGCATCTCAACTACTGGGGGGGAGCAGGAGAAGAATGTATCTAATAACTTTTTGTTTATTCTAAGACAGTTCATGTACATGTAATATATTTTGATTATGCCTATCCTTTTCCCCTCTCACCCCCTGCTTTTTCCCATGCCCCCTTTTGTCTTCATGTAGATATAAATGCAGGTACAGATATAGGTATACACATAGATCCTACTGAGTTGTTTTTCCTGTATACAGTGCTCTGCCTGTCTGTATGCCTGCAGGCCAGAAGAGACCACCAGCTCTCACTACAGATGGTTGTGAGCCACCGTGTGCTTGCTGGGAATTGAACTCAGGACCTCGGGAAGAGCAGGCAGTGCTCTTAACCTCTGAGCCATGTCTCTGGCCAGATCCTACTGAGTTTAGTTGGGGTTGCTTACATGTGCACGAGTGTAGGGTCCTCCACCCCAGCATGGGCAACCCACCATTTGCCACACTTAAGAAAAATGACGGTCCCTGCCCCAGGATCCATCAACTGCCAATAACACCTCAGCTGGGGCAGCCCCGCCTCCCTCCTTGCTGGGTGTTTGACTGCCTGATCCTATGCAGGTCTTGCACAGAGAACCCTGGCTACTGTGAACTCCTGGATTCAGCAGCAGGGGTTAAAAACAGCATTTCACAGCTCTCTTTCCATTCTCTGGTTCTTACGTTCTTTCCTCCCCTCCCTGGGCACTGGGGAGGGTGGTGGTGGTACAGTTGCCCTGTTGAGATACTCAGGCTTCTGGTCTGGGAGGATGCATTATTAAGCATCTACTAGGCGTGGATGATTCCTCAAGAGGCTGAGGCAGGTGGATCCCAAGGTCAAGATCCCAAGGTCAAGGCCAGTACAGGCTTTATCACGAGCCCCTCTACCAAATACAAAGGTGACTAGAAGCAGCAAGTGACTGAGCAGCTGGGGCAGACCCTTGGCCCTGAAGGGATCCTTCAGACAGGATGAGGAGGCCATGGGGAGACCGCAATTCTTTGTAACCCTTGGCTCAAGTCCTTGAATCTCCTGGGCATTGAAAATTCCAAAACGCGTATCATTTTTCTGTGATGCAGATATGTGTAGAGTTGAAGACACCTTGCAAAAGAGAAAAAAAAAAAACCTGCCTAAGGGGGAGGGGAAGCAACTTAGAATCTATCGTCATAAAGTTTGCTTCTGTCGGAGGAGAGTGCTTTTCATTCCGTTCTTGTATTCGGAGTATCCATGTGTGCTGCAGCTCCCCTCAAGCCTGTCCAACTCATTCCCCGGCAAATTTCAGCAAGAGAAAGAACTCTCCACAGCACCCTCATTGCCTCTCGGGGCTTCCAGGGTCGCCTCATTATTTCTCACACGGTTCAAAGCAAGCATCTCCTATCCAGACTCGCAGGCATCATCTGCACCACGGTGGTGTACAAAGGCATCAAGCGTAGAAACAAATATGCACTGTGCTGCCCTGACAAAGGGGGATTGTCCTTCTTCCCCAACAGCTCCCTGCCAATTAAAGATGTCCTGCCCATCTGAAGAATGCAGGCCCCTCCACACCCTCTTCCCAACCTCTCCTCACAGCCCCCATCGTGTTCACCACACAGACAGGAGAAAACACAATTTGGAGCTTGCTTTGGTCTCTGTGGTAGAAGAAAATTTAATAAAATCCTAAAAGGGATGAAAAGGCAAAGTTTCCTGATTGGAAATGTGTGACTTCCTTCCTTCTCAATGCCTGTGAGGGACGCGGGTGGGGAAGGAGGCTCCCGTCACCACTGTCTCTGAGCTCCAGCAGGCCATCTTTAACAAGCGGCCCCTCATTAATGTCATCCATTGTGATAAACCACCTATGCCTTCCCATTTTCAAGAATCTGCCTGGCCTACAATAAGAGCTGAGAGATGATGGTTCCACGATAGACACAGCGCTGTCAACATCTCCACTAGGAATCTTCTTCTGACGGACATTGCACACAGACCACCAAAGATGGGCTGCTGCACAGGAACCTAGCATACTCGGGTCACGGTGGCCCTGCAGAGCTCCAGAGAGAACATGTTCGGTTTCCCTGAGCTCATCCTGGGATTTGACCTCGCGTCCAGATCACCTCACGTTCACACACGTGTCTTCATCACGCAGTGATACTTAGCAGCGTTCCACACCATCTCCAGCTGCCTCCCATTTCTCGGTGCGGCCTGCTAGTTCAGCTAGCGCCAACTCATCCCAGGTTCGGCTAGGGCAAGAGCAGCAGCAGCCATGCTCATCCTCCTCCCTGCAGCTCTGCAGAACCCATCTGTGTCCCGTCACTCAGCCTTCACAGCAGGCCGCTCATCGGGCAGCTGTTCAGTGTTAGAGCATGACGCAAGTCTGATCCGCGTGGCCTAACCAAGGGCCAGAGAGTAAACAGTTTGGGCTCTGCAGGCCATGTGGTCCCCATCATAAGCGATGACCTCCACCATGGTAGTGGGAAGGCAACCACAGAAAATGTGTTAATGAGCGACTGGTTTCCAGTCAAGCTTTTTTCCTCAATAAAGACAATTGTGCTGAGCCTGTCTGCTGGGCTCTTACTAGAAAACTGCTGCTCTAAGCTACCATACATTTCACAATAAGGTAAGAGACAGAAGACAGTTATAACTTTTCCAAAGAGAAAAAAGTGTTCATAGGATCAGCAAGAGGCTCCATAGGTAAAGGCACCTTCCCTGGGCTTAGTTTAACCCTGAGTTCAATCCCCAGGACCCACGTGGCAGAAGGAAAGAAGCAACTTCTGCAAGTATTCTTTAACTTAGACACACACATGCATGCACACACATACACACACGCACACATAAATGCATGTACACGTAAACACATTCACACACAAGTGCATGTGCACGCACACATGCATGCTCACATGTACACACACGTGCACACACACACACAGATCAGTTGGTAAGGCAGTTAGTTACTTAGAATTCACAAAGTCTTGAATTCTATCCCTAGTGCTACTTATACCAAATGTGGTGGTGCGCACCTGTAATTCCAGTATCTGGGAAGTAGAAGCAGGAGGATCATGTTCAAGGTCATCCTCAGCTACATAGTAAATTCTAGGCCAGCTTGGGATATATGAGAACTGACCAAAAGTATAAAAATCTACGGGAGAGGAAGTCCATTAGTGGAACCAAACAACAGAGGAAGAGGTCAGAGGTGCTGATGGGCACGAGCAGCAACAGGAAAGGAGGGGCTTCCTTTCACCAAAACATCTTAGATCAAACAACCTGGATTTCACAGAAATTAGAAGAGAGTGCATGCTCCGTGGGCAGACAGCGTCCTGAGAACAGACATGGGTTATTGATTTTCCGTATGATGAGCACAGGAAGCAACCCATGAAGGACAAGGCACTGAACCATAATGAGTGAGACTTCTTGTCCAGGGACTGCAGTGTTCCAGCACAGATGGGCTGAGGAAAAGGCAGACCCCAGAACTGAGGAGGAATGGAGATCATCTGCCATCAGACTACATGGTGGGTAAGAAGTCAGAGTCCTGGGACTGTGTGGGAGATCTGATTGGGTTTTGATCACAATCTTCTCTGCAGGAATTCTGGACAAGATTGGCTAGACGGTTCTTTTGTTTATTTAGGGATGGGTCCTCCATAAGTAGGCAGGTGGCTTCCTCAGGGGCAGGTGAAGTTCTCGGGGTAATCAGGCTTCGGCATGATGGCTGGCCTCAAGAGCGAGCACAGCCAGCAGGAGAGAGGAAGTGGGGAAACCCATGAGACCAGGCGTGGCGGACACAAAACACACTTCCACCACATTTCACGGGTCCCAGCCAGACCAAGGCAGCGCAGATGGAGAAAGGGGAATAACTCCACCTCCTGATGGAATAAGGGCAAGATCCCACTGCCGCAGAGCCTTCTGGAAGCAGGGGACTGTGTGGTCTTCTCCATACGCGTGGCAAACATAGCAGCTTAGTGTAAAACTTAAGCTAGAGCCAATGGAACCTCTAGGGACCTGGCAGAGAAAAGCCAAAAAACCACTTCCGAAAAAAAAAAAAAAAAAAAAAAAACCACTTCCGAAGCCCAAGCCTATGGGAATTGCACAGTAGACAAAGACTGTCACAAACAAACTTGGGATCAAAAATTAAAAGCCGCATAGGAAAACAGGATGCAGGCACCACACATCGCCCCAAACTCTGTGACCTGAAACAAGAGAGGACAATGAGACTTTGAAGCAAACATGTATGAAAAGCCAGCAGCGGAAGGCACAGGCAGATCTGTGTCGTCGGTAGAGTGCTTGCCTAGCACACGTGAAGTCTCTAGCACCACATAACTAACCCATGGAGCATGCCTGCTATTCTAGCACTCAGGAGATGGTGGGAGGATTGGGGGTTTAAAGCCAGCTTGGGAACAGAGGAGAGCTGCCCAAAATCAACAGGAAAGAGAAGTGTCTGTTTGGTATAAAATTGAAATTATAATTGTAGCAGTAAAAATAATATTGTCATAAACAGCTCAACACAGCCAAAAGAGAAGAAAATTTAAGACAGACCTAAGGAAATAATTTCAGTCGAAGGAGAAGTAAAGTTATTGACAATATGAACTATTAAACAGATGAAAGTGAAGGCAAAACCAAGACCGACTAGCACACTTCTAACAGAATTCCCAAAGCAAGAGTAAAAAGGGTGAAAACCCATATCAAAAGGCTGCCAGCTGAGAACCTTCCAGAAGTTCCTAAAGAAAGTCATTAGGTATATGAACCATGTCCACCATATTAAGCAGAATAAATCAAATCGGCAAGTAGACCCAGCTTAGGGAAAATGCATAATACACTCAACATAAGTTATTCTTAAGACACATTACCAACTGGCCCGACTTCTCTCCGGCAACGAGTAAATGACAGAATACATTCACTAACCTAAAAATGTGTGTGCTACTCAGCCACTCTTTACAAAAGGGCAGAATGAGCTTGAATTTTAAAAGCCAGGAAGCAATGCCGTGGAGGTGTCTGCACACGGAAAGAGCTCACAAGGCAGCACGAGGGCTCTTTGCATCCCCAGAACCCATGCAAAGGTCAGCTGGGTGTGGAGGCTCCCCTCTCATCGCAGACTGTGGGAGACAGAAGCAGAGAACCCCAGGAAGCAGCAAGACTCCCTGAGAAAGCAGCTCTGAGGTTCAGTGAAGGATCCAACCTTTGTATATAAAGTGGAGAGCCAGGGAGGTCCCCACACAGACATACACATGCATGTACATGCACCCAGATACGTGCTAACACACACACACACACACACACACACACACACACACACGGAAAATAAAGAAGTAGTTTGCTGTTGTTTGACTCTGCTGAAACATGGTTTGTGAAGCCAATGCTGTCAGCTGCTCTGTTGGCACTGGTAGACATCAAGGACTTTCATGTAAGTAGTATGGTTTAATGATCTTGACGAATAAATACAACATGTAACGGCCACCTCATTCACTGTGAGGTTTCCTGTGTGTCTGTGAGTCAGTTTCCAACCCCACCAAGGGCTTCAAGCAGTCACTGGTCTGACTCTGTCCCTGTGAATTACATTTATTTTTCTAGAGTTTTTTAATGAAATTTTACTACATGTAATCTATCCCTGTTTTCTCTCACCCTGCTTCCTGGCTTTGGGGTTTGCCCATGCCACATGAATTCCTTCCTATGGCTGAGAAGCAGGGATTGTACAGAAATGAAAACCAGTATGTTCCTATTTAATTTCGCATGAAAGAAATTTTAACTCAGAAAGCACTTCTAGGGTTTGAGGGGAGCACGCACGATGATCTATTGTGAGCTGCTCACAACACACACAGAACACCTGAGAGGTAAGCACGACAGCGTGGAAAGGCAAGAGTCCCCTTCGTGGTGCAGTGGTGTGTAAGTACTCGGAGAAGCCGCAGGCAAAGCTGTGGGCATGAGAACGGAACACAAAAGGGTTGTGTTGGGTGTGTAACAAGGGCTGCGTGGAGAAAGCCCTAGGTGGGGTGGGGTTCTTACAGCCCTGAGGGGTGAAGCTGCCCCATTGCTGGCTCCCCTGGAGATACTGATGGAGAGGGAAGCATTGTGAAGCTAATGCTGTCACTGCTCTGTTGACTCTGGTAGACATCAAAACACTAAAACAACAAACTGACGATCTGAACGGCACACTCAGCATGCACTCGGCGACACTCCTCCCGAGAAGCTCATTTCAGTCTTTAGTTTTGTATCTACGTTTTTTTGTTAGTAAAAGGGGACACGGAGGCTCAACAGAAGTGCCGAGGTCAACTGACAACAGCATTTGAACCCGATTCTGACTCTAGCTGTGGAGAATGGTCAGGACTAGGACATCAGGTGAGCCTTACCACAGACCCAGCCATTAGTGTCACGGGCTCCCCACAGCTGCGGGACACTGCCGAGACCCAGACCCTCCTAAACCACAGATGGATCTATTCTTAGTCACGCCATGGGGCAGACTCAGCTGGGATACTTCCCAGGTAAAACATCTTGCTTGCAGAGAAAAAAAGATTTAAAAAAATAAAATAAACAACAGTCTGCCCAAGGCTAGCCTTGAGATGAACAAGAGAGGCATCAGGGGTCCTTGGCCACACATGACAATGACACACTGGAGATCAGAGCTGGAGGGTGGTGTGCAGGGCAGCACACCAAAGCCAGGAGGCAAATCCTGAGAAGAGACTGTTCCCTTTGACCTCAGCTCAGGAGGAGGCCTGCCGCCACAGGGGTCTCCCTCTGCCCTGCCTGGTTTTCCCCCACTGCAACAGTGAGCTGGATTCTCAGGGGTGCTTGCTTCCTCCTGTCTCCTCAGCTCTCCTCTTCCCTCTAAACCATCTTGTAAGAAGAGAGAGAGAGAGAGAGAGAGAGAGAGAGAGAGAGAGAGAGAGAGAGAGAGAGAGAATGTGTTTTCAAACAAAACAGATTGGAGCCCATGTTTGGGTTTTTAAAAATTGCAAAAACTAAACAGCATGTTTCTGTGTTACCTCAACAAAACCCACACCATAGAATCCACTCCTCCCATTGCCTGAACTTTGTCTGACAGGAGGGCAGGAATGAAGGACTTATGGGTGTGTCTCAGTCACCTTGATACACCACCGTGAGCTCTGGATAGAGAACCTCAAAAGACATGTTATTTTAGCATTTGCCGACCCCAGTGTGTCAGCTGCTTTGTGCGAGGCCAGGCAGGTGGTTGACATTAAATGTTCTGTGACAGCAATGAGTAACTTTGGAAAGCTTGGAGCAAAACTGTCTGTTGGGCAGAGGGAAATGAGCTCTCCATGGTGTGTGTGGGAGCAAAATAAAGGGCTAAAGGGCGGCGGGCAGCTGCTAAAACGCCCTGGACCAATCGGGATCATAGACAACCCAGCACCAACTCTCCCTTCCGTCCTTCGGCTGAGTTCTCCCTTGAGTTCTGGGCTTCAGTCTCTTCCTCTGTAAGACGAGAATTGTAAGATTAGCTGTCAGGGCAGCTAAGAGGAGCTCATTAAACAGACCCGGTACCAAGGATGCAGTGGGCACCTGGCAAACTGGCTCCTGTCTTTATTACTTCCCCAGGTCATTTTCTCAACCGTTTTACCTTTGTGAATAAGATGTAACCATAGCAACCTCAAGGATACTGGCTTGAGAAAAATAAGATGACTCTAAACACTTGAAGCTCATCATTTCAGACCGAAACCCGACTCTCCTCCTGCGGGTAACGACACTGAGTGCAGCCAAGTGTTCCACTAGACACTTGGACTCCTTTCTTCCCTGAAGAAAGCACTTGTCCTCACGCAAACCAGAGACTAGATCTAATTAGCATTTTCAAGGCATGACCCTATCCCATTCCCTCTTCGATAAAAGCAGAAACATGCATAAGAAATAAAAATTCTCTCAGACAGCAGGCTAAAAGCAGCTTCAGCTTCAGAGCTAGAAGACAAAAGAGGGCAGGACCTCCCTCCGCCATCCCTGGCTTCGGTGCTGGGAGCCCTGGCATGTGTCAAGTCCTCAGGAGGAGTGGATGTAAAAGCGATGATACTGGGGATAGAAACTGCTCAGGTCGGGCCATTCTGGGAAGGTTCCTGTCAGAGGTGCAAATGCCCGAAGACTCTGCTCTCCTCCTCCAGTTCCTCATCTTCTCACCTCTCCAAGAAGCTGTAGGAGAGGACCCGACTAGAACTGAATGGAGGCATCTGGACACTCTACGGCTGGCCCGAATGAACGGACCGGTTCCTTCTCCCCCCCGTTAGATCTCACCCCAGCTTCTGTAGTAAGTTCTGTTCTTTCTGGAGTCATTTTGAGTGATCGTGGTTGGGAACACAGATTCAGGTTGTCCCAATCCATAAAATGGAAGCAGTTTAAAGATGTTTTTATAGGTCACAGAACACAGAAAGCCACAAATCAAAGCACATTTAAAATGTATTAGTGGGTATGCCAGAGAGGTGGTTACAGCAGGACAGAGGGAGCTTTTCTCCGGGCTTGAGATGCTATCTGTAGCGTTCTTAAGCTTTGGGATTGGTAAAAGCTAGTGGTCTGCTAAACTAATGGACTCCAAAGGTTTTAATCTATTAGTTGCAGAATGTTAGTTCCAGCTTAGAAGTGAGCAAGGAGCCCAAGATAAGGTAACCAGCATTCGGACCGGCAATATTTCAATTCCTCCACAGTACTGCAGCTCTGTCAGCGTCTGCAGGCACAGCTTCTTTACTGCTCTCTTCCACGACCCTTTGTAAAGCCCCAGACTAACCGCTCAAGGGTACCCCATTCCTAGACACCCTCCCTTTTAGATAGGAACGCTGTCCCCTCTCTTAGGCTCCCCGGGAGTCTATAATAAACTTCATAAGTAATTAAACGGGGAGAAAAAGAACCACATCAATTCATTTGTGCCAACCAGAAAACGACGCCTCCGTTCACAGGATGTAATCTGAGAATTTCATTCTTTGAATTCATGAGACAAAATCCCACAAGCTAGAGCCGTGTTGGTGGCCATTAAGTTCTCTGGGACCCCAGATCCCTGAGCTAAGCTCACAGACAGTAAAGAAGGTCTCCATTGAACTCAATGACACCCCTAAACTCCCCACCTCAAAAGAACTCTTGACTGCTTTCTACTACAGTAAATTGCTGTCTATGACTTCATCCCCAAAGATGGAAACCACCCAGTTCAACTGCTTCCTTTCCCTCCTCTGTCTCATCGGAACTGTGATCATCAAGGCAGTTTCTCTAAGCTCAGCCACAGCTTTCCGCCCATCGAGGAACAACTCTCACAAGACCATGGCAGGAATTAGAAACAGCTCTGGTAAATCTTGACTTGATATCAAGACATTCAACCGATGATACTCTCTGAAAGGGTTGCCATCCAAGAATTCACCTCAACTTCAGATGAATCTCCTTCAATGGCTGCCTCTTGCTCATGGTTTTCCTGTCTGCGTGTGTGAATATAGAATGCTCTAGTAGGATACCGGCTTGTGTTCTGAGACATAGCAATCTGTGTTCAGAAGTATCTCTAAAACTGTGTAGGGGTTGCTCCAAGGAGGCAAAGAGAAAAAAAAAAGGCTCTGATGCATCACTGACTGGATAAGTCAACAAACAAGACTAACATCGCTATGACCATTCCTAAACGGAAACAATGCCAACCTTGGGTCGCACGGTCGTTGTTAGAATCCAGTAAAAGGTAAGGGTTCGCTTTTGTCTTCCTCCAGAGAAACAGGCAGTAGTCCCGCTACAAGAGTCAGCGGGGGGGGGGGGGGGGGCATTGAGAACTTAATGAGCAAACAGCAGAGGATGGAAGGGGCCCTGCTCCACAGAGATCAGTTTCTAAGCCTTTCTTCTTTCTTCTAAAACAAAGGGTGGTGAAGGGGCTGAAGAAGTGACTTAGAGGTTCAGAGCACCAGCTGCTCCTGCAGAGGACCCTGGTTCAGTTCCCAGCCCCAGCTGCTCCTGCAGAGGACCCTGGTTCAGTTCCCAGCACCCACGGCGTAGCTCACAACTCCCTGGAGCTCCGGTTCCAAGTCTCTTCTGCCTTCCTAAGGCTCCTGCAGTCATGTGATACACATGAAGGCACACATGTAAATAAAAATGTAAATAAATCTTTAAAAAACAAAATAGAGCACTGAAATCTGTAGAGCAGATCGCTCTCTCCCCCAAACCATTTGTAAAAGTCGGCATTTTTCAACAGCCTGTCACCTCATCCTCACCAGACCTGGTTAGGCACTCAGAACACCAGGGAAGAGCACCAAACACCAAATCATGAAAAAGGGGAGAAAAACTTCCCAGGGCAAAAAGATTACCTTCCATTCTCCCCAGCGTCTACTTCTACAGCCCAAAAACGCAAAACATGCTTCAAGAAGTTGAAATAATTAACAGAAGCGGTTAAGGAACAGCTGAATCCATTTTCATTTCAGTTAAACCGTGTTAGACTTTGATCACATCCTTAGCTAAAGGTCAACTTTTTTGTCTGGTTCTTCCTCAATAATCTTGTGAACTACACATTGCAAATCATTTCCATTGTTCTGAGAATTGACTGACCATAAGATGCTTCATGGTATGCTAACTGTCTGACCATAAGCCCGTAACGTGTACCTTTCTTGTGATCATAAAAATAACTACAAAATTCTACTTTAAATCACTTGGTATAAAGACAGTACTCTGTCTTTAATCTGGGCCATTTCCCTTCTCCTTCTATGGGAGACTGGAGATATGGCCCGGCCATTATTACATTTTCACTTTGCAGCATCTCAGTGTGAGCTCCTGGTTTTTGATACCAGAACAAATCAAATATTAAATGAGTAATGGGGCCATAACCCCTGGCCTCTCTGGTTCCACTACTCTTGTCCTCACCCTTCAGTCAGATGTAAACATTCCTGTCCCCATATTGTGGGAGAAATATTCAGAAATACTGAAACATGATTTGAAGATTTTTTTTTTTGCTTTTAGTCATAGAAGAAAACAAAATTGGGAAGTTAGTACCTTGAGTTAATATGAGAAGAAGAAAAAGCCATTGAAATCAACCAGATATTCATGGTGGGAGCGTCTGAGGTATGTTGGGATAGTCTGTGTTAAGGATCATGGATTCTCTTTTGCCTTCCACATATCAGACACAGTTTCACAGCACATGATTAACTCCCAGGCCCACCACACTGTCAGTGCTTAACCACAGTGGGGCCACGGTGAGTGCTGCTGTCTCACCAGGGCTCAGGCCCGTGTTTTCAGGCCCAGGAGTTCTTATTTGTTCTACATAACAGACATGGATGTCTAAGAGACTAGCCAGATGGCAGCCCACAAAGGCAGCTAATCAGCCTCTGGCGATGGGGACCAAGTTCTGCACCCTGACTCATAAAAACAAGACAGAGAAAGCAGAAAGAGAAAATTCTACCTTTTCAAAGAACTACACATTTACACAGGCAAGGGATCGTGGGTTCCATGCTCTTCATAGACCAAGGCTTAGGAAGAGAATATTTCAGCCGCGTTCCCTCTGTATGTGGAGAGAGAAAGCACAATTCACCTTCTTACCAACTTGCCTTCTTACGATCATCAGTGGGTGCTCGCCAGGGACGCAGAAACAAGCAAGAAGGCAGAGACAGGTGGGTCCCTGGAGCTCCCGGGCCAGCAGCCTAGACAGTCGGTAAGTTTCAGGTTCAGTGAGCAGTTTTGGCTCAGTTTCCTGTCCGATCTGTGGAAAACAACAACTTAGACAAGAAAGTGTTTGCTAGGCTCACAGTTCCAGTTGAGAGTCTGTGTCTGTGGGGCAATCAAGGCAGCAGGAACTTAAAGCAGAGGGCCACGTCACACCCACAGCCTAAATGACTTCATGCAGCGAGCTTGTGCCGACATCACTCCTTTCCACCCCTCCAGAGCCTGCCCAGGAACGGTGCTGTCCACATTCCGGGCAGGTCCTCCCACCTCAGTTAACACACAAGAGACTCCCTAATAGACTCGCCCACATAGTAGATGCACCCACAGACCGACCTAATAGTTAGTTCCTCGCTGAGACTCCTTTCCCAAGTCTTTCTAGACTGTCAGGTCGACAAAGCTGTCATTCTGCCCCAATAACAACAAGAAAAATTAGGAGAGGCATAGGGGAAGACACATAATCTCACCAACCTCTGTCCACACACACACACACACACACACACACACACACACACACACACACACACAGGAACATGCATATATACATGACGCACAAACACAGAAAACAACAGAGTGTAGAGGTGTGCTCATCTGTTGACTTGGGAAATAAAATGCACCCACCCTTCTTCAAGGTTTTCAACACTCACAGCCCCTCCTTAGGTGACATCCCCTTTCCTGGTAAGCCGGAAAACAACACTCCCGGGGCAGTGGTCTGTGGTGACATTCTGTTTATGAGTGAACAAACAAAGCTTGCCTGAAGATCAGAGAAGCAGTGGAGACAGCCACTAGAGAGACCTTCTACCTCTACCAGATCCTTAGACTGAAGGGGTAAGCCTGTCTACTAGTCCTAAGCCTGCATCCTCAGACTGCATCCTCAGCCTACATCTTCAGACTGCATCCTCAGACTGC
>NC_022022.1:46124635-46134735 GCF_000317375.1 Microtus ochrogaster | reverse complement strand
AGACTGCCTCCTCAGACTGCATCCTCAGACTGCATCCTCAGACCACATCTCCAGACTGCATCCTCAGACTGCCTCCTCAGACTGCATCCTCAGACCGCATCCTCAGACGGCATCCTCAGCCTACATCTTCAGACTACCTCCTCAGACTGCATCCTCTGACTGCCCCTGAGCTCCTGTCTCCTTCTGCCTGCCTAATATTCCTCTCTCTGCCCAGCCATATCCCTTCCTGTCTCTACCTCCTTGGTGCTGGGATTAAAGGTGTGTGACTCCCACGTACTGGGATAAAGTGAGCCAACAACCTCCGGCTCTGTTTCTCTTTGAGACTGGGTCAATCTTGTGTGTCCCAGGATGTCCTTGAACTCACAGAGATCCTCTGCCTCTGCAGGATTAAAGGTATGTGCCACCACTCCCTGGCCTCTAGGGTTTACTAGTGTGGCTAACTCCGCCCTCTGACCTTCATGCAAGCTTTATTTGTTAAAACACAAACAAAATAGCACTACAGTGAACCTCCAGGTCTTCATGCTTCTGCAAGTGGGAATGGCTGGAAGAATTCCTGTTCTACATTCCTGTGTTGTACGCTAATAGTCATACGGGTGTATTATTCTATGGCTTGTATGTTCTGCCCACTAATACATGTTGATCCCTTTACAAGAACATGCAAGGGTCAAATTTGTTAGTTTTCCCTGCTCCATAACTTTTCGTTATATTTCCACATCTCCCACTCATGAAAACTTATTACATTCCTATCTGAAGCTTTCTTCCCACAAAAACATAGTGTATTCCCTCAAAACTTCCCCTAAAAACAGTCTGTTGATTTTTGCACAATGTTACAGTAGAAGAGCTGAACTGGGAGTTAAAAGAATAGCTCTGAGTGTGTGTCAAGAGTTGCTCATATGTGGCTCTTTGTTCTGAGTATAACGGGAAGGCTCTGGGACATGTGTCTCCACAATGACTTTCTGTATGACATCTGTCAATATTTCTCTTTGCTACCAGTGAGCTTGCAATAGAATCCAACCATGACTCCTCTGTAGACTCTGGTGAAAGGGAGTGCTAGAAACCGCTGTGGCAAGAAAGGCAGGTGAGAAAGGGCTATCGTTGTTTAAATTCATGAGGTATCTTTCTTCCAAAAGTGCTATAGAAACGAGTGTATCCAGAAAGCCTGTCTATGAAACCAAGGTTCCTTTCACCCCAATCAAGCAAGAGTCACTGAAGTTGCTTGGATCCAGCCTGTCTGATCATACAGACCGGCTTTGATTCCCACCCACAAAAGGCATCACCCTAACTCGGCTGCCTTGTGAGGCTCTCGTCTCTGATAGAACAGTTAAAGGCTACATCGCTGTAAGTTCTGTCACTAAAAAAACTATTTCAGCAACTGAGTGTACCGAGGCTCTACATCCCTTGAGACAGCTTGACCAGCTATGGTCCATTTGGCTGGTAGTAGAAGAAACCCAATGGTGTTAACAATAGGGAAATTTATTATCTTGCTAGGGAAGTCTAGAGGGAGTCAGCTGATTCCCTGCTTCGCTGTGGTCATGGAGACCTGGGATACTTCCTCAGCCAGCATCCTCCTTGGGTGCTGTGGGTCCAGGCACTACATTCAGGCTACAGAAGCACTGAGAGGAAGAAGAGAGACCCAGCTTCACAGTTCTCTCTCATAAATGTCCCCCTGGGATCCCCTTCCTGCCTCAGCCACCCTGCTCTGTGTCTAGATCACTAGCCAGAGCTGTGTCATGTGACCATCACTGTCCCAAGCATGTGTGTTTCTGCCAATCAAGCTAGTGTGTTTCCCAAGCTAGTGTGCTTCTGCCAATCAAGCCAATCCATAGGCCTGGGATGGGGATAGCTCCTCAGAGACACAAGGTCATGGGGGGGGGGGGGATGAGATACCTTAATGAAACAGGACTCTGATAGAATAAAAAGTGGACAGGGTTCTGTGTGGGTGCCAGTCGGTCATCTTCAAATCTCCATCTTGAACCATGGGCATCATGCAGAGAGAAGGGAGTGCATTCCAGCTCTGTCTCTGCCCGTATCAGAGTGTGCAAATTCCAGATCTGCCTCTGCCCGTATCAGAGTGTGTGAACTCCAGATCTGCCTCTGCCCATGTCAGAGTGTGCAAACTCCAGATCTGCCTCTGCCCGCATCAGAGTGTGCAAACTCCAGATCTGCCCATATCGGAGTGTGCAAACTCCAGATCTGCCTCTGCCCGTATCAGAGTGTGCGAACTCCAGCTCTGTCTCTGCCCGTATCAGAGTGTGCAAACTCCAGATCTGCCCATATCAGAGTGTGCAAACTCCAAATCTGCCCGTATCAGAGTCTGCAAACTCCAGATCAGCAGGAGTGACTGAGTACTGGAAAGAGGCAAGTCAGGGAATGGAGCGTTTGTTCTGCCGTACTTTAAGGGTCCATCATGGTGGGCAGGCATGGCAGCAGGATCAGTGCCCACTTGTGTGGAGGTGGAGAAAGGCTGCTGGCTCTCTCACGGAAGACCAGGAAGCAGAGAAAGGGATGCCAGCTCCCAACTGGCTTTCTCTTTTCCCTCAGTCTGGAACTCTAGCCCACCCAATTTAGTGTGCACTTTCTTGGTTAGTCTTCTCTGGAAAAGTTTTCACAGACACCAAAGGTGTGCCTCACTGGTGCCCTAGGCGCCTCTCTCTCTCTCTCTCTCTCTCTCTCTCTCTCTCTCTCTCTCTGTGTCTGTGTCTTTCTCTGTCTCTCCCTGTTTCCCTGTCACTTTCTCCCTGTCTCTCTCTCCCCATGTCTCTGTTTCTCGGTGTCTCTCCATCCCCAGTCCCCTCTCTTTGGAAGTCTGAGGATAGTTTTATCAGAGTTAAACAACAAGAAGTTACCCAGCTCACCAGCTGTGTTGAGCAGAACTGTGGTGATATTTTGTTTGTGATCTAACAAAGCTTGCCTGAAGATCAAAGTGCAGAGCTAAGTCACTAGTTAGTCATAGAAGTCAGGCAGTGGAGGCACACACCTTTATTTAATCCCAGCACTGGGAGGCAGAGACCGAGGGGTCTCTGTGAGTTCAAGGCCACCCTGGGCTACACTAGATTGATCCAGTCTCAAAGAGAAACAGAACCAGGCAGTGGTGGCTCACACTTTTAATCCCAGTATTTGGGAGTGGCATGCCTTTAAGCCCAGCACTAAGGAGGTGGGGACAGGAAGGGATATGACTGAATGGAGAGAGGAATATATGGTGGGAGGAGACAGGAGCTCATGGCACTCAGTCTGAGGACTGGTAGAGACAGGTTTCCCCATTCAGTCTGAGGATTCAGCAGAGGTAAGAATTAGTGGCTGGCTGTTTTGTTTTTCTGATCCTTCAGCATTTACTCCAGGTTTTTATTATTAAGACCAATTAGACTTCTTGCTACACTAACGGTGAAGAGATAGAGATGGAGAAAAGGCCATGTTGTCTGAACTAAGCAGCACAGAGGTCAACCAGTCACAAGACAGACAAGCAGAGCCTGGCAGGGAGGGAAGCTTTAGCAAAAGAGCAAAGAATCCCAAAGAACCTGAGACAGCTCAGAACAGAGAGAGAACAGAAAAGGGAAATAGCAGGCTCTTTAGTAGTCAGAAAAGTGGACTAATGAGGCCACGTGACCACGGGTCCTGTAAGTCCTGCGCTGGGGCAGGGAAAAATTAAGCCACGTGACCACGGGTCCTGTAAGTCCTGCACTGGGGCAGGGATAATGAAGCCACGTGGCCACGGGGTCCTGTAAGTCCTGCACTGGGGCAGGGATAATGAAGCCACGTGACCATGGGTCCTCATAAGTCCTGCACCAGGGCAGGGATCCCAGGGAGAAAACACACATAGTCTTGTTAAAGAGATAACAGTTCTACCTATCTCATTAGCAGGACGTAAGGTGGACCTACTGCCCTAGGACTGGTCCCTTAGCCTGCTCATTGGCCAGCCCAACTGCAACACTTAGTTCTCCTCTTGACTAGAAGGAACTAATTCCTCCTTAGTAGACCTTAACTGCATCTGTGTGTTTCCCACTCTGAAGAAGTAGCCCTAAAATCGGTCAGGAGATGGGTTGATGCCATCCATTTTCGCCATGAAAATCTAGCTCCCAGGCTCTTCCCCTGAAGCGATTAGTACCGCCCAGCTGGGGTTCTATTCCCACCTCAAGGACAGGATGCTTATTAGCAGACAAGGCTCCCCCTGCTGTTTCTGGTCAGAGAATCTAAGATATTTCTGGGATGTCTGCTTCTGGGGCTCCTGCCCATCTGGTTTCTACCTCCTGTCCTCTGTATCATCTCTCTAAAGAGGTAGCCCTAACTGCCATTAGGGGCTGGGTTTGCTGCACTATGGCTTCTTCAAGCCCATGGGCAGGACACTCAAAAAACAAAACAAAAACAAGCAAACAAAAAACCAACCCAGCTCTACTTCCGTCTCCCAATGTCTGGGGATTTCTGATCCCCAAAACTCTTAAGTTAGTAAAACTTGTCCATATTTGGTGGCTTATGGCCAAGACACTGGAGCTGATTCTTGTTAAGAATGACATTTTTTTCTCTGTGGTTTTGGAGCCTGTCCTGGAACTAGCTCTTGTAGACCAGGCTGGTCTCGAACTCACAGAGATCCCCCTGCCTCTGCCTCCCGAGTGCTGGGATTAAAGGCATGCGCCACCACCGCCCGGCTGCATGTACTGGCTTTGTAAGAGCCTAGGCAGTTTTGATGCTCAACTTACTAGACCTGGATCGAGGTGGGGGTTCCTTGGACTTCCCACAGGGCAGGGAACCCTGATTGCTCTTCGGGCTGAGGAGGGAGGGGGAGGGAAATGGGGGGCGGTGGCAGGGAAGAGATGTAAATCTTAAATAAATAAATAAAAGAATGACATTTTCACGCTCAGTCCAGCCACTTTGTGGTTTGTGGACTTCAGCACGCCCCCTCTAAGGTTAAATGACAAACTAAATGTCAATATTTGCTGGAAGAATTCCCTAGTGTTCAGCGAGGAGAAGTGTATGGAGTTGGGTACCTCTCTGCAGCCGCCTCCTTGGGTTCCCCTTGTGTAGTAACCACACTTCTTCTCCTTGGGGCTCACAGGCCTGATAGGGAAGAAAGGGTTCTTCTTGCTCAGGCCATGGTGGGAGGAAGGTGTTTTTGTGGCCGCCGGAGTGTGAGGTCCTCCTCATGTCCTCACAGATCAAGTAAGGGAGTGTGCACAGGAAGTGGGCCCAGTGTATAAACCTCAGACTCTGCCCCCAGTAACCTGCTTCTTCCAATAACACCCCATCTCCCAAAAGTTCCATAACCCCCTCAAATGGCACCACAAACTGGGAACCAAATGCTCAAACTCAAGAACCTATGTTGGGAGGAGGATGTCTCAAGCCACAGCCTCCTTCCTTCCCAGGTTCCAAGTATAAAACACTTCATTTCCAGGCCAGCCTGGAGAATATAACTCCCACTTCAAGGGGGTCCATTAGAGTAGCTTGAACGTTAGCCATTTCTTCTTGAGTGACAGGTATGGATTTGCCAAATGCTATTGATATGCTATTGATATCTGGGGCTACGGTTTCTACGCTGCCTGTGAAAAGCCGCTCTCCTAGCAAACAAGGTAGCTAGAGTAGCATGCTGCAAAGCTGCAGCTCAGATTGGAGGACCAAGAACCGAGAACGGCACAGGAGCCTGAGGAACAGTCAGCTAACTGCAGGTCTCGGTGCAGTCAGATGGAAAGAATCTCAGCCTTGTCGGGTAAGCTCAGAAAAGAGCTACAGTCACACAGAGATCCTGGTAGTGAAAGCATGTCACTCCTTTAGAGTGACTGAAATTCTGTCTGTCTATCTATCTATCTATCTATCTATCTATCTATCTATCTATCTATCTATCTATCCAGCTATTTATTGAGACAGGGTTTCTCTGTGTAGCCCTGGCTGTCCTGGAAGTCATTCTGTAGCCCAGGCTGGCCTCAAACTCACAGAGATCCACCTGCCTCTGCCACCAAAGTTCTGGGATTAAAGAAGTGTGTCACCACTGCCCGGCATGTGAAATTATTGTCTTACATGAGAAGGAAAGAGGAGGCAGTGACACTTGAGAGCAGTTAAGCCTTAAGTCTTCCACGGACCCTGGGATATCAGCTGCACGCATTAACCAGGCTTTAGATAAGGCTAAATTCTACGTGTAGGCAATAGTCAGAGAGGTTGAAGTCAAGAAAGGAGCCTCACACCTGCCATCCCAGCATTTGGGAGATTGAGGCAGGATGATTGCCCTGAATTCAAGGCCAGCCTGGGCTACACAGTGAGTTCCAGATCAGCCTGAGGGCCCCGGTGCCTCAGAGTAGGGCACTTTCCCAAAACAAAACTTAGAGAACTCGTGCTGTGTTGTCACTGGAGAGCCTAGCAACGACTCCTAAGCACTGTGAGACCAAGCACTGGGTGAGGGCTCTCACTGTGTGTGGGGAAGGGGTTCCCATACATCATGGTGGTGTGCTAGCTGGGCCTTACTGTCTTTGGATTCATGACTATATTTTATAAAATCTGACGAACAAGTCAACCATTCAGAGTAGCTATAAAGACATTATCTGAGTGTTTAAACAAAGTATAAAAGATCACCTGGGACATCTCAAACCGTAGCCAATAGGAATCTCCACAGCAGACGGTAAATAAAACTTCACAAATGCCAAATAACTTTCCTTTCTGTCATGCCTGCCAGAAGAAGGCTGGGGGTAACATTTGGATTCTGTTTTTATTATTTTGGGTCACATCTCTCCCGGGCCCTCTCAGCTCCCTCCTCAACATGCACAGTAACTATTCGGAGGCTGCCTTGAATTTGTGCGCAGCTCTCAGATCAAATGGCAGGAAGAGATTGAGGGCCGTCAGAAGTGTTAGTCTCCATCTTTCCTGCTCGGGAAGTGGAAGAGAGACAGAGCGTTTATGATACTGTAAGCTCCCAGGAACTTTAGCCAGCACGAAACAAAGGGAAAAGATGAAGTAAAAAACAAAACAAAATACTCAGAAATCAAACACCACACTATCCTGAAGGAAAACATATGAAAGGACCTTTCTCCTGAATTCTCATGAGAATGAAAATCCTGCAAATCAAACAAAACAAAGGAAAACAGCTGGGGTGTGGTGGGTCTTCTGATGAGTGACCGCCAAGCCTGCTGTTTCTCTCCAGCCAGACGCAGTGCTCAGGGTCTGTGTGTGGCTCTAGGAGCTTCCATCCCCGCCTCTGAACATTGTTTCCTTTGTAGAGCAACAGCAATATTGTATCATTACCTCTGTGCCTGGCCTTTGCCCTACTGTGTCACAGGTTCCAAATTAAGGGTTTCCTTCACGTGTGGGATAAGAATGAGTTTTGTTTGTTGTTCTTTGAGACCCGGCATTCATAGACCTTTCCCGTTTCCTCTCACAGAAGGGAAGCCCTCTCTCTGTTCAGAGTCGAGGTTTGAGTCTCAGGTCATTTTGAGAGCACTCCACAGTCATACGACTCTTGCAGAAATTTTCTTTGTCCCTGTACACGCACTAGTATAGTGATGGTCTTTCCTTGTCAGATAAGTTCTCATGATGTAACCCAGGCTGGGCTTGAACCCATGACCCCTCCTGCCTCAATCTCCTGAGGGCTGGGACTCCAGGTGTGTAACCCCATGCTCAGCTGACTGATGTTTTCCTAACACCCTTTAGCTTCAGAGAAACAAGCCACTTAACTTAAAAGAGAAACAAGCAAGTTGAAGTGACATCAGTGGTGGACGGCCTGGGTGGCAGGATGTTCCTCTCTAAAGCCACAGCAATGGAAATGGGGTTGTAGAGCACCCCAAATGCCCATTATTGCATTAAGACACTCTAAGTGTCCATTAATCTAATTTAACTTAGCACCAAGAATGTAATTTACTTAACCACATCTTGGAAGAGTAAGAAATTTTTGCAAAGCTGAAATTTCTAAATTGATCTTAAATGTTCCATATATTTTACTGTTTTCCAAAGTACCAAATAGTCCACTGGAAGCAGTATGTTTCTCTGGCTAACCTGTAACTTTCTATGCAGATTAGACTGGCCTTGAACTCACAGAGATCTGCCTGCCTCTGCCTCCTGAGTATTGGGGTTAAGGCGTGTGCCACCACACCATGCCTGACCTATACACAGCTTTTTAAAAGCTTTCCTGGGGCTTCAGTGATGAATCAACAGTTAGCAGACTTCCCTGTCTTAGAGACTTGAATTCAGTTCCCAGTATCCATGTCAGACACAACCACCTGTAACTCCAGTTCCAGAGGATCTGATACTTCCTTCAAGCTTCTATGGTCACCTACGTGCACACACACAGACACACACACACAGACACACACACACACACACACACACACCCCTACAATAAAAAATAAATAAACTTTGTAAAAGGTGGGTTTGACACTCCCTCCACAACTTTGGAGTAAGAGGGTCATAATAGGTCAACCCTGCGTTTATGGCCAGGTAGTTTTCTCTTCTCTTGACGTCTGTGACAGTACCTAACAGGCAACAGTTTGGCATCTAGTCACCAGCCTAAGTCCCCACTGTCCATCGAGACACCAGGCAGAGGTCGCCACATGTTCATCTAGCAGAAACTCACATGAGAGAAAGGGGGCTCCAAGTCTAATTGATAACATTTGCTCCAAATGGATTTCTGCTCAGTGTCAATGCCTCTGGGAGCAGACACAGAACCTGTACCTTGAAAAGGAATACACTTTTACTTGAGACTCAAAGTCAAACAGCGTAGAGCCAACATCGTCTCCTGGCAAAACCAGAAAATCTTAGACTAGGAGAATGATGAAGACAGTTCTTTATGAACACAAAACACAAATTGGAAGCTATGTCTCTGCCAAGTCCAACTCCCAGAACAGTCTACAGATAGTAAACAAAAGCTAAAGATGCCTGCCCTAAAGTGCAAAAGAAAAATCAAAGCCTGCAGCCTTTCTTTCCTTGATAAAGCTTGTCTGTGGCTTGGGTCTTGCTGATCAGGGTGCTCAGACCCAGGGCCTTGAGCAGGCCAGGCAAGCACTCTTTCCCAGATCGCGAACCCAAGCCTCTGCGTCCTGTCTATAAACAAGACTGAAATTGACAATCTGCATTGCAGATGTCAAAAAGCACACCAGCTTCAACTCAATGAACTAGGGGCTGCCTCTGTAGCAGCTGGGGATGAGAAACTCAGAGATGGCCCAACAGTTAAAGGCGCTGACTCCTTCTCCAGCGGACCCAGGTTCAAATCCTGACACCAATCTAGTGGCTTACAGCTGTCTGTAATCCAGTTATGGGAGCTCACGCGCCCTCTTCTGGCCTCTGTGAGCACCAGGCACGTAAGTGGTGACGAGACAGATATGCAGGCAAAACATCCATACTCGTAAATTTAAAACAACAGACTTCATCCCAAAGACAGAATTGGAAGAAATTTGAAATCCTCAAAGTAAAAGAATTCAACAAGGGAGGAGAAAAAAAAAAAGACCATGATGTGGAGATGCAACCTTGGCTACACAGCTCCTCCTGTTTCCTGGCAGACGGAGGGAAACAGAACAGGTTCCTGAACTGTAAAGCAGAGGGAGAGGGCAGTCCCAAACCAGGATAACCCCTGGAAACCTGAAATATACCTGCAGTGTCTGAAATTCTGTCTCACACCAGTCAGAATAGCTATCACCCTGAAAATTAATGGCAAAAATGCCGCGGAGGATGCAGGGAAGAGGAACCCTCAACTCACTGCTGTGGGGTGTAAATGGTGCAGCCACTCTGGAAAGCACATGGAGGCTGTCTATAGCAAGAACGGTCCATCCTGGAGGATGCTCGCAGAGACTCTGCCTCTGGAGTCTGCAGACAGCTCCGGGGCTCTAGTTCTCATGAATCAACACCCAAGCTGGCTTGGCCTTTTAGTTCTTCATGATATGGCTGCTTCTGATTCATCCCGGCACCTGGAAGCAACTTCTCACCTACACCTCTGTGAATAACCAAAATAAATCATTTGGTTCACCAATAAATGCTTTGGTCTGTGGTCAATTTCAATGTCTGGTGTAAGTAGACATTTGTCCATGTCTCTTCAGGAATTGTGACACAGCCAAGTTTTACCAAAAAGCTAAAATTAGATCTACCATTTGACCTAGTTGTACTGCTTGGATATACACTTAAAAGAATCTCTATGTATA
>NC_022022.1:46106027-46124535 GCF_000317375.1 Microtus ochrogaster | reverse complement strand
AAGCTAAAATTAGATCTACCATTTGACCTAGTTGTACTGCTTGGATATACACTTAAAAGAATCTCTATGTATACCACAGAGCTACTCACAGCACATCTGTATTCAGAGCTAGCTACACTGCTCAAAAGAACCAGGGAATGGGTTCATTGACAGATGTAAGCACAAAGAAAATACAGTCATATACACATGAATTTTATGAAGATGTAAAGAAAAATAAAATCATGACCTGTACAAGAAGCACATGAATTGACTCAGTTACTGCCAATAACCTGCTAGAAAAAAATGTAATTTTTCTTTCAAACGCAAAAACTGAGCACCATCCCCACATGAGAGTAAAAATAAATAAGGGGCCAGGCGGTGGTGGCACACGCCTTTAATCCCAGCACTCGGGAGGCAGAAGCAGGCGGATCTCTGTGAGTTCAAGACTAGCCTGGTCTACACAGCTAGTTCCAGGACAGGCTCCAAAGCCGCAGAGAAACCCTGTCTCGAAAAACCAAAAAATAAACAAATAAATAAATAAATAATAAGGAGGCCAGGCCAAGTGATCAGTGGGTGTTGAAGCTTGCACTAAGCTTGGCAACCTGAGCTTGATTCTAGAGACCAACAAGGTAGAGAGAACTGGAAGATGTTCTCTGATTTTCCATGTGTGCTGTACACACAATAAACAAGTAAACACAGATATGTACAAATGTCATGCATGTGTATAGGCACGCACAGACAAATAAATGCAGATGTACAAATGTCATGCATATACACACACAATAAACAAGCAAATGCAGATGTGCACAAATGTCATACATGTGTACATGCATACATAATAAGCAAGTAATTACATTAGTTAACAAATGTAAAATATTTTAAAATAAATAAATAAATGAGAGTTCCCAGCCCTATGTGCTTTGTGTCAAAGAGGAGAATGCACAGCAACAACCTGTTCTCATGGACGTGGTATATACTTGATCAGGTCCCAGAAAGTCCTGAAGGCACAAAATGTTACATGAAGAACTTGCCCAGTTGCCTATAATTGTACCTCCGTCACAATGAAATCTGCTTCACCGGTTTCATTGAAATCTTCATTTGATTGAGAGAAGGAAGTCCACGGAATCCTGGATTACTGATGGTTCTGGTGTTGTCCAGGCACCACCCAGAAGTGAACAGCAGCAGAATTAAACCCATTTCTGGGACAACCCGGAACAACACCAACAATGGTAATTCTTCACATTGGTCATACCCTTTGTCGGGAAGGAGAAATGCTCACACATGTGGTTGTGCATTGAACCATGGGCAGTAAGTAGTCAATGGCTTGATTGGACAAGAATATCACCGTACCAACGTCTACTGGTTTTCATCAAATTACCAGCCAACTTATGAGCCGCGAGTCTAAAATAAATCATCCAACAATACCACAGCTACTGCCTTGTTTTGCAGAGCAGCATGCAGTCATTGGAGAAAGAGGGAGAGTGGGAGGCAGACTCTAGGGCTGCTTTTAATCTTGGATCCATGCTGTCTTGGTGTACCTGGGCTGCCTCCGCAACATTCAATTAGCCTTCATTTTCTTCTTTAAGTTCCCATCTCCAGTTACAGTCACGCTGAGAATTAAGTCTCTCCCATGTGGATTCGGGGGGAACACAATTCAGTCCCTAATCTATGTGGATATAACACTTAAATACCAGCATGGCTCGGGGAGGTGATCGTGAAGTCCTGCCCGACCTGAGGAGCTCCTGACGACTGACGGCCGCTGGGAGCCTCGAGAGGCCATGCTCCAGGAAATGGTCCTAGACAAAGCACACACCGGACTCAGGGGGCTTTAGAAAGCAGAGGATAGTCTGCAGAGATGGTTCAGTGATCAAGAGCACTTGCTGCTGTTATAGAGGATCCAAGTTCAGTTCCCAGCACCCACATCAGCGGCTCACAAGCTCCTCTAGCCCCAGGGGATCCGACACCTCTGACCTCTGTAAGCACCTGTACTCGCATGCAAGTGCAGACATGCGCATATGCTCACACAGAATTAAAAATAAATCTTTTTTAAACATTAAGAAATGGAGCATGTGAATTTGGGAGGGAAGGTGTTGGGGGTAGAGGAATCACAGGACAGGGAATGGGAGGTGGATTGGAGGAAGAGAGATTGTGCGTGTGTTTTAGTCAGCATTCTAGTGCTGTGAAGAGACGTGACTGAGGCAGCTGCTGTACATGGAAGCATTTAACTGGAGACTCCCTGAGGCTCCAGAGGGTTAGTCTGTTATCAGGATAGCGAGGAGCATGGAGCACACAGGCAGGCATCATGCTGCATGCTGGCTGCATGCTGGCTGCATGCTGGAGGAGTAGCCAAGAGTGTTAGATTCTGACAAGGGGCAGCAGGCAGACAGAGAGAGAGAGAGAGAGAGAGAGAGAGAGAGAGAGAGGGGCTGAGACACTAGCCTGGCGTGGGCGCTTAAAACCTCAAAGCACACCTCCAGTGACACACTTCCTCCACAAGGCCATCCCAAACAGATGGACAACTGGGGACTAAGCATATTTATGAAAATATTTGTGTCTGTATAGGGGTCGTTCTCAGCCAAACCATCACAATGCATGTATGTACGAAATCCTCAAACAACAAAAAAGAAAAAAAATAATCAAAAAATTCAAAAACAAGTGTTCCCCAGAGCCTCACAGCTCACTGAGTACCTGCTATGTGCTGGGCTGTAGCCATGCTCCAAATACTGAATATCTTAATTCGCAGTGGAGTAATGGAAATCACAATGGGATGTTGTGCTGGTTAACTTAATTTCCAGGAAAGTAGCATTTTCTACGAGGTTTCTGAGAATTTGCTGTGTATCATATGCCAGACATTCTCACAGTCTATCATCTGCTCTCATCCCTTTCCTTTTCACCATCACAGTTCTTTGTCTTTTCATCATATTGTCCGTTGATGGCTTTCTGTGAAATTATTAAGTTAATTTCTGCTGATGAGCAGACCTCATTCAAGGAGCTCCCTGGAAGGCCAGACACAGTTCACTGTAGCTCCTTAGAAGGCCAGACACAGTTCACTGTAGTTCCCTGGAAGGCCAGACACAGTTCACTGTAGCTCCTTAGAAGGCCAGACACAGTTCACTTGTAGTAGCAGCTTTGGGGCAGGGGTAGGGAGGGTGGGCTGGGGCAGAAGACTTGCTTGAATCTAGGAATTCAAGAAAAGTTTGGCCTGGGCAAGGGGCAAGGGAAGGGGAATGAGTTGGGTGGGAGGCAAAAATTCCCGTTCTCTGTTGATATTGGACAGTATTGCGTGCTCAGTAAGAGTGCCCTGCAGTCCCTTGTTCTCTTGCTAGGGTGAAGGAAACCAGGTTTCCAATCTTTCTGTCCTTTTACCTAGCCACACTACTATTGTTCCTAACGAGCTGGATCAGCTTAGCCCTATAACTCAGGAAGCATCCCGTGAACCCGACTGTCCACATAGCCTTCCAGCAAAGGACCAACGGTGAGCAGCTCTGTCGTGACTCACTCTCATAAATGCCTACAGCAACGTGAAGCCCAAGAAATCAAAGTAGCTGCTGATAACTGTGGTCCTGGCTGCAGACACACAGCTCACCATCCTGGTGTGGCTTTAATTCTTTGAGGTGGAGGGCAAGAATTAGTGGGCTCGTCCTTTAAAAGGAAGAGCTTAAAGGGCCTGTGTTTTCATCTTTGGCTTGTGAGTTAGTTCCTGTAGCAGGTTTGCTTGCTAGAAGTGTGGAAGGAAAGGAGTTGAGTTCTGCTACAGTGCCTGGTACACACGGGCGTCAGAGGTCATAGGTACGCTATAATTTGCTGACAGCATGGGCATACGACCTTCCATTGGGCTTTTCTTCTCCAAAGCTCCTGGTGTTTCTCTTGTCCAGATTCAGCAGTGGCGGCGGCAGCAGCGGCTATCCAGCTGACGATCCAGCCCAGTGCACGCCCTGAAACCTTTCTCTGCTTCACACAGCTTCCCAAGAAGCCAGATCCGAGTTTAACGTGAAAGCTCCAGATCTGACTGTGTAAAGTCGTCACCATGGTAATTACATTTGCAGAGGGAGAAAGACAAAATGGAAGTGAGGAATGTCACCCAAATGGCCTTTGAAGGCCATTTTACAAGCAGCACAGTGAAATGAATGGTTTTAAAATTGACTCGAATTGAGTGCCCAGGCCAAGATCAGCAGTAGTCAACATACCTGCGTGCTGGCCCATCCTCCCTTGTTGCTCTCCCAAGGCTTTCACGGGCAAAGGTTTCTGACACTGGCCGGATGTGTGTGCCGATGGGGTAGGCACCACCGTGGAAATAGCCATAGCCTGACAGCCCGATTTTTGTTTGCATTCTGACCTCAGGATGTTTCTCATCTATTAAGCTTCTGTCTGGCAGAAAGATATGATAACCTTTTAAACCTGCACAATGTACTTGAGATATAAAATTCAGGGTAGGGGACTTCAGCGATTTAGAGGCTAGTGCAACCAGAGACGCTTGTCTTGCAAAATGCTCATGGGCTAGTCACAGACCCTGTGATGACCTAGACTCCATTGCAGGGTGGAGGGTGGTGGTGGTGGGAGTTACTAGCCATGACCACTTTAAAGTACTTGCTTTCACCCTTCCTATTGCAAGGATGGAATGTCCCATTTTGATGGATGATAGGGACGCAGATGGCATCGTAGGATTGTTGATCCCTAAACCACACCTACAAATTCAAAATTGTAATTTTCATGTTGGTTCTAGGCTGTCACAAAGAGCACAAGGCCACCGGTGCTGCCCCTGGGTTGCCCAAGATGGGCCTGGGGAGGGGGGGTTAGCATCCCTCCGTGATTAGGACAGTCGAGACCAGGGCCATCACTCTGACTTCAGTCCTACGTCGGACACAGGCAATCCTGTTGCCATTCACTCGGCCTCGGTGTCACACCAAACCTTCCTGGGTTCGGGAACAAAGAGCACAAGGGAATAACTCAGTGCACACATGTGCAACTGGGTAGCAGAGGCGTTCACAAACGCAGTGACCACACAGCAATACTAGCGTGGTTTTAAGATGCTAAATACCCACTGCACTTAACCTGAAGAAAAGGGGAAGTGGTTTTGATGGGCGGGACCATGAGAAAGGTCACTGTGCTTTAGAAGGTACAGAAGTCAGGAGGACCCGGGTGTTCCCTAACCGACAAGCTCTCATCCAGCTGGACTGAGAGGAACCTGGGCTGCGTTCCACAAAGGACCCACACTGCTCTCTACAGTTTGCTGTGCCCAGCAGTGCAAAGGCCATGGTAGCTTTTGATGCAAGAGTCGCCCCCGGTCTGGCCCAGTGTCTGTGTTATGCTGACACCAGATGCCTAGGGCCTTAGTTGTGTTTAGAAATGTCTCAGGGCAGAGCACACTTCACTGGATCTTCTGGGAAGTGTCCTCCATGTGCCAATTCTGCTTTGGCTAAAGCACTTGAGTCTCAGAAGCTCCACTTCTGGAGAACTCTCATAATTAATAGCCCTTCGTCATGCTGGCCTACAGCTTCTCCCTCTGGAGCTCCTACCCATCTGTCCATGTTTAATCATCCTCCACACAGGGACTCCAGTATTCAGGGACAGTAACCTTCCCCTTCACACCTCCTACCCACCAGGCCAAGTCCTCCCCCTCCCCAATTTTTCCCATGCTCGGCATGCAGCACTGCTTAGACATTACCCACACCCCTTCAAAACAACCAGGGTTTGGGACTAGGAGTATAGTTCCATTTGGAGAGTGCCTGACAGGCATGCAGGAAGCCCTGGGCTTGATCGCCAACACCACATAAATCAGGTGCGGTGGTGCACACCTGTAATGCCAGTGCTCAGGAGGAAGAAGAGGGGGTATTGGAAGTTCAAGAACATGCATGGCTCCATAATGAGCTTGTGGCTAGCCTAGGGGGTAACATGACCCTGTCCCCAAAATATGATAATCAGGGGACTGGTGTGTAGCTTTGCCTGGTATATGTGGATTCAAGTGAGATTCTCTGTAGACACAAGGAACTAGTCACGCAGGCAGGTCTACGGACGCAGAACAAACCGTGGGCTTAGCCCAGCAGCATGTCACTGGCCATGTTAAAGTCACCTGTACCTTAATGCCACAGTGTCTCCCCACCGTCAGAGCTCTCCCTGCCCGGGTCTGTTCCCTGGGCTGTCTGAGCTCAGGCAGGGAAGAGTTCCATCAACCTCACTTTTCCATTCATTTCCCCTTAATAATTGATGAACTAGAAAGTAGCCACCTGGAAACATGAGTAATTATAATAAACAAGGAAGGTGAGGAACAACTCGGGAAAGTGAGAACTGTCACACTGACGAGGAGACTGAGAAGATTCGAGCAGTGTTCGCTCCGTGGCCCTGTGCTAACTCACAAGCTGTTCCAGGGTATGTGGCAATGCTTTAGCTATGTGTGGACACGCCCACCTAGCGACACTCGGAGAGCTTTAGGCCAGTGGTTCTCAATCTTCCTTTGAAAGAGTTCCTCTTGTTGTAGTGACCCTTCAACCGTAAAGCTATTTTGTTGCTACTTCATATCTGTAATTTTGTTACTGTTACAAATTGTAATGTAAATAGCTGATATACAGATGGTCTTAAGCATCCTCTGTGGAAGGACCGTGCAAATCCCAGGGGGTCACCACCCACAGGTTGAGAACCACTGCTTTCTGTCTAATGTGATTCCCTCCCAACAGAACTCTATATACCATCTTTTTACCATATTAGACCAGCCCGCCATCTACTGCGCTGATTGCAGACTGTCTGGAAGTCAGACAGGTGTGTGAGAGGTGCAGGAAATTGTCTTGGGATTGCCAAACTCCTACTCTGCGCCCAGCAAAACGCTCACTTCAGAACCACTTGCATACCTTCATCTTAATCAAAAGCAGGCGGTTAAGAGACTTCTCACTGGAAGACCTCTAATAAGCAAATTTCCATTATTTTAACCACATAGTGTGTGCTGGCTTGTCTTTTCTTAATGATTCTTTTCACATGCTGTAGACGTATATTAATGTGGCCGGGGTCAAGCAGAGCAGAGCCCAGTGAAGATATGAATCAGGTGACCTCCTCCCTCGGTGCATAAATTAATAAATGTAGGATATATGCCTCTTAGTCCTAAAGTTGAAAAGGACAAGAAAATCTGTATCTCTAGGCTAAGGGAATAGACATTCTCTATGTTTAATGTAAGCAGATTACGGATAACCAAAAATCTGACAAATGAGCTTACAACTTTATAATAGAGGTGACTTTTTATGCCACGTCCTACTATAAACACTAAAAATAAATATCAAATTTCAAACAATGGGATTGTTTGCCCTTTTTCACATAAAACAGAGGCTCCATTCAGAGATGCTCACCAAAATCACCAGGGGCCAAACAGGTGTAGTCAACTAGTTTCATTGCTATCGTGGAATGTCTGAGGCAGGCGACTTTACTATCAAGATACTTATTCAGTTCAGTTATGAAGGCGTGGGGACAAAACACCAGCGCTGCTCAAGCCTGGTGAGGAAGACTCTGGGCTTTATCATGTCGCAGCGGATGGTACATCAAAGAGATGGCAGCAGGAGGAGCAAGGCGGCCTGGGCTGCACGAGACCAGAAAAAGAGAGAGAATACAAACCGTCCCACAATCCTTTCTGACAGCATGCTTCTAAGTGACCCAGAGACTTTCTGTCCATGCCTGGCACTGAGAAGATAGGAAGGTCAGGAGAGGGGTTACCATGGGGAGCATGGGGACTTGAGTTCAGACCCCCCAACATCCACATAAAGAAGCGGAGAATGATGGTTTGTGGTTGTAACCTCCGTACTTCTCAGGGAGACAGAGGAAGTGGGAACATATGGATTCTAAGGACTGGCCAGCTAGTGTAACCAACTGGTCCCTTCCAGCTGTAGCTGATCATCTGTCTCAGAAAAAAAGTTGGAAAGTGATGGGCAAAGACAGTTGGCGTCAACCTCTTGCCTCAACACGCATGTACTCACGCAAGCACCTGAACCTACACACACCTCTCACACACACACTACACACACATAAACACATGCATTTGTGTATGTGAGTGCCTATGTATGTGCCCGTGTTTGTGTGTCTGCATGTGCCTGTGTGTGTGTGTGTGTGTGTGTGTGTGTGTGAGTGAGAGAGAGAGACCCTGTATGTGAGTGTGTGCTCCTGTGTGTAGGTGTGCATGGGTTCTAGGAGAGAAACCACCCCAGCACATGTCTGTTCTTTAACCAGTTACATTTCTTTCTTCTTCATATTTACATATGCATTCAGTAAATCTATGCTGAGAGCTGATGTCAGTGCTGGGTGTGTGCTGTTGCTCAAAACCCACACAGCTCCCTGTTGATCACATGATACCATTGGGAGGCCTGTCTGCCCATCAGCACAGCTAGAGAGCTATGGGAGTGTAAGCATGCACCTAAATATATACCCATAGACTTAGGTTTATACAGCACCACTGCATAAGTTAGCACACAAAGGGGCACACAGCCAAGGGGCACATGTCCACTCTACCCATGCTCTGTACCACTTGCTTCTGTGTGGTATCGTGCTCCCGTGTCCTGAATGAGCTCTCAATCTGTGACTGTTCGGAAAGAGGCATAACGGAGAGACGGACTATCTTTACACCATCTGAAATGCCTAGCTCGGGTCTTAAAACAGATGTTCAATAAATATTTGTTGAATACCCTCAATTAAATGAGGTCTATTTGCTAGCTGAGTGGCAAGGGATTTTAACCTGATGCTAACAAGCTGGGCCAGACCCCACATCAAAACATACGAGCCGCTTTGGGAATGCCTGCAGCTGCCACAATGACAGATGTTAATTTAGGTTACAGAAGGTTCTCTTTTTAAATATGCATAAACTCAGTCAATGATGCTGTGGCCAGACTGTGGTCGTTAAGGTACAACGTTCAATGACAGGGAGATGTTTCGGTCAGTGAAGTACCTGAATTTGATCCCCCAGAACTCATGAGTTAAAAAAAATGCATGATGACACACACCTGTATTCCCAACATTGGAGAATTAGAGACAGAAAGATCCCCAGGGGTAACTGGCCAGCCAATCCCACCGAGTTGGTGAGCTCAATGTTTAATGAGAGACTCTGTCTCAAAAAATGAGGTGGAGAACAATCACAGAAGTCATTTTTCATCACTGTGCATATACACACACACATGCATGCACACGTACTCACACACATGTGCACACACACAGACACACACATCACCTACACAGATGCATGATCATATATGCACACATTTATCCACATTTTCTCCATTTTCTAAAATGCTCTTGAATCTATAAATCTCTATTTTTAAAAATAAGGCTGGTAGCTATTTAATTGCCCTGATAGGTTTAGTTTGGCTAATAGCTTAAGCACATTCCTAGCTAGATCTTATATCTTAAATTAATCCATTTCTATTATTTTATATTTTACCACAAAGCTCCTGGTTTATTACCTCTTGCTTCTTGGGTGGCTACAAGGCATCTGTCTCTTTCAGTAGCTACATGGCATCTCTCTGACTCTGCCTTCTTTCTCCCAGCATTGAAGTTTAGTTTTCCCACCTGGTTCTATTCTGTCTTTCCATAGGCCAAAGTAGCTTCTTTACTAACCAACGGAAATAAAACATATTCACAGCACACAGAGGGGAATCCCACATCAGAATGGCACATGCAGGGTTCACGCATGATGAACACAAATACTCATCACTGCTGCCCCTGAAGCCAAAGACAGACAGTGATAAATAGGAAAGATTGTCTAAAGAAATGAGCAGGGGTCAGTTTATAGAGACTCAGCACTAAGTAATGTCAAAAAAAATAAAAAACCCAGTAGGAAATTGGAAGAAAATACAATTACTGTATTAAACAAAGAATTGACACAAATGATGGAGGAAGGTCATTGGTTAATTAATAAAGAAACTGCTGGCCCTGATAGGTTAGAACATAGGTGGGTGGAGTAAACAGAACAGAATGCTGGGAGGAAGAGGAAGTGAGCTCAGACTCGATAGCGCTCCTCTCTGAGGCAGACACAATGAAGCTCCGACCCAGGATGGACGTATGCTAGAATCTTCCCGGTAAGCGCACCTTGGTGTGCTACACACATTATTAGAAATGGGCTAGTCCAGGTGCGAGAGTTAGCTGAGAAGAGGCTAGATATAATGGACCAAGCAGTGTTTAAAAGAATACAATTTGTGTGTTGTTATTTCAGGACATAAGCTAGCCAGGCGGCCAGGAGCCGGGCTGTGGGAAGAGGCCCACAGCTCCTACTACACACAAATTTGAACAAAATCACACAGGGGGCTGGGAAGAACAGGGATTGGATCACCACAGATTCCATATTAGGCCACAGTTGTGAGGTCAGAAGGGTCACAAGGGTGATTTTGTAGGGACTGACAGAGTCCAGTAGAAACCCAGACCTCAACAGCGGGAATTGAGACAGACTGAGTTTATGGGGTTAAGGGACCATCAAGGCTCTAATAAGGGTTTAAGGGACCATCAAAGCTCTAATAAGGTTAGACTGAAACACTCTATGATCACCAGAGATAAAGTAGGATGAAGATGGAGGCTGTTGATTCTTGTGGACCACGTAATGTTTCAGAGACCCCTAAGCAACAGTGTACAGGCATTTTGCAGCATGGTGCATGGGTATCAGCCTCCCCACAGATGAGATTCTTACCAGCTGGCATGTGACTGAGAGACAAGACCTCAAGTGTCTAGGAAGACCCTCCTCCATCCCACAGCATCCTACCTGCAGTTTGCAGATGATTGGAACCAACAGGCCTGAACAGATGAGTCTGAAGGGACGATTGTATGTTAGGGCTGAAACCAGGGTTCAGCCAACACTTCAAGATGAGCTGCAGGGTGTGGAGAGTTTAAGAACAGGGGGTATTTGTGAGCAGTGACACAGGGTCTTCCCTCGCTCCTTGAGCCATTAATCCCCATCCCACCTCCAGTGACACCATTACAAAGTACTCTCTAGTTCCGTATCATGCGTCTCTCCACAGAGCAGACTATCAACTGTCCTGACCTCTGAACGCATGCCCATCGATACCCAGGAAGTGCCTCCTGAGACATTTCACACACCTCAAAACTCAGCAGGGGGGATGAGCAAATTAAAGGGCTCCTGAGCCTTGATGTGTTTAGGGCAGTGTGAGGCAAGGGTCTGCAGCCTGATTCCACTGATGGACCCAGAAGAGACTATGACTCAGCCCTGGGGCCACATCTCAGTGCTATCTGGCAGTGATCCACAGCTGGGGCTGCTCCGCACATCCAGCCTCCCCTTGCTGTACGAACCAGCTCCAGGTTTCTATGATTTCCCGCACTGAAGGCCGACTCACTAATCGCTCTGAATGTACAGCTTTCAAACCAATTCTCACTGAAGCCCTGTGTGATGTTGTGGCTCAGAAGGAGATAAATAAGAGGAGAGAAACCTGCAGAACCCATCAAGAGGCTATATAAGTTGCGTGAGAAATTTTATCTTTGGTTGTGTGAATCCAAAGACACGAATCTATAAACAATACCACAGATTTATTAGGACTGGAAATTCTGTCATTGTATGGTCTCCTAATACTCAGGCTCCCTGACAGGCAGTGCTCAAATATTCCAGTTCTTGAGAGGACAAACTGTACAGCAACCAAAACAAGGCAATGACATAAGAAAATTCCTTCCAGAAAGTGCACACAAGCACAGAACTGTACCTCAAATTTCAACTCTAGGCCTCTGTAAACATCCAAGGCTCTGCTCAGTTTCTCCCTCAGCCACAGATAATGAAAATCCACCAAGTACCCAACTAAGGAACATGCTGCCTTGCTTCCAGACACAAGTACCCAGCAAGAGGACACTTTGCGTTGCTTCCAGACACAAGTACCCAGCAAGGAGACACTTTGCCTTGCTTCCAGACACAAGTGTCCAGCTAAGGGACACCCCTTGGTGAAATTATTTTGCCAAGTGGACTGTGAGAAAATGGTTTAAAGCAGTATGGCCACAGGGACAACTGTGAGCATCTTAGAGTAGCTTTGCTCACACACACAGTGTGGCCACACGGACTTGAAGCGTGGATTTTAGAAAGACTGTCTAGCCATGTGACACACTTCCACTGGGAGTGTGAGCTGACTACGCTTCAGAATCAATTGTAGGGTGAAAGTTTGTAAAGATGAAGACAGGAAAAGGAGAAGATTCTGTGGAAGAGCAATTTCAAGAACACAGTCACTTCTAGGTGGAAAATACGGAGACACAGATAGCATTAGCAGGAATTAACACCAGCTGGGTTCTGTGAGGGACTGACCAGACCTATGATGAACAGATTGGAAACCAAAGCCCTGAAGCTATTTTCATTCCTTCTGTTACTTTGTAGCGCTGAGGTCTTGCTTTTCAAATGAAAAAAAGGTTTGTGAGTGTCCATACCCATTGGATGCTCTGCTAACAATTACATTGAATAACACCGCAAAATTCATTTTGATTTTCTTCCACTGTTAGGTACGTTGTATGTAGAATGCACAGAGAAATTATGACACTAACAATCTATGGTTGTGTCTGATGTGTGGATTCAGACATTAATTTACAGGATTCAGGGTTTGTGGACTGTAGGACTTAGCAGTGCACATTTGTGGGATGAAGATTAATCTTGGGGCTGGAGAGATGGCTCAGTGGTTAAGAGCATTGCCTGCTCTTCCAAAGGTTCTGAGTTCAATTCCCAGCAAACACATGGTGGCTCACAACCATCTGTAATGAGGTCTGGTGCCCTCTTCTGGCCTGCAGACATACACACAGACAGAATATTGTATACATAATAAAGAAATATTAAAAAAAAAGATTAATCTTGATGGCCAGCTTGAAGGGACTCAGAACTGCCAGGGGAAAGCATCTCTGGGCTGTCTGTGAGGGATTGCCTACTTTAGGTTAGTGAGGGTCGGGTCACTCAACATAAATGGCCGTACTATTCATGGACTGCGGTCCAGGACTGGTTAAACAGGAAACACTGATGGCAGCATCTATCTCTCTACTTCCTGGCTGTGGAAGCAATGTGACCAGCTGCTTCAACTTCTGCCACCATATCCTCCTCACCGTGATAGACCGCAGCCTCAAACTGTGGGCCACAGGGATTCTTCCTTCTTCCCACCACGATAGACCACAGCCTCAAACTGTGAGCCACAGGGGACTCTTCCTTCTTCAGGTTGCTTCTGTTGGATATTTTGTCACAGCAGCAGAAAGCTACTAAGACACCCAGGAGACTGCAAAAGGCCCATTGGGAGCTAAGTGTCCATGACTCCTCTGTCCTGACACAGAATGAAACAATGCAGGTAGAGGGTGTGTTTCTCTTAGCCCCCCATCCTAGCTGGACTGGAGATAGTAGCTAGGTTATGGGAATTAGGAAATGAAACCCCAGAGTTCCAGATCTATTTAGAGTTAAATGTACATCCTGAGGTTGAAAGCCTACCTTGAGCCGGGCAATGGTGGCGCACGCCTTTAATCCCAGCACTCGGGAGGCACAGGCAGGTGGATCTCTGTGAGTTCGAGACCAGCCTGGTCTACAGAGCTAGAGCTAGTTCCAGGACAGGCTCCAAAGCCACAGAGAAACCCTGTCTCGAAAAACCGAAAAAAAAAAAAAAAAAAAGCCTACCTTGTTAAAATAGAAAGAGCTGATTGGACTTAGTATTAATTAAACTCAGCATTTATGACCAATTTTCTGCATGTCTAGCAAGGCGTAAGATTGTCTATTAGTCTAAAATAACGTGCCAAGATGATGGCCATCAGACACCAGCAGAAGAAGGAAAAGGGATATTCCAAGACGATGCCTGTGGGACACTAGCAGACATAAGGAATATTAATACACTGTTAAAAGCAAATAAGTATCATTTTAACTATTAAAATTATTTTAGTGTATATAAGGAAAACTTTAAATATTGTATTTATTAATATTATCACTGTGTGATAATCCACCATTAAGAAATAATGTTCCTCCCCATAGTCAGATTGGTGAATACCCCAACTATCATCATAGAGCCTTCATCCAATAACTGATGGGACCAGATGCAGAGATCCACAACCAGGCACCAGGCTGAGCTCCAGGAATCCAATCGAAGGGAGGGAGGAGGGAATATATGAGCAAGGGAGGTCAAGATCATGACGGAGAAATCTTCAGAGACAGCTGAACCAAGCTCGTGGAAATCAGGAACTCTAGATTGACAACTATGGAGCCTCCACGCGACCAAACTGGGCTGGCTATCCATAGGTGGAAGACAGTGGTGAAGCTTGGACTATCCGTGAGGCACCTGGCAGTAGGACCAGGATCTATCCCTGGAGCGTGAGGTAGCTTATTAGAGCCCATTCCCTATGCTGGGATGCCATGCTCAGCCTCAGTGCAGGGAGAGGGACTTGGTCCTGCAGCAACTTAATGTTGACTCCCATGGGAGCTCTTTCCTCTCGGGAGGAGTGGGTGGGAGGAGAACTGTGGTTGTGATGCAAATAAAAGTTAAAAAGAAAGAAATAGAGGCCTGGGGCTGGAGAGTTGGCTCCGCAGTTAAGAGCATTTGTGGCTCAGCCACACGGCCTAAGGCCCGTTCTCAGCACCCAGGTCCAGTAGCTCAGAACTATTGTAGCTCCACTGTAGGCAACACATGCGTGTGCGCATGCACACACACACACACACCTGCACACACATGCATGCGCATGCATGCACCTACACATAATTAAGAATAATTAAAACAAATCCTATAAAGAAACGGTACTCTGAAAATACACGGTCACGGATGACTGTAATCGCACCATGCTGAGGAGTGAGGCAGGAGGCCAGCCGAGGCCACATGGCAAGGTCCAGACCGGCCTGAGCTTCAGGATGAAGCTCCATTGAAAGGAGAGGGGAGGAGGGAGGGAAGGAGGGAAGAGGAGAGGGAAAGAGAGAGAGGAAGGAATGTCAGAAAAACAAACTTTGTTTTGCTCCCCCAGAATACCAGGGAACCTGATGGAAGACAGCACACCCCCTTGCACACTGTAGAATATACAGACAGCATTCCTCATAAAGGAAATAATTGTGTCATTCTCAACATCCTGTGGTCTCACATGTTCCTTAAATAGGACTCTAGACGCCCATCTATGCTATTTTAGACTATTTCCTCATACGAGCTCAAACAGGCTTAAGGACATAATTTTTGGCATATTTGAATAGTCAGTCTTTTTTTTTCAGTGTGTTCTCTGTGTGTATACCTGTGTTCATGTTTATGAGCGGTGCACAGGTGTACAGATTCACGCGCATGTGTGATGTAGGGGTCACAGGTCAATTGTGGGCTGGTTGCTCCAGCGTCATTCACCTCTCTCAGAACCGAGGCTTGCCAGTTCAGCCAGGGAGCCCCAGGGATCTGCCCACCTTACCTTCCTCAGCACTGGAGTAGCAAGTGCGAGCCGTCTGGGACTGAAGGCGAGCCCTCGGAGCTGCCTGCGGTGCGGTGCAAGACCTTTACCAGCTGAAACTTCTCCCAGGTCAATGTCTCACCGTGCTTTGAAATACAGTGACGGAGTCGGTTCCACAGACTTGATGCCCTCCGGCACCTGCTCTGTATGCGCATGCGCTTTGATGACTGGGCATCTGAACGATTTGTCTCTGTGAAGTTTTTCCACTCCATTCCCCCCACATAACTTTACCCTATTATCATATAAGATCATTCTTTTAAAATACTGTATTGATCATCCTGTCGTCTCTGCTACAAATGTATTTTGAAGCTGAAATGTATGTGTTTGTTTCTTCTGCAAGCGTGGAACTCTTCATACTGATATTTTCTGTTATTATTTTTATTAATATCACTATGTTTTATGTGTATGAGTGTTTTGCCTGTATGTCTGTTCACCATGTGTGTGTCTGGTGCCCGCAGAGGCCAAAAGAGGGTGCTGGATCCTCTGTAACTGCAGCTACTGATGGTTGTGAAGCATCCTGTGGGTGCTGAGAATCAACCTCTGGTCCTCTGCAAGAGCAGCCAGTGCTCTTAACAGCTGAACCATCTCTCTAGCCCCGTTGTAACATTCTTAATGATTACCAGTGAAACATGGTTTTATTAAAGACATTTAAGTACATCTCAAAGTTTGAAATGCATGTATTGGCCACAGCAAGTAAAATGCTGCTGAGAGACCCCACACGTCAATCTGGTGGATTTTTTCTCAGTTTGCATAGCTTGGTGAAAATTATTCAGCGCTGAAATGAAAGAGGACTCACGTCAGCTCAGCCCTAATTATCTTTTAATGCACATGAGTGCTGGTGAGTCACTCGCCAGAGACGGATGGAGCTGAGTCCTAACAGGTTTTCTGCATTTCATCTCCAGGACTGGTTCCCCGAATCACACCGTAGCCTGTCATCAGCAAGTATGCCTGTGATCTTATTTCCAGACCTTCAAAAGGTCTGGTTCAATGGCTCAAACTGCAAATGGTGAGTTATCAAATTATTGGGATGAATCACTTGAGTCCCAGGCACCTATGGCAAGCCACAAATGTTGCTCCTATTTCAACAGAGATCTATCCACTGACTATTATGAAACTCATTCTGATGTTATTCAAGCCCCTCTAAAGTGAGGTAAAACTGAAACTTGCCTGTTTTATTATTTTTCCCCCGTGAAACAAAGACCTCTATCATTTTTCTAAACTTGTATCTGTCAGGATATATTCAAAAGGGCATGGTATGATGTGGGAAAGACAGTTGATATTCAGATGATAGACAGATAGATGATCTTCACTTTACAGTTGAAGATTATCAAGTGTAAATTATTAATCTATCAAAATCTGAGAGTGAGAGAGAGACTGAGCCTATCTGAATGAAGTTGGTTTAAGCACAGTACATCTATTGGTCTAATTCTTAGGGGATGTTTATCCTATCTTCAGAAATTAACAGGGGTAAGATGCAATAAAGAGGGAACTGAAAAGTATATCTTAGCTGAGTCTTCATTGTGGTTAGCGTATTCTACTACAACCCTCTATTATTGTACAATATTATACATATATATATATATTTATTACTGTATAAGTGCATGGCAGAAGAGTTTGTTTGCAGAAAAGAGGTTTGTTCACATCTGGCAGATGAAGGTGATTTCCAGGTATTGTCTCAAAAGTAATGTTCGAATCCAGAGTGACAGAATCCCAGAACCCCCAGCAGATCTTTCACTAAGTCTTGTCCTGACCTAGCTTCAGATCTACTAGTCCTGGACACATAACTGTGTGGGGGAGAATGGTTCAACTTCATGGATGCATGGAAAGAGAGGAATTGTGCCCACTGCTGTCCACCCCACACTCCAGGGCCCTGCTGGGCTTCCATGGAGAGTCCCCGTAATCTCTCTGGTTTGTAAAGCAGAATACTGTTAGATTAACACGCACTTCAGCTGCAGATCGGTCGCTCCCCACTCCCAGTTGCCTTCACTGTTTTCTTTGTGCTGAGCCTTCACTATTCCCTGACCACAGAACGTCAGGCGTTGTGAAGTGACTCTCAATGGCTCATGCATTTTGCCGCTTTGATGCTGACACTGGAATAGTTTTCTTCTACCACATGCATGAGTTTAAAACAACAGCGTGTGATTGATGCCTTCCTACTTGTACAGATGTGTACTTCCAGGACGTTTGCTGTGTGCCTCTGGCCCATCTTCTGGGGATGCTAGGGGAGGATGGCACAGTCTCATTACCTGGAAGGTCTGCTGTGGTCCAGAAGCCTCCAGAGTGATGGCTCTGATGACTGATAAGGGTGCACGTCAGACATACCTGCACATCATGTGGGTACACACTAACGCTCAAGGGGAAATATACAATCTAGCAGGAGGCGGGGTGAGCTGCTAGTCTCTTGACGACTTCCTGCATGCCTCCTGGAATGTTCCACTTGGACCTGTCTTACTCTGTGCTCTGAGGGGAGCACAAGGATTCTTTCTCATCCATGGTGCTCCCCCTTGCATGGACCTACACTCTGGCCCAGCCATCAAACAAAAAGTTCTTCTTTCTAAATATTTTCTCTCTGTGATCATAGAGGTCTGGTGTTCTTTGTTTAAACATCTGTCCCAGATTCATGAAAATATGTCATGGGACTGAGTACAGAACCATGTCATTAACCCTCCCCGAGCCGGCATTGGAGACAGCTCCACGGAAACTCACGACTGTCAGCTTGAAAGGGAAGGGCTCTGGTACTGTGCGCAGGGCTGGGGAGGGTCTGAGTGACAGCTCTGCAATGCACCAAGCCGCAGATGGAGCAAGGCCCTAGGGTGCCATGTGCATCTCTTCCAATGAGAGTTATGACCCCAGATCACAGCAGCCGCTTGAGAATGTTTCTGTCTGCAGACAGACACGAGACCAGCAAAGCTCTGCATGTTGTCCTGCAAAACTGCCAAGAAGGAATATGAAGACAGAATGAGAGCAAGGGCATTGTCACGGAAGAAACAGTAAATCCCAGAGTGAGGACACCCCTCAGCATGGTCACACCAGAATGAAGACACCCCCTCAGCACGGGCACACCAGAGTGAGAATATAACCCCCTCAGCATGGTCACACCAGAGTGAAGACACTCCTCAGCGTGGTCACACCAGAGTGAGGATATACCCCCCTCAGC
>NC_022022.1:46091310-46105419 GCF_000317375.1 Microtus ochrogaster | reverse complement strand
TCAGTATGGTCACACCAGAGTGAGGATATACCCCCCTCAGCATGGTCACACCAGAGTAAGGATATACACCCCCCTTCCGTATGGTCACACCAGGGTGAGGCACACCATGGTCACACAGCACAGCATTGACAGTTGGTGAAAGATAGTCAAGCTGCCTTAAAAATGGACAGGCCAACGGCATTACACACAGATGTAGAGAATGCCCTGAAAAGTGACATCTCCTGTGTGTGTCAGTGAGTGACCCTCCCTTATGACAGTGTCTGTCAGTTTGGAGCATTCCTCCATAAGAAACATTGGAGACTCATTTTTTTCTCGAAGCTTCCCACTGGAGCCAACCTCCCACTATCCACCCTCTTCACACCAGGAGGCAATCTCCTTACGATGCCCATCACATCAACCCGTGTTCTGAACACAGAGGTAGACCTGAGCACAGGAAGGACAGGGCCCTGCTAACATGTAGAAGGAAAAACGATAGCAAGGATTTGACCCTGTTTGTTTACAATGGCCTAACCTCCATCCTTCTATCAAGACAGTGGTGACAGGTGCCAAAGAGACAGTGACCCAAAAGGAGACCAACTCAGAGACGGGAGAGGAAAACGGGTACACCTGCTTTCAGCTTGAATGCAGAGAAACCCTGCTGGCCGTCACATCCCCCTCCCTGGCAATGGCGATGCTGGTCAGGGACATAGAGGGATGGGCAGCTCTGTAGACCAGCCTCCTCCCACGTGCTTGGAGTATCTGGGCAGGTAATTTAACCTCTCCCTGCCTTCTCATCTGTGAGATAGGAGCACCACTACCCATCACAGAGGATGGAATTGATTAATGTGTGTGTGTAGGAACAATGCCTGTCACTTGATATAAACACATACAATCATACATTCAACAATTTATATGTATGCATGAAACGTTTTTCACCATATGTAATGTGTGTATGTGTTTAAAGTTTATGAGTAAGATGTTATACATAATAAAATAAGTGTAATAAGATTATAAGAAAGATATCACCTGACAAATGAAGCTATGGCTAAAACTTACAAAACACAATATAGATAAATATTTCAGAATGACTATAAAAGGCTTACAGTATAGAAAACACAGGAAATTGCATAAGGAATCTGATACAGATTGTATATGCCAATATCACAAATCACTGACAGAGAAGGAGGAGGTATAGAAGTTTTCAAAACCAGATCTATCCTACGGAAGGATGAGCTGACATTTTCTTTTCAAATCTTTTTAGTACAGAGCAGAGTCATTAAAGTAATTTTATTGACCCCATAGGTTATTGTAACAGGCACTCAATAGACATTTACCATTGGCAATAATTATGGTACTGATAGCTCTCTCGTGAACAAAATAATAAAATTTCAATACAAGCAACTCGCATTGGATTAGCCTAACAAAGCACGTCCCATGTTTCTTTGATAGAGCCCTCAGCAATCTCCTAAGAGGAGAGGGCTATCTTTATCTTAGATGGGAAAATTGACTTCTCCCATGAGCCCCCGAGGAAGGGCAGCAAATCCCATTGGCCTACAAGATGTATGCAGAGACCACGCAGAGGCTGAGCACCTACTGGGACTCAGCCTGCACTGGACAGTGGAGTAGTGGACTCAAGAAATTATTAAGGTCATCCAGGGGAAGGCAACTCAGAACTGACTGGGTGTTGAATGGATTTTGAGTGAAACCACACCTCTTTACTGCCTGCATATATATATATATATATATATATATATATATATATATATAGAGAGAGAGAGAGAGAGAGAGAGAGAGAGAGAGAAAGAGAGAGAAATCTGTTTTTCTCTGGATAACCCCAGCCAGCACATTGTTCAGGAATGGTTGCTGATAGCCTTTCTTTTCACTCTGAAAGTATCCTAATTTGTTCCACAAAGGCATAGATCCCCAACGTTTGAGGAATGGATGACGAAAAACAGCATCTCTAAGCATTTATGAAGAACAGCTGAAAGGATCAAACTCCCTTGACATGGGAAGTCTTCAGCTTCTACGGCTCTGTTGAGTGTGGCCAGGAGCTCGGTTTGGGGTGTGCCGAGTTTAAGATGTCCATGAAATGTCCAAGCTTGGGGTGACAGTGAGCGGCTTCCTGTTCTGTAGCTCGGGAGAAAGGATGGGCGAGAGATGGAAATTCTAGCCATCACAGAAGGATGGAACAGAAGCAATTAGTCAGGTATGGTCACAAAAGAGAAGAAAATGGGATGGTGGGCCAAGCTAGGAACTCCTCCAGCACAATGAGAACCCGGGAAGGCTCAACTTCCAGGGCAGGAGGGAGCAACGGGCTAAACACTGGGTGACCAAGTACAGTCTGACTGTTTTCTACAGGGGCACCACGTTCTTCTAATTCTGTACAAAGGCACGATGGCCGTCCCCAAACTGATGACGTAATGGAGATGACAAATGTCTGGAAGAACTGCCCCCATGGTTATGCCCGGTCAGAACCGCACTAAGAGAGAGTGTGATGTATTTCCCAGATCAGGAGATTCAGGCTTTGAGTCAATCCTAACTTGCTTTGCAACTTAAAGTGAGCTCTAATAGTAGTCATCCCTCCTTCTCTCTCTCTCTTTCTCTCCCCCGCCCAATCCCTTCATGCACCAAGTGTTTAGTTCCTTCACTCACCTGGGATAAGTGTGGCAATGTCAGTGTTCTGGGAGGCACTGTGTGATGAAGACACAAGCTACTTGGAATTTTTTTCACGGTTGTCCTCTAAGACACCCCACAGCCATGTCTCTACGGTGCTTTGGGGCGTTCCTCGCAGTTAGAAACACATCCTGGGATTGCCTCTTCCTAATTGTAACTTATTTATTCATTCGTGTTCATGTTTGGGTGTGCACTGGCGCCAAGCCCTGTGCTAGCCCTGGGACTATGAAGAGGAGCGAGACACACTCCTTGTTCCCACAAGGCCACAGAACAACAGGCAGGTGGACACATACAGGTTTCCTGGGGCTCTTGAGTCAGCTCGCACAGTAAGCAAGGAACCAGCCATCGCTGGTGGACCATTCACGCCACTTCAATAAACTCCACTCGAGACATGGGCTACGCCATTTTCCATCCACTCGTACTAAAGACACTGAAATGCTTTAAGAACCTTCTGGAAATGACCAGACTCCCTGACAACAACTATTATCTTAAAAGTTTCTTAACTGAAGGGCACATTTTGTCCAGGCAAAATAAAGTAGAAAAGAGTTGGCAATAAAATGGCAGGAAAATTAAGATACTAAAAGCTCCAAAGCAAACATCTGTCTTGGTAGCTGTCCCCAGGGTCACCCACCTCCCCTTCCTCCAGGACACTGCCTGCAATGGCACTGTAGATCCCCCAGGACCCTGAAATCCTGCAAACCAGCACTCCTTCAGTTTGGTGCTTCTTATTAATGAGCCAAATATTGTGCTGACTTACAATTAAATCAGCACTGACATCCATAACGGAGGAAGGCAGTGAATGAGGACAGCCCGAGGGGGACGGACGCACAGTTTCATTTTCTTTGCCTTGCTCACAAGTGGTTACTTCGTGTTGGGAAAGCAGAGCTCATTAAAACCGAGAAGGGACATGGTGTCTGTCTTTCCGAGGGCCATGGCGGGAGTGGAGGGGGGAAACTTTGGAGGGAAGAATCAAAACTGAAAGTCCAAAAAGGAAAGGGAATCTAAAAGTGTTCAGCTGAACTCATATGCCCAGGGCTTCCTTTCAGTTTTCCTTTCAATACTAGGGGGCGGTTGTTTCTCCTAAAGGATAAATCCTCAACTTCCAACAACCAAAGAGAAGTCAGTCATGCTTAACCTGTCTTCCTTGAGCCACACCGCGTTACTGGCTTGCGCATGCATAAGTCTGTTCAGGGAAATAGTTTCTCTAAGTACAGACTTCCGTTGCAGTTTGTTAAATTGGCAGCTGTGTCATTCTGACACACCTTTTCTTGGTCAGATTGCGGTATTTATTCAATAAGAGTTTGAGAAGAAAGATTGCATGTTTCCTTTGAAAAATCCAATACATGTTCTATTCAAACAATCGCGCTCTAAATTGATTTCTGCGTCTGACCTGTGTAATTTTCAAATATGTGAATAGAACCCAAAGAATGTGATTTCTTTTGACTCTCATGCGTGGTTGCAGATGAGGTCTCCATTAAGACCATTTTAGCCTGTAGAGAAATTTAAATGACACCCTAATAATAGCTAACTTCCAAACACAGGGCATCAGCACCGACCCTAGGCAAACACAATGTACAGTTAATGCCTGCAGAAGGCAACACTTCCTGCTTCTACAAGCCTCCCTTCCAAACAGTCATAAAATATGTCAGAAAAACAGGGAGTCTTTCTAAGATCCAACGGTGTTTCCTTAAAGACAACGTGACAAAACCTCTCAGAACCAAAACGCCATGCTTAGATGCAAGCACTTTAGCCATGGCTCATTATCCTGTGTAGTCTTCCAAGAAATAACAACCGTGCCAGCGCGTATGGCCAAGATGACAGCAAAGAGCTTGGAATTCCAGGCATGCCAGGAGAGCCATCTGCTGTGTCTCCTCCTCAGGCCTCTCACAGTTCCGAGCCTCCTATCCATGGTGACCCTGTTGAAAACTAAAGCAATATAAACGGCGGAGTAAACCAAGAAATATAAGTGTAGCCACCAAGTGACTAGATGTTAGTAACTTCCCCTTTGAACAGGGTAGGTTGTGAGGGTTATCATAACTGATACATGGAACTGGAGAAATGGCTCAAAGGTTACAAGCATGCGCTGCTCTTCAGAGGACCCAGGTTCAGTTCCAAGTACCACGTTGCGTCTCCCAACCATCTGTAACTCTAGTTCAGGGCCTTCTTCTGAACTCTACAGGCATCAGGTGCGTGTGTGTGGTGCATATACATACATGCAGGCAAAATACACAGTGAAGTGAGCTGTCAGAATAATTGATGCGTGGAAACACTTAGGACAATGCCTGCTGTGTCCAGTACACACGCAAATAGATATTATATACATAGATAATCTTAATAATGGTTATGAGTTCTGAAATGCCTTTTAGGAGATGTGAAGAGTAAGGAGGAAACCAATAACACTATGGTGCCATCTTTCTAGCCCCCGGCACAGGGTTAAGTGAAAGAGCTCATAGGTTATGGGGATTTAAAGAACAAAGCACATCCTTTTTAGGCACATTGGCAATCGCGATCACCACTGTGCCTTGGTTTCTGCAGTCCCCACGGCTGTCAGCTTTTACAGGTGTCACCTGAAGCTTTATGTGCTGATTTCAGAATCGCTAGCTTAGCTGGGATGTGTCAAATCCATCAGATCAATAATTCCCTCAGCATGAGGCAGGACAGCCCCATGGCGGAGTCCAGGCGTGTCTGCTGACATGCACGTCAGTGCCACCGTGGGGTTGCATGATGCATCAGTGGAAACGGAAAAGCACAAACTTTGTCGGGTTAAAACAAATGTGACGGGCACCCAGATCTGCTTAGAGTGTTCCAGCTCTTCACTTGTAATAATTAAAATGCAATGCATGTATATGTATCTCTGTGAATGAGTGCGCCCCTTTGTAGGTACTCACCAGAGGCCAACCTTGAGTATGTTCCTCTCTCCCTCCCTACCTTACATTTCTGAGGCATCTGTTACTGAACGTGGAGCTCACAGATTTGGGTAGACTGGCTGGCCCTCAGGACCCTCCTGTGCCCACTCCCACCCTGACCACCGAGGACTCACAGGATACGCACTACCATGCCCCGATTTTGTTTTAGTTTTTTATAATGGAGCGGAAAGTTTATTGTAGATAAAGGGAGAGAGCGGCCAGAGACAGGGACTTCTGGGCGAGTCTAGAGCGGATATGACCCAGAGGGAGGGGAATAGGGAGGGAAGAGAAAGTCCTGCAGCTGAGAGGTCAAAGGGCTACCGGAGATCCACCTTCAAGGTTGGTACCAGACTTGCATAGCAAACGCTTTGCTCATTGAACCATTTCCCCATCCCCAAAATATTAATAATGCATAAAGTATATGAAATTTTTTATCTATTGAGGCAGAGCTGAAGCTTCTAGACCGACATTAAAAGACATGCAAAATAAGATTCAACAACTAACAAGTTGCATAGGAGATTCTAAACAGAAGTCAAACACAAAACATCATTTCCCAAGTGGAAATTTTCCTTGGTGCTGTTGGGATGTAACCTCTGCTGCAGATTGAGTCTGGTCTGGGATTTGTACTCTACGGTACGTATTCTGAGTGGGGAAACCTGCAGAGAAGTTTCTGGCATTTCTCGTTATAAATATCATTTCATGAGGGTCCTTCTATGGCCGCAGAGTCAAGGTGGTCTTTCCCATGTGGGTGGAGCAGACAGCATGGACCCTGCAAGCCTGGATCCCCATCTTGCTTTGCCATCCTGGGGTGACAAGGAAGGCTGGAAGACCACCATGTCTGGAAGCTCACCTCTCCAGGAACCTGGCTCTGCTACCAGCTGTCCCTTCTATGAGGAAGGACCTAATTCAAAACTGTAAAAAAGGCTTGAGACAAACACCCTGAAAGACACATAAAATCAAATGCTATTTTTTTGAGCAACCTGAGAAAGTTATACATCTTAAATTTTGATAAAACTATACTGATATCTCTCATGGAAAAAAAAAACAACTTGATAGAGACCCCTGGTTTCATGTCTCAAGGAAGAGATAATAAAGCAAAAGAAACCGATTTCATACCAACTAAGTTGCTGAGTATAAGATCCCAGCCGGAAGGGGCAGAGTGATGGCTCAGCAGTTATGAGCACTGGCAGCCCTCCCAGAAGACCCTGGTTTGCGGAGGATCCACAGGGCAGCTTCTTACCATCTGTAATTTCAGTCCCGGAGGATCCAATGCTCTCTTCTTTCTGGCCTCCTGGGCACTAGGCATGCATGTTGTGCGCAGACATACATGCAGACAAACCACATATATACATAAAAGAAATTCAATTAAAATTTAAAAACTATAATGGAATTGAAACCATAAAAAACTTTAAAAATTATCCTGACTAACTGATGTCAGTGAATGAGAGTGTGCATCGCCCCTTGCTCTAATCAGAGGCCTGGACTGGAAAGAAATTAGTAATGGAATTACTGAAGAGAATGAAGTCAGTTGGGTCATTACAGTAAGAAAAAAAAAAAAGACATATATGTAAAGTACCTATCTTTTCACAAAGAATTTTTGGGCTCTATCTTTACACCCATAGGTACATGAGAGAGGGGAGCAGAATTAGCCCCCCGTTTCTCTCTTTTGGACTTTGAGCCGCATCTCTAACTCCAAGCGTATCCAGTCCACTCCAGACCCGCAGCGCCTCTCCCCTCCCATCTCTCCTTCACTGTGTCTCTGCCTCTCACATTCCAGTCTCCATTCCAGAAACGTGGTCTGAAGCAAAAGGAGTTAACTCACTCAGCGACTCCTGGGCAGCCTGTAGCAGATTCTGCAAGGAAACCAGCTACACCAAGGTTTCAAAGTGAGTCTTAAATTATGTGACCAGCTATTCTGAATGGAAGTTTTTAGGGACCCCTCTATCAGGCACCAGTGTTTTCTTCTCCTAGCCCTTCTTTCCTCTGTGCCCAGCCCTTCTTCCAAGACAGGGAATTGACTGCTTGCCAAGCCACAGCCTGGGGTGGAAGAAGAGCGTGTGGGGTGTGATCAGAATAGCAGGATGAACTTTCAACAGAAATGCCAACCCTTGTGTGTGCTGAAGTTGCTCATGGATGTATCTGCCCAATCACACAGGGAGGCTGTGCAGTCACACCTATGCCACAGATTTAGGAAACTTCTTTACAATTCTCTTTGAGGGTTGCAACATATTAATGTCTTTAGCTTGAAATACATCTCTGAATTTTGAGTGTTCTTTTTAAACCCATTAAAAGTCATTTAAATTTAAATATAGCTCTTAAACTTGGTTAAATATCATTTGAGGTGAAAACAAAACATAGCTTAAAAGCCCCGTGCAGGGTAAGTTATTCTACCCCTTCTGATGCCCGCGTCTACCTGCAGCTGTTGAATGCATGCTGCCAGAGGAGAAAACATGGTTCACAACTAGTTCTGAACATCATTCCAGACTTTGAGAAAGATCATGGATCTCTTTAGGTGTCTCCATCAGATGCAAATGTACTACATATGAATATTCTATTTATTAAACAAAATTCCCAGGCAGACAAGGTGCCTTGGAGTATAAAAGCACTTGTCACATAAACCTGAAGATCTGAATTCAGTTCCCAGAACTCAGGTAAAGATAGAAGACACACTTGTGCACATCCATAATCCTGGCATTTCTGCCACAAGATAAAACACAGAGACAAGAGAGTTGCCTGGAATCTTGAAGGCCACCTAGCCTGGAGTAAAATATACAACATCACGCAAGAAAGACCCTGCCTCAAGCAGGGAAGAAGGTGAGAACTTACTTCCCAAAAGATGTCCATGAAGTCCACATGCATTGTGTGGCCCCGTGCGTGTTCAACACACACACACACACACACACACACACACACACACACACACACGTTCTTTTTGTCTTACAAAAATGGAAGGTAGGACTCTTGAAGGTTACATTACCCAGTGCCTAGCCTCTCCATCTGGATTAGCATACTTGGAAGAGGAATGCCAGTAGGCCTCCTGAGCTGGCACAGAGCCAGGTTTCCTTGACAACCACCTCCTTAAATCTGGTACCAAGCGCCACCTGCTGTCCACACCAAGCAGACACAACAAGCAGGCATCCTGTGGAAAATTTAAGAGGGAGCCACAGGTCTAAGGAGGCCGAGGAAGCTGAAGGACATGCCCAGACTATGATGGTGTAAACAGGACCAAGAAGGCGGGAAGCAGGATGAATTGTTATTACCCACGAAGGATGTGTGCGTGCCATGGAAGATAATAATGTAACATATGTGACCTGTAGACATGAAGGTGTGTCTGTGTATTTGTGCACATACATGCGTGTGGAGGCCAGATCTTTGCCGTTCCTGAAAGTGCTATCCACCTTGTTTTTTTAAGATGCTAAGATTGGGTGTCTCATTGGTCCAGAGCTTGCTAAGAAGGCTGGAATGGCTTGCCAGGGAGCCCCAGGGGTCAGTCTGTGCCTACCTCTGCAGCACCAGGATTGCAAGCAGCACTGTCAGCACAGATTGTTTTCATGGATTCTAGGGGATTGAACTCTGATCAGCAAGCACTTTATGCCATCCCAGCCTATGACTGACAGTCTTAGAGTGTAGAGGGTGTGGGCACGGAGTCCAGCGTTCTTACTTCCGTTTTGCCATGCATCAGCAGTTGCTCCATGGGTCTCTGTCTATTCCCTACATAGATAATATAATTCAAGCCTCACGAGGGGCACACTGTAGTGATATTTCATTTGTATTTTCATAAATAAAGCTTGCCTGAAGGTCAGAGAGTAAAAGAGCCCCACTGGTCAGCCTTCCAGACCAGGCAGTGGTGACACACACCTTTAATCCCAGTGGCCATACTAGTTTGCCATAGAAATCGGGTGGTAGTGGTGCGCGTCTTTAATCCCAGCACTAGAGAGGAATATAAGATGGGAGGAGACAGCTCTCAGACAGTCTCATTCTGAGATTCCTGGAGGCAGAATCACCATTCAGACTGAGGTAGAGGTGAGAGCCAGTGGTTGGCTGTTTTGCTTTTCTGTCTCTGGGTTTGTATTCATCGTGCTACAGCACCTGAAAGCAGTGGGACTTGAGTTGTGATGGAGACTTTAAAATTACACTAGGAATAAGTTAGGGAAGGTTGATAAGTTCCCTGAGTCCGCTCAGCTTGTGTCAGAGCTGGAGAAGAAATGTCCTACTTGGCCTGGGCTTGCGATTCACTTTGCTCTCAGCTAACACTTGTTTACCAATGAAAACCGTATCTGTGTGGTGCAGTCATCACACATCACCCCGCACGGCACCCCTGGTGCCACCACTGCCATACCCTAAGGTAAGTTGCACCATGACTTAGGATGGCTGTTCTCCTGCTACCCTGGCAACAGTCCAGAACTGGCAGTGGAGACAGATTTTAGGATGTTTAGCCCACAGAAGCGTCATCTTCTTAGCCCTCTTAGACATAAAGCAAGAGGAGACTGTCCCAATGTACCTGATGGACATACGGTCTCCGTTCCTGGGAGCAAAGCTGTTCACGCACAGCTAGGAAAGTTTGGTGCTGTCTTCTTTCATGGATGTGTGATTTCCGGGCCTCATCTAAAACCAAATGATCTCCCAATAAAAGTCAGGGTCACGGAGTTACGTCCACCTGCCCCCGACAATGGCTGGCTGAATTCCTATTCTTGTTTGAAGGCCAAGAACTTCACCCAACCAGAGCAATGATAGATATTATATGCCCTCCACCCCGCAGCACCCCAGTTAGTCAGCCGGAAGCACGGCACATTGCTCGAGCTTGAGACAAATTACAGACACGAGGAAAGACAAACATGGAGGAAATAAGGATCCCCCAAAGTGTCTCCAGGAGCTCTCCTCCCAACTCACAAACCTCTGACTTCTTGAAAACGCAACTGAAAGCTTGGAGTTACTTTCGTCTGGCAAATGCACCGACTGTGACACCTGTGTCGGGTCTATTTCTCCATCAGACTTCTGAGATCTCCAAGAGTGTTTCTCCACGCACTGCCTGCACTGTTGAGCGGGCTGGGTAGTTTGGTGCAGGACTTGATTCCATTGGCCCCACAGGATGCCCAGAAGTAAATGTCTGAGAGAGGGAGGAGAACCAGGGAAACAGGCAGGAGAACCAGGGAAACAGGCAGGAAAAGGCTGTACTCGGTACCAGCCTTTTCCTCTGAGTCTACCAGTCAGTCCCCAAATCGTGACACAGAGATTTGTTATTAATGCTTGGCCTTAGCTTAGGCACGTTCTGGCCAGCTCTTTGAACTTAGCCTCTTTCTCTTCATCTACCTTTTGCCTCTGGGCTTTTTGCCTTTTCTTCCTTTCTGGCCAGTCTCTATGTTTATCTGGCAGCCCCCCCCCCCGACTCTTGCCCTGGGCGTCTCCATGTTTTCTCCTCATCTTTTTACTCTTTTTCTTCTCCTCCTGAGCCTAGATTTCTCCTCCTCTTTATTCTCTGTACCTGGCAGCCCTGTCTATCCCTCTCTTGCCTACTTATTGGCCGTTTAGCTTTTTATTAGACCGATCAGGTGCCTTAGGCAGGCAAGGTGAAGCAAACACAGCACATCTTTACATAATTAAACACACACCCTTACATCATTAAACAAATGCAGCATAAACAAAAGTAACACAGCTTTACACAGTTACAGCAATATTCTGCAGCATAAACAAAACACAGCTTTACACAGTTATAGCAATATTCTGTAGCATAAATAATAGTAACACACCTTTACACAGTTACAGCAATATTCTGCAGCATAAACAAAAGTAACACACGTTTACAGAGTTACAGCAATATTCTACAGCATAAACAAATGCAACACATTTGCTGAGTTAAAATAATATTCCACAACAGTTACTCTACTGCTGGGAGCCCCACTTTCCTCACTTGAGATGATAAGATGTGGTGGTTCTAGAAGCCTAGGCTGCCATTCAGTGGTTGTGAGTCCCTGACTTCACATCTCTATAGCTCCTCTCACACGTTTAAAATAACAATGATAACATCATATATCTTGTAGGCTTACTGTGATAATCAAACAAATGGCACCAAGTTGTGTCCAGTTATTGAGTGTTGTAGGCACTCAATAACTGTAGCAGTTACCACTCGGGGAGCCAGGTAGCGACTGAGCGAGACTCCGTGATGGCCAATCACCATTGTCAACTTGATAGGACTTAGAATCACCATGGAGACAAACGTGGGTTTATTTGTGAAGTCTTTTCTGTATACTTCTTTATTGAAATAATTCTCACTTGAGAAAGGAGGTCTCAGGCATGCATGCTACAGTGTAACCTATTCCTAAAGATCCCAGAATGGGCAAACATTAAAAGGTCTGCATCTTGTCCTGCAGGGTGTGCATGGCCGAATACTAGAACTATCTCCTAATGACAGCCTCTGTAACCAGAGCTCCATAGGTTCATGCAAGCATGAGAATAACAGTCCCACCATTCAGGAAACTGGTTAATTCTTCAGCCGAGAAAGAAAAGAACCAAGGTATACACAAAAGGCTTCCACCATAATGTAGTAGCTTTTGTTTTTTGTTTTGTTTTTTTAATGCTAGGGCCAGTGCACAGATACTCTCTTTATTAGTCTATAGAATTTTATCTTTAAAAAAGCTCTTTATGTAAATGTGAAAGAAGAAAAATATCCAGAGAAAAAGAAGAGGCAAGCAAGACATATGGGAAAGACAGTTGAAAACCACCTCCAGGGAATGAAAAGAATCGGGAAGAGGACGCATGTCCAGTCGTCCTTCAAGGACTTAATTCCAAGTCCTAGAAAGGGGCTGGAGAGATGGCTCAACAACCAAGACTGCTGGGTGCTCTTCCTGAAGACCCAAGTTCAGTTCCTCATCAGTTGGCCGATGACAGCTGTAACACCAGCTCTGAGGATCTAATGTCCTCTTTCTGAGCTCCATGGATACCCATTCAAATGTGCACACACAGACACACAAACAAAATCAATAGAGTAAATCTTTGAAAAAATTAAAAATAATTGAAAACGACAGTGCGACATGGCAAAATCTGTAGAACACAGAAACGCAGAATTGTGAGTCTACAGCAAAAAACACAGAAGAAATTTAAAAAAACCTCCTCAGACCACATAAGAATGCCCTTCAACAACTGAAAAATAAAAAATTAAACTGAAATTTTATATAAGAAAAGAAATAATAAAAAGCAAAGCAAATAGATCAGATCATGATGTAAAGATACAAAATATCAATGAAACAAAATTGGGTTTTAAAGAAGCAAACTTGGCATTTAAGAAGACTACCCAAAGCCGGGCGTTGGTGGCGCACGCCTTTAATCCCAGCACTCGGGAGGCAGAGGCAGGCGGATCTCTGTGAGTTCGAGACCAGCCTGGTCTAAAAACCAAAAAAAAAAAAAAAAAAAAAGACTACCCAAGAGAAAAGATGGGCCAGCTAACAAAACTAGAGATGAAGAGGGAGAAATTACAGCTGACAACCAAAGACATGCAAAGGAGCATAAACTGTTCTGAGCATTTGAAACCGCTGAAAAGCACACACAGCCTAAGCTGTCACGAAACAGTGAAAGACTCCCAAGCTAGGTTACACTGATACAAAACCCAGCAAACATTAACAAAACAGAACTATTTCTCTGCATCATGATGAACACAGATATCTTCTAAATCCATATATCTTCCTCCAAATGCTAGCAAACTAAATTCTTAGCACATCAGAAAGACAACACATCATGATCATATAAGATTCATGCCTAGATCAAAAGGATGGCTCAATACACACAAATTGGTAAATATGATACAACAGGAATATATGCAAATTATTACATTAATAGAGACAAAAAAATTATTCTATAGATTCAAAGTCCTTCACAATAAAAACTCCCAACAAATTAAGTACAAAATGAATTTAACTCAAAATACTAAGAACTATACATTAAAACCACAAACCAGTTTTATATTGAGTGCAGCACAGTAGAGATGTCAACTTTCACTGATTTGATTTCATAGAGAACTAGAAATATAAGCAATCGCTATTAGGCAAGAGAAAAAAAGAAAGGATATCCAAAAAGGGAAGGAAGAAATTAAACTATTTGTGTTTGACATAAGTTTATACACATAGAAAATTTAAACACAAAGTTTATAACTTAAAAACAACTTCAATAAAATTATAGGATACAAATATTCAAAAACAACAGCATGTTTTCATGTTAATACTGAATTTACTAGAAAAAGGCAACAAAATAATTCTGTTAGTGATAATCACAAATTATTTAGGAATAAATGTGACCAAGGAAGTGAATGACTTTCGCAAAGAAATTATAAAAATTATAAAACACTGGTGAAAGTGGTGACAGAGGACACAATGTGGGAAGATATGGTGTGCAGAGCTCCATGATGTAAGCAAAACGAGCACATCCGACATCCCCAGACTGTAAGGACGCTGTGAGCATATCCGACATCCCCAGGACTGTAAGGACGCTGTGAGCACATCCGACATCCCCAGGACTGTAAGGATGCTGTGAGCACATCCGACATCCCCCAGACTGTAAGGAC
>NC_022022.1:46061281-46090849 GCF_000317375.1 Microtus ochrogaster | reverse complement strand
GACTGTAAGGACCCTGTGAGCACATCCGACATCCCCAGGACTGTAAGGACCCTGGGAGCACATCCGACATCCCCAGACTGTAAGGACGCTGTGAACACATCCAACATCCCCAGACTGTAAGGACCCTGGGAGCACATCAGACATCCCCCAGGACTGTAAGGGCGCAGTGCAAAGCAATTCTACCCTCATATGAGAATGAAAATCCAGTTTGCAATCATAGCTGGAACAGCCAAAGGACAGCGCTGAAAAACTCTGTGAGTTCTGACATTCAAAACATAGCATGTGGGGCTGGGGAGATGGCCCAACAGTGAAGACACTTGTTGATCTTCCAGAGACTCCAAGTTCAGTTCCCATCCCCTGCATGGGGGCTCAGGACCGTCTGTAACTCCAGTTCCATAGTATCTGAACACGTCTTCTGGATCTAAGGACACCGTGTACACACATGGCAGGCAAATGAAGCAGCCATGCACATAAAATCATTATTTTAAGAACATAAGATGTGTACGTAGGGAGCAATAGGAGAGTTATATTGTGTTCTAATGGATGTTAGACTGGATATTAAACAGCCTGAAGTGGCTACTTTAAGCACAAAGAGTTCTGCTTGAGGCTTTCAGTGACCGCAGGGGAAAAATCACTAGTGTAAGCACATACAAACACAGTTTTTTTTTCTTGAGTGGCAGAGATTACAATCATTGGACAACAGAAAACCACGAAACCACAGTATTAACAGCAATTGAGGAAGAAAAAAAAATATCTACTAAGTTAGCAGAAAACAGTAACAAAATAGCAACGAAGTCCTTGCCTACTCAATGTGTCCAGATTAACTTCTCAAAGGATAAAAATGACTCAATTACAGGCTTCCTGCAAGACATTACCTCATGTGTAAGAGCACACAGGCCAAAGCAAAAGTCGGTAAAAGACTCTCCACATAAGGGAAAGGCCAAGCAAACAGAGCGATGTATATTTAGATCAGTCAAACGGATTTAAAGTCAAAAACTGTTCAGAAGAGACACAGACAGATATTATACAATGATGAAGGCATCAATTCAGGAGAATATAAACGTTTTAAGTATACCTAAGAGAATAAAAAAATGTGTATGTATACCTAAAGAAGAAATAGAAACTGAAGGGAGAGACGGATTGTTATGAGACTTCAAGTAACTCACTTCCAACAGCAGATGAATCATCTAGATTAAAAACCTAATGAGGAAATACTCAACTTGAGCAGTGCTTTCAATGGAATGAACCTGGCCAATATCTACGGCACGTCTCACAAATCAGCAACATATTTTTCTCAAATGCACATGGGGCATTCTACAGGGAAGATCACATCTTAAGAAGACTGAAGCCATATGAAAGAGCTCTTTCCAAACACTTTTGGTGGTGTTGTTTTGTTTTGTTTTGTTTTGTTTTCGAGACAGGGTACCTGACCTGGTACTAGCTCTAGTAGACCAGGCTGGCCTCGAACTCACGAAAATGCCTGCCTCTGCCTCCCGAGTGCTGGAATTAAAGGCCTGTGCTACCAACACTGGGCCTTTTCAAACACTTTATAGAATTAAACGTCAGGAGCAGGAGGAATTTCAGACAATTTACGTGAGAAGCCCTCTGTAACCGTACACTGGAATCAGTCACGGATTGAAAAATAGTAACTAGGGGCTGAAGAGATGGCTCAGCAGTTAAGAGCTCTGGCTGCTCTTCCAGAGGGCCTGAGTTAAGATCTCAGGACCCACATGGCAGCTCACAACTGTCTTTAACTCCAGTTCCAGAGGAATTGACACCCTCACACAGACATACATGCAGGCAAAACACCAATGCACATAAAATAAAGATAATAAAGAAATAATATTTTTTTAAAAAAGAAAGAAAGATAGTAACTAATCAGTCCTGAGCATGCGCAGACTTTGATTCGGCTCTTTACTCTCTAAACACTGCAGCATCACTTCTGTCGTTGTTTACAGAACACGGAGAATGCGCACAGGCCAGACACAAACGCAACCCCATTTTATATGCAGACCTTGAGCAGCCACAGGCTTCAGTACTCCCCAGGCGTTCCCAGAAACAAAGCCCCCAGGTAGTGCCAGGGACTGTCTGTCACAAATAAGCAACAGGCTCCTGAATAAGCAATGTGGTCATGAAGTAACTGAAAAGGAAATTAAAAATTATCTTGAGCCTGGCAGTGGTGGCTCATGCCTTTAATACCAGCTCGGGAGGCAGAGGCAGGTGGCTCTCCATGAGTTCGAGGGCAGTCTGGTCTACTATAGCTAGTTCCACGATGGCTAGGGCTATTACACAGCAAAATACTGCCTTAAAAAAAAAACAAAACAAAAAAATTGTCTTGAGACCAACAAAAATGGAAGCTCAACACACTAAAACTTGTGGGAGCAGCAGAAGTTCTAGAAGTTTTTATACAAATAAGTGTTCACATCAAAAAGAAAATAGAACCCAAACTGCTGAGTGTCCACTCTTCAATGAACCAGCAAAGGAATTAAGCTGGTGGCCACCAAGAAGGGTGAAACAAAGCAGAAATTAAGGACTGCACAAAACCCAACAGAATGAAGAGCTGGTCTCAGATCGTTTCAATGGCAAACTCTTACTTAGCTCAACTAAGAGAGAGAAGGTTCAAATAAAATCTTAAACAAAGAATATGTATGTCATCAGAGTCCACAGAAACACCAACCATCATGAGGTTAAATAATTACACATCAACACATCAGGAAACAGAAGTGGATAAATCCCTATGCTCAGATATCCTTCCAAGATCTAATTGTGAAGAAACAAAATCTGTGCAGACCAACCATGCACAAATCGATTTAATCATAATAAAACATCTCCCTGTGGAGGGAGGGGAGAGAAGGGATTTCAGATCATGATGGGTACATTCTTGAATTCTACCCATCAATGCACAGAAGAGCTAACATGAATTCTCCACTCCTCTACCCCACCTCTAAATCAAAGAGGACGAAGTATTTTCAAACTGTTGCAATGAGATCAGCCTTAGCAGATGGCAAAGCCAGACAAGCACGGGCTGAGAAAAGGAAGCCACAGGCTGATGCTCTCAATAGTAGAGGTATAAGATATTCCAACACTAAACAAACTCAATCCCCACACACATTGAATGGACCATTTGCTGTGATCAAGTGGAAAAATATCTGAGATGCAAGGGCAGCAACTTGAAACGTCAACAGATGTGTTTAAAAATGACCAATGTTTGGAGAAATTGAACTGCACAGTTCATAAGTGAACTGGTGCAATTGTTCTACACTGTGTACATAGATTGAGTCAGCACAATGCACACCCATAAAGTTGATGAATATTACGTCTTCATAAGAAACAATAAATATATTATATAGCATTAAGAAAATGAAAAACAAAAGCCATGTGGTTTATTCTTTAACTACAGAAAACTGACAAAATTCAACATTCTTTCATGATCAAAAAAACCATTGTCACAAACTGGGCACAGGGGAGATAACGCAACATAATAAAAACACTTGGGAAGTCCCTGGTGTTAGAGCTGTTCTTCCAAATGACTCTAGTTTCAAGTTGACAAAATAGCAACAACAACAACAAAACTAACCTAACCAGCACACACAATAAATGAATTTGAAAATAAATAACCTAAACATATAGACAGAAACTGTAAAATTTAAAAAAAATCAATCAAACAAACAATAACAATAACAAAAAAATCCATGGTGAAGCATTCCCCATTGTTCATCCAGGGAATTTTTTTTATTTGATACCAAAAGGTCAGATCTCAAAAACTGAAAATGAGGCTATAAGAAAATAAAAAGCTTTTGAGCCCCAAACAAAACTATCAACAGTACAAGGCCAAAGCCCACAGATGGAAAGAAACATTTGCAATCCATCATTCTAATAAGGACTTAGTAGTCAAAACACACGAGGAACTTCAGTAACTCAGTATCAAGAAAACAAAAAGCAAATGGATGAAAATGGCTCAGCCAGGAGAGCATTAGACTGAAGGAGATAAAACCACCCGACTTTAATACTGAACAGAGGGGCTGCAGCTGGGGCTCAGGGGGAGCACACCTGCCTGCCGTGTGCGGCCCTCGGTTCAACCTCCAGCTTTGAAAAGAGAGATGGGGGAGGAAACATGAGCAGGAATCTGGACAGGTATTTCTCAGGCAGAGCCAGACAATAAAGAATGAAAAAAAATGAAATGTATGCTTTGGCGATGCTGAAGCAGGCATGGGCAGCCCATGTATGGGGTTCTGTTGAATTTGTCCATATTGGGTTTCATGGTCTAAGTTGATGAGAACGACTGACCAGATCACTCCCTCAAGAGGACACAAAGTTTCACTATATGATGGTTGTGAACCATCATGTGGTTGCTGGGAATTGAACTCAGGACCTTTGGGAAAGCAGGCAGTGCTCTTAACAGCTGAGCCATCTTTCCTGCACCAATGATGAGGGGTGTAAGAAAAGGTACATGACCCACATGGCCTGTCTGAAAAACACAAGGTAAAACAGAACTACCTTGTGAGGGACAAGCCCATCCTCTGGTCCTTACCCAGTTTGGATCTGTTTCATGAAGACTTGCGTGTAGTTGCAGCATATGTGCCGTGTTCACTGCGGGACTATTTCACCGTAGCCACGTGCTGGGAGAATCCCTCTGCCAGGGAGACACAAACACCACCTGCCCTCCTTACAAGGGCTCAAGGGAAAAACAAAGTAAGGTTTTACCCAAGTCCACCCTGGGGTGCCAATGGGTTTGGTGGCTTACTTACAGCACATGGGTGAGGGACACTGGCAGGACTGTGGGTGACCCTACAGCACCCACACTGGAAAGTCTCCCTCCAGGACACGTAGGTGGAGCCCTTGCCTTAGTCTCCCCTAAGTTACATACTCTAGATCCTCCTTTGACCTCTCCTCACCCCCAGCTGTGTAATTAGGGCAGAACTGGAGGAGTAGCTGAAGTCTCGGGTGAGTCTAGTGACCCTTCCCCTCCCCCATGAGAGAACGTCAATAGTCCCCAGGCCCTTCTGTGATGATTGGCAATAAGCAGGCACGGTGGATCTCACAGAGATGGTGGCTGTCTGTTCAAAGGACTCGGAAAATGAAGATCCATGGTCAGAGTCAGGAGGGCTTTGTCCTCCTCTGTGGAACCTGTCACAATAGAGCCAACAATTCCATACATTTCAAAATTGCTGAGTTAATTTCTCAGATTCTCGCTGGGAAAATGCTAAGCGTTTGAGGCAGAGAATGTGCTAATGACTTTGGCTTAATTGTTGCACATTGTCCTCATTAATCTCAGCACTACACTACACTGCGCTACACGACAGCCCACAAATCTAGACAAGCTTAATTTACAAGGAAGTAAAACAGAAAGGAAATTGTTGTGATGTTATCAAAGGTTTATGTTCACTCGTAAGCTTTGGACTACGGATGCCAAAACATGTCATAAGAAGGTAGCTGGTTTCCACGCAGATCTCAAAACTCAGAGAAACAGGTGAAAATCCTGTGGCCCTACCTTCCTCTGCCTCCTTCCTGCCAGTTAGCAAGGAGCTGGCAAGCTGAAAATGGAAAGACATATCTAGGCCTTTTTCGGGAACTGGGGTATGGAAGCAAAAGCAGATGATGAGGCAAAGGTGGGGAGACTGACATTTCAGGGTGAGTGTTCCGAGGAACCTCAGACTCAAGTCATTCTGTGACGCTGTGAAGTACAATGCTTGCTCGCCCTTCTGTTCAGGGCAGAGCCAAAGACAAGCCCTAGATATACTGGATCCCTTCCAGTTCTTTTTAACCCACTGAGCAGGTAGGAAGGTTTCCGTGAAAACAACGCTGAGAGCCCTCCTGCAGGGCCGGGCGGGAGATGTGCACACGTGCATACAGCCACACAGAGGAGTTTCCCCATGTCAACAGTTTGGTTTAGCCCAAAACAATAGAGGAGGGTTCCTGAGAAGTATGGCCTCTGCCTGGCTGGGTCACTTCCTCTGTGCTCAGTTTCCTGGTGTATGAATTGGACAAGTGTGTTCACTAAGCTCTCAGATGGTCTTGGGTCTGAGCAAGGCTGCTTTGTGAGTGTGAGCATACACATACACACACACACAGGGACATGGGAGCTCCTTCAGCTGAGGACACAAAATTATCCTCAAAGCAAAATTTCTTTGTTTTTGTTATTCTTGCTTTGGTTCTTGATTTCACAGCTCCTTGGGAAGTTCCCTTTACTTCTTCTGTTCATTCTGGTACAAAGTATACACCTCTGGACAACCGGGCGGAGCTGTCCTTTGATGCCCTGGCCTGGCCCCTTACAGGCTTCCTGACTACAACTATTAGCAGGAAACTGAGGCTGGTCCCACAGACTCCCTATCAAAGATGACCCAAATTGACTCAATGTAACAAATTTGGTAGACATAGCCAGCCTGCTGTTCCAGATATCCGGCCCTGAAAACCAGAAGGGAGGGAGTTCCCCATTACCCAAAGAGATGAGGGTGTGGGCAAGCTGACCTCACACTCTGGAGAGAATGTGGGTCTCTGTAGCACCTCAGACTTAACGGGGATAAAAGCAGAGAAAGGGAGCCACAGGATAAGATGAGCCTGAAGGCCAGCAGGCAGATAAACGGCAATAAAAGGAACAGGAAGCAATCAAAGCAAGGAGGAAAAGAAAGTGAGAGGGAAGGGTCGTAGTTGTTGAAAGTGAGAGGGAAGGGTCATAGTTGTTGAAAACCAGCTTCGACAAAACTCGCGTGGTCCAGGGTAGGAGCGTGAGGTTACAATTATCAGGTGAAAAGAACAGACACAGAAGAAATAAGAGACAGAAACAGAACAGCATCAGGAGGGGCATTCCTTGAATACTGAATTCACCATGTTTATTCTTCCACAGGTTTATGTACTTCACTCTAAAAGGGGAGGTGGAGAGGCAATAGGCTTCATTGGCATGACACAAGAGATAGGCTTGAATTCTCTGTCCTTTGGTTCAGGTGGAGGGGGTCTACTTCAACACTCAGAATACTAATTAACCACACCCTAGGCCAGTGCTTGTAGCCACACCTGTTGTTAACAACCTGAGAGAGCAAAACTAAGCCCAAACCCACTGACCTTCAGACAAGGTGGAACAGGCTCACATTTTTGGCCCTCCACACTTAGCTATTTCTCCTTCTGCATCCTATGGGGATCTCCAAAAGCATCCTATGGGGGGGGGTATTTTGGCCTGGAGCTCACGGTGGGAGGGCTGAGGAGGTGAGGGCTGCTGGCTACAGGTAGAGGCAGAGGGAGATGGTGAGGGCTGCTGGCTTACAGGTAGAGGCAGAGGGAGACGAACAGGAGAGCTCAACTCACTTCCTCCTTTTCAGTTAGTGCACGGGACAGTGCAGTCCATTTGTGGCGTTAAGACTATTAATACTTTAGAAACTAATGCTTGACCCAGAGCTGGGGAGATGGCTTGGTTGATGAAGCCTTGTCTCACAAGGATAAAGACCTGAATTCAAATCCCCCCACCCCCAAATAGTGAAAACTCTTATGCAGGCCTGTAAGTGGGGAGGTGAAGGGCAGAGACAAGCACACCCTGGAAGCTCTTCAGTTAGCTTTGTGTACTTGGTAGAATTCCAGGACAAGAAGAGACTTGGCCCCAAAGAAAAGGTGTTCTGTGTCTGAGAAGTGACACCAAGGCTCTTCCCAGACATACATGTGCACATTCTCACCCATACACACTAACACACTAACACCCAAACAGGAATAAGTGCACACTTGTTTGTGCGTGTACATACAACAACCTTTTTATCATTTGACCTTTGGGTAAGCATTCTTAATGAACTTGGAATAAGAAAGAACCCATAATGACCTTGTCACTAGTCATTATGTCACTAGTCATTATGACATTAATTAATTAATGTCACTGAAGCATCTTTTGGCATTATTGTTAGAATTAAGCACCATTCGTGTTGAATATTAATGATTATGATTATGCTGATGTTATATTTACAAAATTATGATCCCATCTCAAAAAATATAGGTTAATTTGAGTTGTAAGACCTCATTAGTAACAAGCTTAAGTCACCAGTCAAGTATTTATAATTAATATTAAGTCTCTATGTAGTTATTTAGGAGCAGCTGGTGGGACAGAGCAGACCAGCAGTCCCAACAAAAAACTCCACCTACAAAGCACTAGTCTGTATACAGTAAAGCTCATTGTGTTGTCAGGGGCACAGCTAAAATTGAGAGCCTTTATGAAAAGAGATCAGACAGAAGCAAGCCTGACCTTGGTGTCAGGAAGAGGAGAGAATGAGCCCATTTTCAAAGCGGTGTGACCCCAGCCACCCAAGGAAGGTCTCACTGATTGCAGCAAATCTTCCTCAATCCCACTGGTGCCTAAATAGAGCTCTTTGAACTTTCCTGTGTGTTATCTTAAAATAAGGGCTGGTGGAAAGAACACAATAATCCTACATCACTCATCTGCAGGGCCTAGTTTATCTTCCCCTTGGTTAAGAATGTGAACTGTAGAGATGAAAGGGCATGAGGGTTTGGGAAACAGGAAGGATGTGAGAGAGAAGACCAGAGTGAACCAGTTCTGCACTGCTATGACAAACACCTGAGATGGAGCAACTTATACAAGTCGAGAGGTTTATGTTGAATCATGGTTTCAGTCGATGCTTGCTTGATCCTGCTGCCATTAGGGCTTGACAATGGCTGTACTCCATGTCATGAGAGAGAAAGGTGTTTACTCCAAGGCAGATGTGAAGAGAGCAAGGAGTGCTTGCACAGTGACTATTCTCGCTAGACCCGTCTCCCAAAGGTCACCTCCTACTTGTTGTCATGGAAAGCTGGGACTGAGCCTTTAATATGACATTCTGGGGATACTTGTTCAAACCACAACCACACCCAGCAGCAGGACCAGAATTTTACTTAGACAAACAGTCACAATTTTGCCTGAAATCGTGCCTGAGAGAGGAGTCTGGGGAAGTCTTTGGGATGAAGGCTGTAAAGGAATTTCCTCCTTGAAGGACTGTGCTTATTTCCCTGTTAAGACCCCAGATTCACTACCATTTTCTAGCGCCAGGGTCCAAGGCACTGAAACACATTTTATTTCAAGCACCTAGACCAGAGTGAGGAAATGCACTCGGAGGGCTGGCCGCCTTTTCCTGTATCCTCTGGGTATCCCTTTCAACTTGCTAGGGAGTATTTTAAAGGTTCTTGAAGGACAAACAAGCTCAAATCTGATTATTATTTCTTTTGACAATAGTTATTAAAAAGTGGAGAGACTGGGACCATGTCAATTTCTCATTTTGTCTGACCTTGTCATTTTCTAATAACATCAGCAAAAATAAGGTATACCTGTGCCAAAGGTGATATTATCTTTGCAAGAGGATGTATTGGCGAAATTACTTCTCCGGTGACTTAGACTTTTTTTTTTCATTATGCTGAAAAACAAAAGGGAAAGATCCAGATGAATGTTGGTCAAATATATTCTCATTTAAAGTCCATCTTGGCATCTTGACTACCAATTATACTAAGACAAATATTTATATTAATAAATTAGTAACAATTTTATTTTGTCTTGTCCTACTTTGCATGTGTTTGTGCGCAGGTGTACATATGTGTGAAGGTTACACGCATATGTATACACACGTGTGGAGGCCAGAATTCACTGTCAGGTGTCTTTCTCAATCACTCCCCCTCTTATTTTTTGAGGCAGGTTCTTTCACTGAGTGTGGTGTGGAGTTCTACAATAAGCAAGCCCCAGAACTCTTCCTGTCTCTGTTTTACAACGCTGGGGTTGGAGACATGTGTCACTGCCTAGATTTTACACAAGCACTAGGGATCCTGACTTGGGACCTCATGCTTGTATGGTAAACATTCAATTGACTGAGCCATCTCCCCATTCCTAATAATTTTTAAATGACTAAAATGTCAGATGCCATGAGTCTATATATTCAACACATTGTGTTTGAAATTTCATTCTAATCAACCAATCGAACAAAAAAAAAAATCCAGTAGAGAGAGGGGGACTTGATCGGGAGAGGGGGAGGGAAATGGGAGGCGGCGGCGGGGAGGAGGCAGAAATCTTAAATAAATAAATAAATAAATAAATAAATAAATAAATAAATAAATATCCAGGATTGTGAATTCAAAACAAAATAACTGGGTCAGGGAGACCAAGCTTGGAGCTGGTCACCTGCCACTTACAGGTGGTATATCCTGGGGAATTTGGATTTTCTTTTTCCTCATCTACAAAGAATAGATGGTTGTGAACCTGCAGCACAAGTTTATTAGCCTCTATAATACATGCATTTGTGTATGCATGTGTACTTGTGTGTGTGTTTATACATATATATTAGCTCTATTTCCTGAAGAGCCCCAACTAATACAACAGAATACTAAGTACTGAATGAGGCAATGGGGATTAGTGACATGGCTCAATGGTTAAGAGCTCAACCTGCTCTTACAGAGGATCCAAGCTTGGTTCCCAGTACCCATGTCAGGGTGCTCATAACTGCCTGTAACACCAGTTCTGGGGTGGGGGTCTAATATCTCTGTTCTGCACTCAGGTGACCATACCTACATAGAGACACACACACATACATACACAGAATTTAAAAACCTTTAGTGAGTAATTTATTGAGTACACACTAGTACAAACACTACAATCACTTTTCTTGTGATAGTCATCATACATAAATCATTTTAGCCACTTTGAAATAACATTGCAACATTGTTCTCTTGGACCTAAGACGCAGAATAAACACTATAGTATTGATCAAACCTGCTTGTTATTCATTTCATGAGCCTTTCTTGTCGGAGTTACTTGTTTTGGTGAAACTACAGATTGGATGAACTTCAGATCTATCTTGGGTTATTAGTTATCACAGCAATGAAACTCAAGTTGACTTATTATAGTGTCAGGAATTTAGAGGTCCACTGCATATTTCTCTTTTCTTACAGATACTTTAGGTCATTCATTTTTAAAAACTATTTTCTGAAAGAAAGAACCTATGAGAAAAATAACATCTTAATAAATAAGCTATCCAATAAATGTGATAACCCTGACCTGCATCGTAGGAAGAAGAGGAATACTGTCTGTACCATGTTCTTGTGAAAAGTACATGGTGAGAACACACAGGCAGAATATGGTGCAAATGGTATTAAATGACCGGTTCACAAAGTGAGAATTTTAAAACACGACTGGCATTCCTTCACATTCCTTGCACTCTAGGGTCTAGTCCCTTCCTTTGTGAATGGCTCCTATCAATAGAACACAGTGAAAGAGTACAGCATTTACTTCAAGTTGGGGTGGGTACGCCACAGAAGGTCATGAACCTCGCCTCCTCCTAAACACTCTCTGAATAAAACTCACCTGCTCACCGGCAGTGAGAACACACATCTTACAATGAAGTCTTTCCCTTCCTGGGGTTGAGTTCTGAATGAGCCCATCCCTCAGAACTCTCCATCTCTCCTCTTCATATCCAGTTTTACTATGATAGTCCTTTCTGTGTCTACCCCAGAGCAGCACCAAGACTTCCTGGGATAACACTCATCTAACACGCTTCCAGGAAGTAGTGATTGTGCTACTTGCTGCCCAGTAGACCACAGTGTGCATCATGCCTTTTATTGTGGAATATTATTTTAACTGGGCAAAGATGTGTTCTATTATTTTATGTTGCATCTGTTTAACTCTGTAAAGCTGTAGACTTTGCCTGTCTAAAACACCTGATTGGTCTCATAAAGAGTTGAATGGTTAATAGCCAGGCAGGAGGGATGGAAGGACCAGACAGAGAGAATAAATAGGAGAAATCTAGGAATCTAGAAATCAACAGAAGAGGAAGCAGCAAGAAAAGGAGAAGGAGAGAGGGATGCTAGGGCTAGCCACCCAGTCACACAGTCAACCACGGAATAAGATGGGAAGAAACAGAAATAACATAAAGAAAGGTAAGAAGCCCAGAGATAAAATGTCATTAAAGAGAAACAGAATAATTTAAGTTAGAAAAGCTGGCTAGAAACAAGCCAAGCTAAGGATACACATTTGTAAGTAAGAATACGTCTCCATGTATTTATTTGGGAGCTGGGTAGTGGGCGGCCATAGAGTTAACACATCAAAGCGACAACACGTTTAGCTTTTGCATGACAACAATTACCTTTACATAGCAGCTTACACCACAAGTACTGTGTTTAACTGGCCGAGTGATTGCAGCAACAGTGAGAGAAAAGAGTGTGAGTATAGGGAGGTTAGCAGTGAATAAAGCTAGCACTGAAATCTGGGATTGAGTCACTATTAAAAAAAAAAAAACAAAACACCAAGTTGTTACAAAACCTTTCCAAAGCCCAAAGCCCTGATGTAGAATGACTGAAGGTCAGACTGAAAACCTATTAAACAGATGACTGAAAAGGAACAAATAACAAAAGTTGTCTTTCCTTTGCTTCCAACCTTTCTTTTTGGTCTACAAACAAAAAGGGAAAAAAAGCAATTAAATATATTTTATTTAAAATTTCCTGTAATTTTGAAGTAGAAATTTTTACAAAAAAAGTGACTATTAATTTCCTTAGAAACTAGAAAAGTTTACAAGGTCTTACTTATTTGAAGCCAGGCCCTAGAGTTTCTTTGATTTTCATTCATTGTTAGCATATTTATGTATGTGGTTAGTATGTCTATGCATGTGGCGTGTAGGGCAGCACAGCACAAGTGTGCTGTAACGCACATGCCATCCAGAGGACTTGGCATCAGTACTCTCTTTCCTCAGGGAGTGGGGGCATTCTTAGGGGTCAAGCTCAAGTCAACAGCCTTACGTGGCAAGGATCTTTACCTTCTGAGCCATTCTTCAGCCCTTGAAAAAGATTTGGTTTTACTGAGACAAGGTCTCACTCTGTAACTCTGATTGGCCTAAAACTCAGTCTAAAGCTCAGGCTGGCCTCAAAGGGGATGCTTAATTTCAGTAGTGTTTTAGAAGTCAGGAGACAGTTTTCACTGTATCTGGGTACATCTTACAACAGCACTATGAACTAGTCATGGGGACAGACAGGCCTGTGGTTTGAAGCCCTTGATGGCCTTCCCCTCCAGGCAAGCACAGCTTCATCTCTCGAGTGGCAAGATTATGAGGTTCTCTTCCTGCACCATTACCCAGCTCCGGGCCCTGTCAAACAGGGTAAGATTAGACTAAAAGGATTTGCTCAAGGTCACCCTTCGGCTAAGTGGCAGAGTCCATCCTTATACCCAGAGCTGTGACCCCAAGCCCAGAGTCTGTCACACTTACAAGCTTAGTTAAGTGCATGGGAAAGTCAATCTGTTTGTCACTGCCTGGTCTCTAGGGACAGCAATATCTCCCCGAATACTCTGGCAGTGAAAGCTCCTTCTGAAACAAACTGCCCAGTTCCAGAAATACAGGCCACCTAACAATCACACCTAACCTGAGGTTTAGAAGGGTAACTCTTGGACAACCCGCTGTGTGACAGTTAACTCTGCAGAGAGGCTTGCTGACTTGCAAAGCCACCTAAAAGTCAAGCCACACACATCAAAAGACGGTCACTATGGTAAATTCATCCAATGTTTCAACCTTAGTTCAACTCCTCTTGTGATGACTGAGGGGGACCTTGTCCAGGCAGGGAAGCATATCTATGAAAAGACAAGAATTAAAACTCAGCTCAGATGGACTTTGTCAACTTGGATCCGACTCTCAGCGTCTGTTACCGGGCTGTTCATTGCCAGCATATTTAAAACACAGTACAATTCGGGACAAAGTTTCCAGGCAACAATCATTCTGATTCCAGACGCACAATAAAGTTGAACTTGTGGCTAATTAGAAACTGCTTTACAAAGTGTATCTGCCCGTGGACGCGGGTTCTGTAGCTAAAGGTAAAGGTCTAGGGAGGGAGGGTCTGTACAAACCTTCTGGGGACTCAGGTGAGGTCTGCCTCTACAGTGAAAGGTGGGTGAGGTCTGCTGTCACAGAGAAAGGTCACTGGGTCGTTAACAATATACTATAAACAATATATACAATATGCAACACTGCCAGCCTTCTGGACTGAAAAACAGGATTTCTGGCTCCTCCATTGAGGAGAGGTCCCTGCATGTTTAACATTTGTGCTTCCCTAGGGCTCGGTGGGCACAGTGACCTTTGTGCCCCAAACAGAAGACAACTTTGAATCAATATAACTCTCTGTTGAAAACTATTAGTTGTAGTAAAAAAAAAAAAACAAAAAAAAAAACAACCACTATTGAAAATTACAGACATATATACCATAAGGTGGACATTATATTACTAACAGCACATGAAGAATGATTTCAGTAGTGTGGGCCAAGTCCCAAAGATGATAAACAAAACCAAGGGTGACTATGAGGTAAAATCAAGAGGGAGGGTGCAGAATATTTTTAAGAGGAAGACCATGCATTTCAGGCAAAAGCAAGGCAGTTGGGACAGAAGGACCTTTCTATGGAAGATTGTAACACCCGATTTGGTGTTACACCCTCGGTACAGTTCGCGCGTCACTGTACCGAACGCAAGTCGGGCAGGGGCCTGGAGATTGAAAAGAAGACACAGAGAGACCTGGGTCATTCGAAAGGAGATCAGCCGAAAGCCATTTATTCAGCCTTGGGGAAGCCCTTATCTACCTACTGCAGCACAAGGACCCCCACCCAGGCAGGTGGGGAAATTACCATATCTCAAATAGAATGAATGCCCTGCGGCTAACCACCAGGCGGGGCAGGAGGAATATAGGAACTTAACCAGGTGGGGCAAGGGGAAAACAGGAACCAACAGAATGCTAGTCATCTGACTAGAAACTGAATGCGTCCCAGGAATAAGGGTTAAATGCTTGGTCATGCTGACCAGAAATTGTCCTCGAGAAGCACTCCAGGAATAAGGGAGGCCAGGGCCCTACAGAAGATAAACATTAACTCTCTGGAATGATCACAATAGGTCAAAGACCTTAGAAAATGATCATCACCTGGTCCTGCTCCAGGTACACGATGAAAATGGCTGAAAACTAGCTCTGCATTTTTCAGTAAGATGGATGAACAAATTTGGTGTGCCAATGTAAAAGTAGAAGAAAGTAGCACTGAAAGTAAAACAAGAAATCAGAACAAGAGCTGCAAAGAAAGGGATAGAATGGTGGGGGAGCAAATGACATCACTTGAGTTGGCCAATCAGAAGCAAGGAAGAGAGAGGGAGGGAGGGAAAAAGGAAAGGAGGGAGAGAGAGCAAAAGAGAGAGAGTGTTGATTGCCTTGGCAGGTTACCTAGTCTAGGGTTAGTAACCCGTCTGGCAGTTCAGTTATTCCAGGGTCCCGGAGAGGCACTATCTGTAAGATATGGGCTGAGAGAGAAGAAGAAGGCCATGCTACATTTGTCAGAGCCTCCGTTTATTAGAGATGGGGTACAGCTTTATATAGGGTAAGGAGTTGGGGGATGGGCACAGGGGCCTGGGCTCTCGCCGCGTGGTTCACGTTGGTCACGTGGTCCATGCTGGTCACGTAGGCAGGAGGTTATCTTCGGTCAGGTCACTGTAGGCCAAGAAGTCGCGAGTTGCCACACCTAGTTCCCTAGATAGTTTGGAATGTGGGGTGGGTTCCGCTAACAGAGAGCTCTCCATCAGCCAATTTGGGTGTGGGGTAGGCTCTGTCAATAGAACGATTCCTAACACAATTATGGGTGTGGGGTTCTCTGTAGACTCCCCAGGGTGATGGTTCCTGCAATGATTTTAGGAGGAAATTGGCTCCTGACAAGAGATGATGTGGGAGTGTCATATATCAATCTGTTGATTTCATTGGTTAAGTAATAAACAAACTGCTTGGGCTCATAGCTTAGAACATAGGTGGGTGGAGTAAACAGAGCAGAATGCTGGGAGGAAGAGGAAGTGAGCTCAGACTCCACAGCTCTGCTCTCGGGAGCAGATGCCTCAAAGAGACGCCATGCTCCCCGCTCCTGGGAAGATACACTCCCGGTAAGACCGGTGCTCACTAAGACCGGTGCTCACAGATTATTAGAGATGGGTTGATCGGGATATCAGAATTAGCCAGTAAGGGCTAGAGCTAAAGAGCCAAGCGGTGATTAAATGAACACAGTGTCCGTGTAATTATTTCGGGTAGAGCTAGCCATGTGGGCGGCCGGGTGCCGGGACGCAGCCCGCCGCTCCTATTTCTACAAAGAGAGAGACAGAAGAAGGTGGGGGGGGGGGAGAAGAAGATGAGAAGATGATTCAGCCTTGACCAAACTACAAGATGGAGATTATGCAAGATCCAGTGAGGTGACTGTGTACAGACAGAAAGACGGTCTTTGTGATATTAAGATTCAGAACATAGACCTGAAGTTGACTTCCTAAAATACTCAAGAGTTTACTCAAGGAATTAAAAGGAAAATTCAAATACAACAATCAAGATAAAAACATTTAAGAAAAAAACTTGTATTGAGCATTGAACCAACTGTGTGTGTGTGTGTGTGTGTGTGTGTACATGCAGTAAAGTCAGGTACCTTCTGGGTTCCCTCAATTACAAACAGACAGCATGAAGAGTGGGACCATGGATCCAGGGACAGAGCCAAGAACTGTGGAGGACAGCTTCAGGAAGTCAGTCTGCATCCTCAGCAAGGCAACACGTGTCTGGCTGAGTTTCAGAACTCTGGTCTCTGTGGAAGTCTCCTACGTTTGCCCTGCCATTATGTGTTGTGTATGAGAGGGGAGATGAATACAGTTCATGGATCTTTATGGACAGGGGAGCAGGATACACCCAAGGAGCCTCCCAAGAGGTGAAGATCACCTGGACCTGATTCAGGATGCTGTGAGAGAGACTTGGTGGGGAGGAGGGTGGCCCGTAGGGAGGAAGATGAGTGAGTGTTAGTCACAGCTGACCAGGAATGTGGTTGTGTCAGGAAGGAGTCTAGACGGCAGGGCTGGGGTACATATGGAAGAAATCACACAGGAGTGAAGCTGAAATTCACAATCCTGTTGCTCAACTTGCCCCCTACTATATCAATTACACTGGGACAAGCTCAGCTTCTCAAAGCAAGCCTTGGAACAGGACTGATTACTTGAAAAATTTAGTAATTTAGTAATTTTAGGAAGCTTGGAATTGGAGCAAGACTAGCGTGTGTAGGGAGCACAAGCTGTTGGAACCCCAGGGAAGCTGTGCCTTTAAACAAGCCCTCAGTGCTCACATCACTCGGGTTCACCAAAACCCTGGGGAATGCCAGCCACATATATATATATAATCTGACATGTGCTTCTACTAAGTCTTATTTTTTAATATGCCAACTGCATTTCTTAGTTAAAACCATTAAAATATGCATTGATCCAGAAATCAAGAAACAGTCAGATCAAGTAAATTATTCTCTGAAGATCTAAGATATTTTGCAGTATTTCTAATAGGTTGGCTTAACTTTTATTTTTAAAATCAGTCTTATTTTCTCTAAGAATTCATGTCAGAGATAATTTATCTCTATATTTTGTTATAATTTGACATGTAAACAAGATGGAAAACTAAAATGAGGTTTAATAAATACAATTTTATATAAAATATCTGCTAAATCAATTATTTTAAATATGTATATGTATATAGGTAGACAACTCAGTTATCTACATCTTAAGCTATGCTACTACAATGTTGTCTATCCCTCCTCATTGCTGTCATAACTGGTCCTCCTAAACTCCCCCTCCTCAACACTGATAAAGACCTTGGGGCTTTATTCACACTCTTATCTGCTCGAACCTCTGCACTCCATACCAGCACCAACATGCACAGCTCATAAAGAGCCAACTGTAAATGACACGTGTTCTGTCATTGCATCCATCTTTACTCTAGCTTGTACAGTGTGCCTTGTCTTCAGAGAAACTTAACCAGTTCTGGGGAGTGATCTTTACACAGAGAAATGGCTTCCACTGTGACGTTTTCAGACATATGTTGTGGGTGTTGGTCTTCATACTCTACCCCTCCCCCACACCTCTGTTCCCCTCTGCTGGTCCCCTGTCTTTCTGCAATACCCCATCCCACTTTAAAGTCTTACCCTGGTTCATTACCTTGGAAGTTCTCCTGGATCTTTACTTCTGCTTCATCTAAGCCCCTGGTAGAGGCAACAGCATCATCTTTGTATAGTTTGGTGCTTTCCTGACTTCTCTTCATCCACCTAGCTCAGATGTCACTGTGAAACACTTTGGGTGACTCTGTTTATGTGCTACAGAATAAACAGAAAATTAATGATGATTTTAGAGCTAAATTAATCTGGTTTTGTATCCTTAAATGCAAAAGAAAAAAATGCATCTGGAAAGGTGTAACTGAAAAATCCAGGAAGAAGACATAGGGACCTTATTCAGATCGGTCCACAGGATGCTGGAGTAGAGAGTACTGAATTGGAAACCATTAAGGAGTATAATGTATAGGAACACCCTTTATGGTGGTGAGGAGAAGGGAGGAGCCATGGGTAGTAGAAGTTTATTAGAGAAATGTGGGCTGGAGACATGGATTTGGGGGGTTATGTAAAAGATATGAAATTAGTTCAAGGTGAAAAGAAGTCTACAGAGTGGTGAAAGGAAGAGCATTACCTATAGATGTCCTAAAAGCCTTCCAAGATGGCTAAGCACTCCGAGACACAGAAATATCTGAATGTGAAATACTGTGTAACTCAAAGAGGTGATGTATTCCAACCCAAACCCATTAGCTACTTTCTTAGTTAGGTTTTCTATTGCTGTGAGGAGACATCATGAGCATGGTAACATTTGATCAGGCCTGGTTTATAGTTTCAGAGGTTTAGTGCATTATCATCATGGTGAGAAGCATGGCAGCATGCAGGCAAACATGCCACTGGGAAAGGAGCTGAGAATTCTACACCTCCACTTGCAAGCAACAGAAGGAGGCTGGGTACCACACTGGACATGGCTTGAGCATATAAGACCTCAAAATCCACCTCCACAGTTGATACGACTCCAACAAGGCCACCCCTATTCCAACAAGGCCACACCTTCTAATAATGCCTATGGCCAAGCATTTAAACACATGAGTCTATGGGGACCATTTCTAGTCAAACCACCCTAGTTGCCAAGTCATCAGTAGAATTAAGACACATTTACTTTTTCAAAACTCTGAATTCAGTATTATGCTGGGAATGTGATATCCAAATACATACCAGAGATTTGGACCTGAAGTTTCAATGTATGTAAGATACCTTGGGAACAATAAAAAGATAAATACCCCAAGAGAGAGATATCAAAAGGACTAGAGCAGCACAGGGCAGATCAAGACCATGTTCCCAGCACAAAGGAGATTTTATTTGCCCCAGAGGAACTAAGTGCAGGGAATAAGAGACAAAGACAGGAGACAGATAAGGATAGAGAAGGGGAAAGGAACAAGGGAGAGGGAAGGAATGTTTGACCCAGAAAGACAAAGCACTGCCTCTGGAGAGAGAGGAGACAGAAGAGGATATAGGCAAATGGCAGCTTATAAAGGGAAAAGGGCAAACCTGTGTTAGGATGAGTTGGTGTGTGTTTGATTGTGCGTGTTAATAAGGGTGTCCAAAAGGCAGCTTTTGTTTGTTGGACTTCAATACTTTGACAGCAGGACCTTGGTAGTCAACCTCAGTAGGAGGAAGTAGAGCTTGGTGGTTAGCTTTAGGAATGTAACCTAATGTAATCTAGTGGCAGAGTGAATGGAGGAGAGGTAAGACCACATTTGCCATGCTCAGGCCTGCTAGAGTCCTTCAGATACCTAATCTGATTTAAACTTATACAATGCATATATTTCTTGAAATGTCACATAGCATCTTAGTTCTTGTGTATCAGTTTAAAAATAAAGAATGAGAGGTGATGTCTTTGAGATGCTACTCTGGCTTCACTGTTTCTGGGGTCCTTGTAATCTCTAAATTCAGGAGAAACACAGACAGGCAGAGTTCATTGGAAAGCAGGGAAACTGGCTCTGAAGGGATGGGGCAGATAGTGCCCAGCTCTCACTGGCCCCACTTTTCTATCTCTGTGTGGCACACAAAAAGCTGTCAGGCTGTGGCCTGGGCTCCTGCACTGGCTCTCTGGGGTGCTGCACTGATAGAAAGGCCAATCTAGCCTCTCCCTCATGGACACTCACTGATTTCGTTTGCAGATTATTTAGCCCAGCCAGAAACATTAATTCCTTTGCCTACCAGACCAGCAATTCAAAACAAAAAACAAACAAAAAAAAAAATAAGAGAGTTCAAATTACTAATGTTTTACTCCAGCCTTCCTTCAGAGTCTTTGATTCAGAGGCCCTCTGCCTCCCCTAATTTGTAATGGAAATGAAAGAATCTGAGAAGTCACAACTTAGATTCTGACCTGGTAAATTAACTTCATTTAAATTACTCTAACTACAAGAAGGAACAGACCTTCTTGCTTTGAGGGTGAAAAGAAACACAATTTGAAATGTCATTTGCCTGGGGCGGGCACATCACATTGAGTTGTATTTAAAGATTGCTTCAAGATAGCTTCACACTGAATTATAATGGAAAAGTCACAGAAGTCAGCCCCTGAGAAATGGCTCCTGGAGCTGGACCAGTCTGTTCATTTTACCTTTATGTAAGAGCTTTCCCCGGAGAATTAAAAACCTAAGACGTTTTCCAGCGACTAATACCATATTGTACACTTCTTATATAAGAACAGGTTAATGTGAAAAGAATGGGAACTTTAAAGTATCTAATTATTGTGGTTGGCAATGATGATTTTTAGTTAAGTATCTAAAAGAGGCAAGATAAAAGCTTTTGTGTTTAAAAGTATAAAGTGTGCTAGAAAGAAAAGACATCCAGAAAAAAATCATTTTCTTTTTTTAAAATTTTTATTAAGCTATACTTTTCTCTGCTCCCCTCTTCCTCCCCCTCCCATTCCACCCTCTCCCACGACTCTCACACTCCCTATTTAAACAAGAGATCTTGTCTTTTTCTCCCTCCTATGTAGATCCATGTATGTCTCTCTCAAAGTCCTCTTTGTTGTCTAGGTTGTCTGGGGTTGTAGAGTGTAGGTTGCTTTTTTCTTTGCTTTATGTCTAGAAGGCACTTGTGAGTACATATCATATTTTTCTTTCTAGGTCTGGGTTACCTCACTCAATATGGTTTTAGCTACATCCATTTGCATGCAAATTTCAAGATGTCATTATTTTTTTACCTCTGTAGAGTATTCCGTTTTGTAAATGTATCATTTTTTTTTTAAATCCATTCTTTGGTTGAGGAGCACTTAGGTTGTTTTCAGGTTCTGGCTATGACAAACAATGCCGCTATGAACATAGTTGAGCTCATGTCCTTATGGTATGATTGAGTACCCTTTAAGTATATACCCAACAGCTATATTGCTGGGTTTTTTTTTATATTTATTTATTATGTATACAATACTCTGTCTGTGTGTATGCCTGCTGGCCAAAAGAGGGCATCAGACCTCATTACAGATGGTTGTGAGCCACCATGTGGTTGATGGGAATTGAACTCAGGACCTTTGGAAGAACAGGCAATGTTCTTAACCTCTGAGCCATCTCTCCAGCCCCCTATTGCTGGTTTTTTTGTTTTTTTGTTTTTGGTTTTTCGAGACAGGGTTTCTCTGTGGCTTTGGAGCCTGTCCTGGAACTAGCTCTTGTAGACCAGGCTGGTCTCGAACTCACAGAGATCCGCCTGCCTCTGCCTCCCGAGTGCTGGGATTAAAGGCGCGCGCCACCATCGCCTGGCTCTATTGCTGGGTTTTGATATAGGTTCCTTCCTAATTTTCTGAGAAGTCACCATATTGATTTCCAGAGTGGCTGTACCAGCTTGCATTCGCACCAGCAATAGGGAGTGTTCCCCTGTCCCCACAACCTCTCCAGCATACGCTGTCATCAGTGGTTTTCATCTTGGCCATTCTTGCAGGTGTCAGATGGAATCTCAGAGTTGTTTTGATTTATATTTCTCTGATGACCTAAGGATGTTGAACATTTCCATAAGTGTCTTTCAGCCATTTTAGATTCCTCTGTTGAGAGTTCTCTGTTTAGGTCTGGACCCCCTTTTTTTGATTATTTGTTCTTTTGATGACCAATTTTTTGAGCTCTTTGTATATTGGAGATCAGCCCTCTGTCTGATGTGGGGTTGTTGAAGATCTTTTCCCATTCTGTAGGCTGCTGTTTTGTCTTGTTGTCCATGTCCTTTGCTTTACAGAAGCTTCTCAGTTTCAAGAGGTCCCATTTATTAATCGTTGCTCTTAGTGTCTGTACTACTGGGGTTATATTTAGGAAGTGATCTCCTAAGCCAATGCATTCAAATATATTTCCCACTTTCTCTTATATGAGGTTTAGTGTGGTCAGTTTTATGTTGAGGTCTTTGACCCATTGGACTTGATTTTGTGTATGGTGATAGATATGGATATATTTTTATTCTTCTACATATTGATATTGTTATGCCAGTATCAGAGTGATTGTAGCCTCATAAAAAGGGTTTGGCAATGTTCCTTTGTGTCTGTTGTAACAACTTGAGGAGTATTGGTATTAATTCTTCTTTGAAAATCTTGTAGAATTCAGTACTGAAACTAACTGGTCATAGACTTTTTTTTTGGTTGGGAGATTTTTATGACTGTTTCTATTTCTTTAGCAGTTATAGATCTATTTAATTTGCTTATCTCTTCTTGATTTAATTTTTGATAAGTGATATTTATCTAGAAAATTGTCCATTTCCTTTAAGTTTTCCAATTTTGTGGACTATAGAGTTTTGAGTATAGAATCCTGATGATTCTCTGGATTTCCTCCATGTCTGTTTTTATGTCCCCCCTTTTCATTTCTGATTTTGTTAATTTGGATAGTATCTTTCTGCTTTTTGTTTGTTTGAATAAAGGTTTGTCTATTTTGTTGATTTTCTTGAAGAACCAACTCTTTGCTCCAATTACATAGGGTCTACCAGGTATGTAGAGGAACAGTATCTACAAAACTTAAAATCCTAAAACCAAGTTTCTAGATTTTGTTTCCTAGGATGTTACATGCAGGGATGGCAGAGTGCCTACTGGCAAGTTGCATAATCTATGTCATCAGTTTCAACTACAAAATGGGGGAAGGAACCTGTGAGGACTGAGAGTGGGAAGTACCTACACGGAACTCAAGAGCTGTCCAGCTACGCTCCCATAACTAACACTAACATGCAGTGTGATGTATGCAGGGTGCTTCTCACACCTGAGAGACACACAACGCCGACTGGGTGGAATTCTTGGAAAGTTAAATGTATTTCCCCTTAGCTCTCCTGCACATTACTGCTGTCCCTTGGGTCTCTCAAATGTCACCAGCTACACAAAGTGCCTCAGTTTTCTGACCCGTGCTGATGACAGCTCTGCAGGTATTGTGATGTCACCCAGGGCTGTCCTTCCTCAGGCTGAAGGGGGTGTGTGTGGCGGAGAGCCTACCACATTATCAAACTATGTAGCTGAAGGATCGCAGTATGACTGCCCGTGGTTTTCTACCTACCCCCAAGAAGCGATGAATAACTCTTCTAAGTTATGCCAAAAGGCTTCTTTCCCAAGAGGCAATATATTCTGCAACCTCATTGACAAGATAGTTAAGAGGCCCTCTTTGCAGTTTCTGGGTCAATGGGGATACCACTGCTATGAACCCAGGATTTATAGAACACTGGCAAAAATTCTGAGGTATGTTGACTTGGATGGCTTTGACATACTCCTCACCGACTATATTGCATTTGTGGAGAAGTCAGGACACCGTTTTGAATTCAATTTCAACCTCGAATTTACTGAAATATGTGTGAATACCATTCTGTACTGGGTTTTCGCCAGAAAAGGTAATCCTGATTTTGTGGAACTCCTTCTCAAGAAGACGAAGGACTATGTCCAGGACAGGAGCTGCAGCCTGGCGCTGATATGGAGGTAATCCTCTTACGCTTTGTCAAGAGAGAGAAGTGGGTCTGTGGGGAGTACAATACGGTTTTCTTAGATCCGTTCACATCCTGGGGATGTATCCCTGGCTTCATTGTGGACTGTGAATTTTAGAGTTTTACCTGTATTACGAACTATCAAGTCACAGTGGTGCTCAAGGAAGATGTTAGCAAATACATGGAACATCCCATAAAAAGAAACAGACCTTGTCTTACGACTTACCGTGGTCGCTTCCTTCAGTGCTATTGAGATTGCACACTTGTAGTGTGTGTATATAGTTCACTCCCCCAAGTACAGCTCAGAATATATCCATCACTTCATGGTCAACAGTTAACACAAGAGCTCCCTATCTGTGTCAGATAGTTTAAAAAAATGATTTAAAATCTTCTACAACTGAGCTCAATGAGAATGTTCTCGTTACAGGCCAAGTTTTTACTGCCCGAACCTATCAATCTTCTCTGACACGCAATCTCTGACACAAAATCTCTTGTGGCTCGAGAGTTTGATCCTAAGTCAATTAATTTCCTGGCTTCAGGTGTTAGCCTGATTAGAACACTTGTGCCTCTCATTCAACAAGACACTTACCCATCACCTTCTGGGGGCATGGAGACAGGTGGGCTGGAGACGTGGTAGTGGGTTCTGCCTGGAGTAGCCATGGTCCCTGTAATATCCCTCTGCCCAAGAGCCCATGAGAGTGTGCTCCTGAATGATCATCCCAACCCATGAAAGGGTAGCCAGGAGCTGGAAACTGTAAACAAAGCCCCCACTGGGACTTCTTGTCATTTTGTGTGTTGTTTTACGTGGTTACAGCTTCTAATAACCAGGTTTAAAGCCCAGGGTATCCTTGAAAAGTGTAATAAATAGAGGAGGAAAGGAAGAGTTAAATATGGGTAGAGAAAGGGGAAATTTTAATGGAAAATGAAAGTGAATTATGATTGACAGGATCATTCACGCTTTCTGGGATGGAACTCAAGGCCTGTCATGCCCATGGCCTCACTGAACAAGTATGATCCATCTGAACTTTCTTGCTCATTCTCTACTATGTATGGGACAGTTTTTAAATTGAGAATTTGGATATGGATGTAGTGACAGGATTAAAGTCACTACAGGCCATTATACTTAGCACAGAATTGGAGTTTTAGATTTTGAAGGAGCCTGACAATCTCGTGGTGTCTTTCTCTGTGTGGCAACCTTGTTAGCACCTTAGGCTGCCAGCTCACCACTCTGGGTGGCTAGCATCTGTTACATGTCTTCTGATATGAATCATCCTTTGCCCATGGCTGGTGGGCTGTATACTTTCCCTCAAATATTTACATGGTCCCATGACTTGAAATATCATGTGCATGTCAGTGACTTCCAAGTCTTTATCGCCAGTCCTGACCTCTCCTTCCTCTCTGTCTACCTGGGAGGGCCACATGGGGTAGAAGAGACTACCAGTCAGCACACCCATCTCCAAGCCAATCTGGTTCTCACCTCAGTAGCACCTGACCCTATTGCTCAAGGCAGACATTTGGAATTCATTATTAAGTCTTGATTCTTTTCTTCCTTTGCCACCACAGCAATGAGTCCTTTCAACTGTCTATAAAAACAGATCCTACTTAGTTCCTCATGTCTAATCCAGATGGAGCACTGCCATCTCTTACCAAGACAACAGCAATAGACTCTCTTAACATACCTTTTGAAAACTGGTTACAAAATAATGGCTTCATTGTGACGCGTTCATTATTGGTGTTGCTGTGCCCTACTCATCCCTCCCCAGCTACCTCCTGGGCCTCCTCCTTCCATGTTTCCTATCAGTGCCCCTTTTGTGTTCAAGCCACATTGTCATACATATCTGAACATACAAAGTTAAATCTAAATTCTTTATGAGTGAAAACATGTAATATTTTGTCTTCCTCCTATTACTGTCTATTATTTGAGTCTAGAGTCCACATAAGAGAGAATCCATGATATTTGACTTTGGGGGTATGGCTTATTTGACTTAACATGACAATCTCTAGTTACATCTCATGTATTTACTAACCACTTATACCTAAAGCTCTAAAAATACCCTTTGTCATAAGAATGGGCCCAACTGTAAACCTATCAAGTGTGACAAGACACCTACGAAATCAGTCTGGACAGAAAAGTTTGAGCTCTCCAGGGGGCATTCAGATGGAGACGTGCAACAAGTAGCTAGATACAGAAAGCCATCTTTGATGTCTTTATTTCTACATCTAATTTCTTATATCTGTTGGTTCTGTCTGCCTGCAAGTGGTGGGAAAATATGGCTGTCTGCACTGCTGTCACCCTGTCTCAAGCTAAGTGGCTTCTTTCTTTCTGTTGTACCGCGGACAGCCATGCTGCTCTTACAGCCCAAGCCTCTTGCGCATATCCGGTCCACGCAGAGCCAAAAGACTTTCTCGCACACATATGACACCCTTTCACAAAGTGGCCTCCATCTCCTCTGCCCTCAGTTTCACCCTTTGGTCCACACTGACTGTCTTACCCTTCCGTCACCATTCCAGGCACTTACATGGTGATACAGCTAAGTAAATGTGTCTCCTAGTCTTCACCCAGATGTCACCTTTCAGGCACGCCCTGTCCATCAGTCATGCATCTCCAAGTATATTTGTATGGCTTATTCTATGTGCTGTGTTGACCCTGCATTGTTAATAACTGATATAACATTAAGGGAGACTGTAAGAGTTTTATTTCGTTCACCAATATAAATACCTCAAAAAGTGGTTTTCATTTAGCGTATGTTCAGTATTTGTTGAAATAAATGAAGAGTAGTTGAAACTATGGTCATGGATGAAAGTGCAAGATAAGGGTCAAATCAAAATTGGCCAACATGGCATACACAGCTTGCTAGACACTGAGGGCGGTGGGAAGACAGGAGGGCTGAGGGAATAGACTACAAAGCCACAGGGGAACCTGAGGCTGGTCTGCCCAGGAAAACAACGTGTCAAAGTAGACTGTAAACACCAGAGATTGCAGTATTATGAGAAAAGGGTCTATTCGATTTGTCAGCCAAAGGAGAATGTCGAAGAATTGGAGATATGTCTATCTGCAAACCAGAGTCATCCACTATGCAACTGTACAGAAATATTGTGCCTCATTACACAGGCACGTATGACAAGCTCTCAGACACAGAGGACTGTGCATTAACAGCACATTTAAAACCAGGCCTTGCTTCGTTTGCCCCCTCCATCCACGTGAGCACCGTTATAATAACTGTCAGGACACAGTAAGCAGATTTTAGTTTACAGCTCCATACTCTTTATGTATCACACATCATGTGGATACAGATTAGATGTTTAAATCTCATTTTAAATCTATTTGAGCTTTAGTCATGTTTTCAACAATTTCCAATCAATATTCACTCAATATCTCCTAGAGGTGATGTAAATTTTAATATATCTGAATCTTCTAAATCTTAACAATGACCACTTGCTTTTTGCTCTGAGTTTCCTGAATTCCAATACTTAGAAGGTCAAGTCAAATACCTTCTTAAGAACTGGCAAGACCACATCCTGAGAATGCAGCCGATTGCCACCACATCCATCTTGAATTTTATCACAGTTTTGAAATGACCACTTTTAAAAATCATTTATGAGATGAAGTGCCTTGATTGAATTTTCAGGTCATAAACTGATCATGTATTTCTAAAGTAAACCTCATTGGACAGTAAAGTATTTCTGCATATTGCTAAGTTCAAATAATTCAGATTTTATATGGGCCTTTGTGCCTATCTATATACATTAGAATTATCTTCTGCTTTTCTTATGATTCTTTAGATGGCTTTGACATCAGGGTAATGTTCTTGTATTTTCTGGATGAGTTTCTACAAAATTAATATATCTAGTTTAAAGGTTGTGTTAGGGCCTGGTGAGATGGGTCAGCAGGCGAAACGGTACTAGCTGCCTAGCTGCCAAGCCTGATGACCTGAGTTCCAGCCCCAGAGCCCACAGGGGTGGAAGAAGAGAACAGAGACACGCAGCTTGTCTTCTAAGCTTCATGTTGTACCATGTGGTGTGTACACACATGCCCATGCACACATGTGCACACATACATAATACATAAATGTAGAACAGCAAAAGAAATGTTATATTAGAGCCAGACATGGTGGCACACGCCTTTAATCCCACACTCGGGTGGCAGAGGCAGGCAGATCTCTTTGAGTTCAAGGCCAGCCTGGTCTACAAATCAAGTTCCAGAATAGCCAGGGCTACACAGAGAAACCCTGTTTTGAAAAACAAACAAACAAACAAAGCGTTATTAGAGCCAATATAGAATATGATGTCCCTTCCTCTGAAGAACCAGCTCGACATCTACTGCTCAGGACTTGTGGTGGCAATAATGAGGGGACCCCTTTAAAGAATATGTCAGGAAAGGGGAGGATTTCGTGCTGAAGATGTGATTTATAACATGATCTGAACCTGAAACTCCGAAAGTGCACACCCGGCTTCTCAGCGAAGACTCTGCAGGGTGACTTCAGTGGCATGGCCTGTAGCCTGTGACTCGATGGAAAGTTATTTCCCCAAAGATGTAGGGAAGCCGATTGTTACTGATGAGAAGCTGATGGGAGAGGGATTGCTGAGAGCTGAGCCATTGCTCTCTTGAGAAGCGCTGAGGTCCTCAGCCCTAATGGGTGGAAAAGAGCAGATGTCACAGAGTTGAGTAGCTAGAGTGTAAAACTTGTGAGAAACCCCAGATGCTTTGACATAGGTTGTCATTCCGTTTTGTGGATGCCCTTCTACAAAGTGCCAGGGGAGTTTTTGGCCAGATGTTCTCCTGGTATGCTGAGAGCTTCGTCCATGGTTGGCACTGAATAGAGCTTCCATGAACTGATCAGAGAAATGCTTGTTGTGTGCCACTGGGAGATACTTAGATGCCCCCTTGAAAGAATGCAGGGTCATTAGTTGCTGGGTTAGTCATTGGTGTGTTTTAGGCTATTGTCCTTAACTGTGACTCGACAGGATTTGGCTTTTTGTATTCCAAATGAATGAATGCAGAGAGGAATATCTTGGTTAGTCCTTTTTAGTAGAGTTTGGAAACCCATAAGATAAAGAAAAATCTAATTTCAGGAATATCAGCAAATTGGCATTATTGAAAGATATAATGTCAAGTACTGTGTCACAATTTAACTGATTTATGTTCAGCTTCAACCTAAATATTTATATGAGGCTAATATGGTGCAAGAAAGTAAATCTTAAGTGTTTTGAGTTGAAGACCTGGTTTTCCAGTTTGTACCCACATTTTGACCCTTCAATAGTGATGATACAATAAAGACAGCCAGGTGGGTAGTTTCCCTTTGATACTGTGCTGGGGTATTGAGCTTTCAGCTGGACATTAACTGAGCACTATCTGATATACACATTGTTATGCTATGTTTGCCCAAAGGTTGATGAGTGAGCCTCTAAGATTCTAACTATGCTTAACAACAACTGGCAAGAAAAAAGCATTACATTGCCTGTAAAAGGTTTAAATGAGTATCAAACACAAAAAAAGTCTTATTGGGATTGAAATAAAATTCCAATAAAAAATATTTGATTGACCCCTACAGAGTCAGTATTGTTTTAAGTCTCACAGATACAGCAGTGAGCCAAAAATACAATTTCTTTCCTTGGACCAGCCGTATCTCAGCTGGCAGCAGTAGCTGCCGCTAGTCTGACAGACAACCTGAGGTCCAGCTCTGGAGTCCACATGGTGCAGAGAGAACTGACTCCAGCAAAGCTGTCATCTCACGAGAGAGAGAGAGAGAGAGAGAGAGAGAGAGAGAGGAGAGAGGAGAGAGGAGAGAGGAGAG
>NC_022022.1:46043319-46061096 GCF_000317375.1 Microtus ochrogaster | reverse complement strand
AGAGGAGAGAGAGAGAGAGAGAGAGAGAGAGAGAGAGAGGAGAGAGAGAGAGGAGAGAGAGAGAGCTATAAAACACCCCCATTGAAGCCTAAGTTTCCAGAGCTCACCTTGCTCAACCACTTTTAAAAGAGAACAATGAATATATAAAAATGTTAAGCAAGTTTTCAAAAATAAGAAAATGCTAAAAGCACAAAGGTTGAAGATTCAAAGGACCTCATGAGGAGGTTCAGGGTGACCAAGGACCTGTTCACAAAGAGCTTACTACAGAGGGCTACACTTTGTCAGAGGTTTTCGCATCCTTAAGTGTCTAGAGACAATACTCCAGGGCCATTATATGTTTGTACCCAGAACACTCTAAGCTTTCCACTGGAAAACACCTGATAATCCTCCAAGTCTTCATTCTTAGGTATCTGACAGGACATGGCCAGCCCAGGGAGAGCTAAGTGCCACTCCTCAGGGTATTGCTGCCTTGAGCAAACTTCTACCACAGTAGTGGCCATCCTGCCTCATATTTACTGTCCTTGACAGTGCGCAGGAACTGCACCCTTCATTTCTATACCTACTTTTCAGCAGACTTTGTACACGCACCTGTTAAGTATACCCACACATGAGGAAGCAAGCCGTGAGACTGCTGCCCCAAGTCACACCGCTGCTTAGGGCTGAGAAGCAGAGTGGCAGACACTTACGGTTGCTTCCTTTAGCCTCTTGGAGCATGCTGGCTCCATCTTATCCTTTATTTTGTATGTGTGTGTGGAGGGGTAGGAGGTACACGTGTGTCCCTGCACAGGTGTGGAAGTTCTCTCCTTCTACAAGATGGTTTCAGGGACCATGCTTGCGTCTCGAGGCTTGGTGCCTTCACCCCCGGGTCATCTCACTCGTCTCTATCCGTCCTCTCCCGAGACTGTGACCAAGCCACAACCAAGGCAAACACAGAAGAGTGGATTTGTGCTTGTTGTCCCGTGGGAGGGAGGCATGGCAGCCGGGGCACAAGCTAAGAGTCACATCCTGAGTGACAAGCATGAGCACAGAGAGCAACTGAATGGGGTGAGGCTTCAGTCTCGAAGCCTGCCTCCATGACATTCTTCCTCCAACTGGAGACCAAATGCTCAGCTACGTGAGACTGTGGAGGACACCCTCAAATCACCACAAGCACCTCCAAAGTTCTGTCTCAGTCTGCAGACTGCATCACTGTTTGACTAGACTTTTCAAGAGAATTTGAGAGGCAAGGTTTATTAATAAAATTCCTCTTTGCTTAATCTCAAAAGTCATGTTACTTGGCAAAATTATTTGTTAATATCAAGTTTCCTGTGGTCAGAGACACTACCATGTTCTCTCTACATTTATGGTAACTAATTCAGTAAGGAATATAAAAGTGTATTAAATGAAACAATTTCAAATGCTATGTACCATTTCATTTCTGTCATGAAGAATGGAAGTATTGTAATTTAGCCCCCATGTGATACCCCAAGACACAGATTTCAATGTCTCTATGTATGTGCATGGGTTTTCCTTGCATGTATTTCTTTACACCACATGCAAGCCTGGTGCTCCTGGAGGCAGCAGAGGTCACCAGATCTCTGGAGCTGAAGTCAAAGACAGCTGTGAGCTGCCTTCTGGGTGCCGAGAAACAAATCTCCCGCCTCCTAGAGAACAGGATTGCTCTGACTGCTGGGTCATTACTCTGGCTGCAGCCTCTTTCAAAAACCCAGTCCTGCAAGGCAGCCCTGGTTATCTAGAAGTTCTAAAACAAAAACAAAAACGTGTGTGTAGACAGAGGGCAAACTTGAATGTCCACTTGTTGCAGACAGTGTCTTTCACTGAACTGGAGCTCATCAAGCAGGCTAGCTAGCTGGCCAGGGGCTTCTTTCTCCCTCCATCACTAAGACTACAAGCACACACCACCAGAACATCAGTGCTAAGGGTTAAATTTAGTCTGCATACTTGCACAGAAGGCACTCCACTGGATGAATTACCTTTCTAGTCCGAAATATGACTCTTAAAGGAGGAAAATAAAACTCTCTCCTGAGGTACTCGGAGACGTCTCACGGTAACACACACGTCTTATTTTATTAAATGGACAAACATGACTGGGGGCTTACACTGGCTTCTCGTCTAATCTCCACTCTCAATCCAACCCCATGGTCAATATATGACCAAGAACAGAAGCAAAGATATGAACATGATCAATATTTCTACTAATAAAGTAAACTGGGCTGGAGAGAAGGCTCAGCAGTTAAGCACACTGCCTGCCCTTTCAAAGCTCACAACCCCCTGTCATTCCAGCTCCAGATAATCTGACACCCTCTCCGGACACCTCGGGCTCCCACCCACAGAATAAACTCACATTTACATAGTCACATAACTTTTAAAAATTAAATCTTTTAAAAAGAACTATAAAAGCTGTTTTTCTTTCATTTCCATTTTATATGTCCAGAGTTTGATGAGGTTCCTACTGCCCAGTGTGGGAGACACAGAGAGCCGCTGTGACTGAAAGAGAGTGCCCTGCACGCAAGGAGGCCTCAGCGTTTGGTGGGCACTTGCTTCCCCCTTCAGTGTGGTCTATAGTGTCAAATTCTTAAGACATTCGGATAGAAGTTAGTTACAAGGCGCTCACGGGTGAGGGCTGATGTCGTAGATGCTGTTAACACAGTAGCTTACCTTTCCGTGCCTGCTGACACAGCTCATGACACTGCACACTCTGCCTTTGGCTTGCAGAACCTTCACGCCCGTGTACTGCCCCAGCCCACTGAGCGGCATCACGCCTCTACTCTATGTGGCTCAGACGCGACAGTCAAATATCCTAAGAATCCTCCTGCAGTACGGGATCCTAGAGAGAGAGAGAAACCCTATCAACATTGTTTTAACAATACTACTCTACCCTTCGAGAGTGAGAATAATGGTTGACCATGAGTTGATTGACATTCAAGAAGATGCTAAGACATGTCTAACGCTATGCTCCAGAGTGCTTTCTACAGTCTCAGTGCGGGAGATAGAGGTAAGCAGAGCTTCACCCTTGGGGGTGTCAGCAGAGCTTCAGTCTTGGGGGTATGAGCAGAACTTCACCCTTGGGGATGTAAGCAGAACTTCACTGTTGGGGGTGTAAGCAGAGATTCACTTTGGGGGGAGGGAGTGCGACCCAACACGTGTTAGGACATAATTATGAAGGCAAAAGTGGAGTGTTCTTAATGTATGCATTATTTCCAATGATGAATTAATCACTGCTCATATGCTCAGTAATTTAAAATGAGGCAAAATCCAAATGAGCTAAAATTAGTCCTTCAAATGTTGATTTTCTTACCATGAACCAAAAGTTAAATTTATGGTTTACTTCAGTATTAAATAGATGTAAATTTTTACATTTCAATAACAAACTGTGTATTAAGATTTCCATCTAAGAACAAAATAAGATAAAATTTTAACAGCTCCTCTTCCCACCAAACTATTTCAGAATGGCAGCTCCATTTTTCCCCACAAATACAATCACATACCAAGAAATAGGTTTTTCCATTCACGATGCCCAAGTAATTTTAAGCATTATAGAAATATAAAGACATAAAATATTTATTCAACTGAAAATATCTCTCTGAAATATGGAGACCTTCTCCTTAATAAGGCTTTGGGACTAAACCAAGTTAGAGAAAAAAAATCACCCATATATCAACCATAAATTGGGAATGCTCATTTTGTTTCCAAAATGAACTGCAAATTGAAGTATCCAACTGTATCATGCCCACTAACAGCAAGAAGTTAATTTATATTTATAAAGGGAAGCTAGTCGCACAAATTTAACCAGCCAGGTTAACAAAGAATCAACCATTCCTCCCATCTTTAGAAGTGTAACTTCAGAAATAGGTTCAAAGGCATATACTTTGCTGGCGTTTGAATGCCTTGATAAGAAATACTAATGTGTGGGCCAGCTGTAAGGCAAACAGCTGGGTCAGATTATTATAACTGGCCACCCATTTTTAAAGAGAACATACCTAAGTTGTTTTTAATGTCTTCATGTTTTTTACATCCTTGCTTCGTAGTAACTGCCCTGCATGGTTATTACAGAACACATGAATTTAGACCAGTCTAAAATTTCGCAAGTAAAACTATTACAAAAAGTACCAGGAAAAAGTTGACCAAAGTCACCTGGGAGGCAAAGAATTTATATGCAGGCTCCAAACAAGTAGAGTTCATCAACTCCAGTGGAGTAGTGCTGTGCGGGAGGCCGTGGGACCATGTCCGCACTGTCTGAACTCTGGTTTCCTGCTTCCGTCACTTCTCAGATGGCACACATATTAAGTATGTTTGGACGTCTCTCTGCCACACCCTTGTAGGCACAAACAATGTCTACTTTGCATGCCTAGTAATTATCCTAGGCACCTACTACAGTTGAATATACATTTGCTACTCTTTAAATAGTTGATAACTAAATAAATAATGAATATATGCACATATATAATATAGCTAGGTAAGTGTCAAGAGGCTGGGACAAAAAAGGTGTTTGCTATTGTTTCTTAACTATTGCATGCACTGTAGGGGTACGGCTGGAAGTCAGGGGGCAGTTTTGAAGAGCTGGTTCTCTTCCAGCGTTATGTGAGTGCTTGGGGAAATGCCTTCCCTTGGCATTTAAGCCCCAGAGCAGACTCTTTGAGAAGATGGCTTCCTAAGACTTTAAGAAGACCTCCTTTCATGCAGGCAGGTCTCCACTGAGGTCTTGGTGATCTACATAGGTTGGGTCCAGCTGCGAGCACATATGGTTTACATCACCTGTTTCTAGAATCAGACTTTTTGAACAAGCCCCTCGGGTGAACAGGACACTGGTATCTTTAGCTTTTGGATGGCTTCTGCACATGGCTGTGCTGATGTCAGCGCCTCAGAAGAGGTGATAATGTAGAAGAATGCTCCATCTGAAATGAGGAACTTCCTGTGCATAGTTTAAATTTTGCTTAGTGCCTTCCCAATACTGTTTTTTATCACTGGGAGAACAAAATTGGAACAAAATTGTAATAAAATGCCTATAAGGTAAAAAGGCTTTGATAAAGATTACAGGAGTTGGACTGATATTTTGTTTATGTTTTGACAAATAAAGCTTGTCTGAAGATCAGAGTTCAGAGGTAAACCATTAGAGGTCGGGCAGTGGTGGCTCACACCTTTAATGCCTGGAGTTGGAAGACAGAGGCAGAGGGATCTCTATGAGCTCAAGACCACCTTGGGCTACACAAGATTGAATCTGTCTAAAAGAAACAGAGCTCACACAAAGGTGATCCCAGCACTTGGGATCCCACGCCTTTAATCTCAGCACTAGGGAGGTGGAGACAGGAGTGATATGGCTGGGCAGAGAGAGGAATATAAGGAGGGAGGAGCTCCTTGCAGTCTAAGGTTTGGTGGAGACTGTTGCAGTCTGAGAATCGCCCCTGCACTCAGAGGATGAAGTCTGAGGACAGGCTGGTCCATTCGGTCTGAGTACTGGCAAAGATAAAAGGTCTCTCTACTGGCTGGCCATACTGTTTCTCTGATCTCTCAGCTTTCATCCCCTAATATCTGACTCCGAGTTTTATTATTAAGACCAACTAGAATTCATGCAACAAAGGTTTATAAAAATTCAGGATCTTTTCTGAACCTAAATAAAATTTTAAAAGTACTAAATACTTGGGATCAATCCAAGAGTAAATGAAAGCTTTTCTTGTCTCCAGACACAGCTGAGCTTGGGAAGACGTCCAATTATCCAAAACTGGTTGGACTACATCCCTCCAACAAGATACAAAGATCCATGTGAACTCGTCCACCTTTGCAGAATAACCATCAGGACCCAACTGCTGGCCAACAACATGCTCCCAAATGGAATATTTTCACTTCTAATTCCTTCTCGTCTACAAAAGTTCCTGAATTTAGAAAGCTAACATGCATCTTTATGCTGTTCTTTAGGATGGTAGCACTGTACCATTTAGAAGTTAATAAACTATTAACTTCACGCACGTTTGCTGTACTGGGTAATCTTCTAGATGTGTTTTCAGAGCTGGAGGGACTCCCCCATGGTTAAGAGCACTGCTCTCTCTTACAAAAGGTCTGAGATCAGTTCCCAGCACCCACATGGTGGCCAGTAACCATCTACAACTCCAGTTCCAGGGAGTCTGATGCCTACATCTGAACTCTGTGGGCACCAGACATGCATATGGTATACATATTTTCATTCAGACAAAACACGTATACAACATATGATAAACCTTTAGGAAAAGTTTTAAAGAAGATATATTTTTAAATGTCCTAAGCTCAGCACTGTAGTTACCATATAACTCTACCCATCACTTTCCATACAGTGAAATAAATTATATGCATAAGATTGAAAAGTCTATTTTGGTATAATAACATAAAATTAAAATTTCATCTATAAAAACTTAAAGGTCATGAAAAAATTCAATGTATTCAAAGTGCATTTTTAGCTTTAAAAAATACCTAGAACACTAGATTTTTCTGTGGTGTCCAGCTTGTTACACAAAAGCAGACTTAGAAACAATTCCTCAGGCGTCTCTGCTATTTTCTATGTCCAGAGCAGAGGTGCTCTCCTTCTCTAGATTAGCTATTCAGGACGTCTGTACCAAGGGAAGCCTTAGAAGTCACGATAGGGTCTCATCTGAACAGTGTGGGCCTGCTCACTATGATGAATGCAAAGGCTACTTCTTCCTCCAGGGCCAAGGTTTAAGTTCATTATAAAAGGCAGAAAGTCCCCAAGGTCTCTGGTCCTCCCAGGACACTGATGTGCTGGTGGTGACAGGCTGGAAACTAAACACGTCTTCACAGAACTCAACAAAACGTTTCCTGGTTGATAGATCAGTCACTGAATCTGGTTAAACCACAACAAAAGCTTGGTGTCTCTTAAGCCAGTGTTCACTGGCCATTACTCCTCTCCTGCATGCATCGCCTTCTCGTCCTTCAACCTGGAGCCACCGTCGACTCTCCTGTCTCCCTAGAGTCCACAGCTACCTCCGATCAGTTCATCCTATCTCACAGCCTCTGTAAAATGACAATGCAGTCATCTTACAGCCTGCATCACCACTACCACACACCCCAAACCTCCAACCATAAAACACCTTCAACCTGCACGGTGCTCTTCAGGCAACAGTGACGCCAGGCAGTTACTCTTCCTTCGGTCACTCACATGTTCTCCACACACCAGGGACACCAGCCTGCCTCCCATCTCACGCTGCTTTGCTTTTCCATGTTCATCCTTCTACTTAAAATGCCCTTTCTAAACCTAACACTCCCTGTGACCAACAAAAGTTATGTACTGCGCTATTACCTTCAATGTTACAGTACAATTATACTGTACCCTGAAGTTTTTAGTGTAGGATATTCTACCTTTTATTCTCCTAGCTTGTTACCTGCCTCACAGCAAATATTTACTGAGATTTGTGTTGTACCTTTCTATAAATTTTCCTTTTTGCTTAAAGGAGTGAATTTAGAAATGTGCTTTTAGAGAAAGTAGACTTAAAGGAAATGCAAAACTAAGGAGAGATAGAAATAAAATATCACTGCTGGCTAAAGAATGCAACTACCCCCAAAACTTGAAAGAGACTTTACCCTATACCTAATACAGATGATATCATTTCTAAATGTCAAATAGAAGACTACCAGAACCAAGAACTAGTAAGGGAAGTGGCACTTCATACAAGGTTGATGCAGCTCTGATAGTAGACCAGTAATTGTATATGAAATCATGATACACTTCATATATGACAGAATGTTCCATATAATCTAGACATGAAAATAACCTATATGTTATAAAACCCTCTAAAGAAGGCTTATAGCTATGCTCAAGATTATTGAAAATGGGGGCTGGAGATGTGGCTCAGCAGTTAATAACACTGGCTGTTCTTTAAGCACTCAGGTTTGATTCCCAACACCATCTGCCACTCCAGTTCCAAAATTCTGATGTCTTTTTCCAGGGGTACTGCACACATGTGGAACACAGACACATATTCAGGGAAAACAGCCATACACATTAAATTAAAAAATGAGAAATTTAAAAGATGACTTAAACCCAAGACTGCTCAGTAAATAAATGGCTAAACAAGTTACAATATGCTCCAATGGGCACTTGTCATCAGTAAAAGGCACAAGGATTCATTTCCTAATGAAAACAGCCATTCTCAAAAGGCTATGTGCTATCCCATCTGTTGGATATTTTGGAGGAAGCCACATGGGGAAGTAGGTCTGTGTCTGGACAGCTGCAGTTGAGACCACAGCAAGGCAGTGTCTGGGGACAAGGGGACTCTCTGCTCACCTGACTGTGGTGGCCAGACTCGTCTGTAAGTATGCTGGAATGTGTAATGCTGGGTACCACAGTTACTGTAAATAACACACGCTCCCTTTCTTTTCCATCTAGACCTGGATACTGCCTTATGATGTAGTGTTTATCTGTGGGACAAATTGCTAGGGTAGAAAAATGGGATGAAACACCATGACCAAAAACAACTTAAGGAAGGGTTTATTTTGGCGTACAGTTCCAGAGAGGCTACATGTCCACAATGGTAGGGAAGGCACTGACAGATCACATTCAACCCACACAAGCAGCAAAATGAGGCAGAGCAGGCTCTAACATGTAAGGCCCAGCCTGTGTCACACTTCTCTAACAGCTCCACATCCCCAGCAGTGCCACCAACCAGGGACCAAGTGTGCAGTGCAGGAGCCTATGGGGACATTTCCCATTCCAAATATCACAAGTGGCTTGCCAAAACATTGTGGGCAGTTACAGTGACAGGCTGGACTGTGGGGTACTTATCTATACCATAGAAGGAAGCCACAGAAAATAGCAAAGACAGAAACCTTAAAACCAAGAAGAAACTGTTTCCTGGTATTAGCTGTACCTGTGATGTTGTAATGGTCTTCACTTCACTTGCTTTGTGGTATGTTTCTGCCACATGCAAAATAGCTTATGAAAAAGTAATTTTAAGAAATAACAAAATTATTTTTATTTAAATATCTACATAAAAATAGAATGGATTGATTAGTTGGCTGGAAGTTTTGCAGCAAAAGCTTTAAATGACGAAAAATTCTTAGCTGTTTAGTGGGATTTAACCGAGGTTAAACAGCCTGGAGAATGTCTGCTATTTCATCTACCGCTGGACCACGTCCCCCTCACCGCCCATTCCCGTGCTGCCTCTCCTGTCTTCTCTCTGCTAACACCCATCCCTCTCCAGTGCTCCCTTACAAAGCCACCGCAAACCCAGATCATCTGGTTTTAGGAAAGTGTACATAAAATACATTGCAAATATTAATTAAAATGCAACTAATGGTAAAGTTCAAACATATTGGTACTCTCTTTCAAAGACAGAGAAATAGGAAATATGCAAGTAATTAAACAAGATATTGTATATAACACATACACAATAGTGGTAATTTACTTCAAAACATCTGCATATCATTTGAATTATGACTTCTTTAATATATCTGGCTATTAAAGTTTCAATACTGAACTAAGCTTAATGAAGTCAAAATATATAACCAATAAATACTGTAAAATATCCACATAGTAAAAACTATAGGAATGCTGGGAAGATGGCTCAGCTGTTCAGAGTGCTTCTTGCTATTCCAGAGGTACTGAGTTAGAATCCTAGCACCACACGAGAGTTCACAGGCACCTGCTAGCTCCAGCTCAAGGGGATCCAATGCCCTCTTCCAGCCTCTGCAGAAGCCACATACATGCGCACACACTCATACAGACACAAGCACACACACACATAAACAAAGAAACCACAGCATAAGCAGTCTGTGAATAATTCTGCTGGCCAAACCCTTATGAAGATTGCAACACCAACGTGTCAATGAGCACTCAAGTTTCAGGTACTTGGTTGTTGAAGAAAAAGAAGTCTACAGGGCAGATCTGTGAACTATGACTTCAGGAGCAATCACCCACTGAAATGGGACTGTAAAATGGGTGGTGGTGAAGAGAAGAGCCCTTTCCAGTGAAGGAATAAATGACTGGCTGGTTTGCTCTTTTACAAAATAACAATGACCTTTGAAAACTGACGTGGTGTGGAAGCCACATGCCTGTGCAGACACTGTTATACAGAAGGATCCTGGTTGAGTGTGTATATCTTTCTTGTTTCCTCGGTATGTGTTCCTACATCGCTCGCACTGTGCTAGATATTAAAAACAATGTCTGCACACATGCATATAAAGCACGGGGTGGATGTGGAGTTAGCAGACAGCCCGAGGGAGCAGACTCTTTCACTTCACCATATGGGTTCCAGCAACTGAACTCAGGTTGTCTGGGTTGGCAGAAGTGCCTTTACCAATGAATCATCCTGCTGGCCTGAAATAAATAAAATTTAAGAAAAAAATGTTCCCTGGGAATACACAAAGGAGGCAGAGCAGTGTTGTCTCTCTGTTGCCTTTTATGTAAAAAGAGTGGTCAAAATTAAAAGCAGAAAGAGCAGCAAGTCACTGAAGACATTTTTGTCTCTACTCTGAACTGTAACTTCTAAGTGTACACTTAATGTGGAAGGTCACAAATGAAAACTAGTGAATGAGTTTTCTGACAAAAACTTTCCTTTTACCCAGTGTTGGTGGCACATGCCTTTAATCCCAGCACTTGGGAGGCAGAAGCATGGCCAGTTTGGTCTACAGAGTGAGTCCTAGGGGTAAACAGAGAAACCCTGTCTTGAAAAACAAACAAAAAAGTAAATAAAGTAAAAAAACCAAAAACCTTTTCTTCAAGACCTGTCACTTTTAAAGGTATTCTAATGAATATTATCCATCTAGGGTGCATAGGTAAAAATTCTGAAGTTAATATACTGTAATTTTCAATTAAAATAGCAAACTGAGCAACTGCGGCATAGGCACTGTGTAAGCGCTGAGCTGCTACTCCTCAGTCCTCTCAGGAAGGTCCGCAGCCCTGGTCTGGTCCTCTTCGTACTTCTTCTTGAGATTACTCAGGTATGTCCGCAGTCTATCTGGTTCCAGTTGAGAGTTTCGAGCGGTCTGGACAAGCCTCGTGGCAAGATGGTACACAACTCTCCACCTGTCCATCTCTGGGGAGCTCCTTTGATTTTGCTGTTATTGAAACATACGAAATTAAAACAAATGTGTATTTAATTCATATTTTGGTATATCTTTTATTTTTTTTAAATTTATTTATTTATTAAAGATTTCTGCCTCCTCCCCACCACTGCCTCCCATTTCCCTCCCCCTCCCCCGATCAAGTCCCCCTCCCTCATCAGATGGTATATCTTATCTCCTTTCATAGAAATAGGAACTCAAGGTCTCTCTCTCTCTCTCTCTCTCTCTCTCACACACACACACACACACACACACACACACACACACATACATACACACACACTCCAGTGCTATCCTGGAGAACTGAATTCCACATGAACACTAACTACTTTCTGAAAGACTTATACCCTTGAAAATAATAAAGAAAATGTTGATAAATCAGTCATATTCATAAAATATCACAAAGTATAGAAAATCCTGCAGAGAGATGATCTGCAAACACTTTGTTTTAAAGGTGTGGAGCAACAGCACCGCTTATGGCTACACAGCAGCCATAATTTCAAATGTCAACAGGAAAAAGAGGAGTCATCAGAAAACCACTTGCCCACAGGATACAAAAACTGTTAGAGACTAACATAAAATATTGCCAGAGGAGTACAATATATTTTTTAAATGAATATAAATTGAAATATAAAATTATGACTAATTTTTAACAAATTATACTTAAGGGTATCCAAAAATAATTAAAACATATCATCTTACTATAGGACTAGAAGATGGACTTGGGAACGGAGCTAGAATTAAACTTATAATTTATATACTGACTAAGCTAGATAAAGATATCAACATTTTCACCAGGAGGTGGTAGCACACGCCTTCAATCCCAGCAGTTGGGAGGCAGAGGCAGGCGGATCTCTGTGAGTTTGAAGCCAGCTTGGTCTATAAGAGCTAGTTCCAGGACAGGCGATCATAGTAGCCACGGGAAGTTCTGCAAGGGAGACACACAGCACTCAGAAAAGGCAATCTCATTTCCAGCTCAGATCAGGCAAAGCTTACATGAGACGGAGAATGTGGAGCCAATCTTCACTGGTAAAAGTGCCAAGAATGGAGGCTTCTGGGTAGAGAAACAACTAAAGCAGACATAGGAGAGACTGGGAACACAATCAGGGCAATTACAAGAGACACAAATGTAAATTATGTGGAACTGGTTGGTGTGGGATAACGGTGGCATAAACAAACAGAGAGGAGAACTAAAGCAAAACCGGGCAGAGGGGAAATTCCTGAGCCACCCAGGGTCCCAAGTGACCTTAAAGCAGCATTTTGTGAGATAATTACGAAGACCTCCTGTCTGCTCAATTCCAAGTGTCCCCACCATAGCCTTGTGTGACTCCTTCCTCACAAGGCCGTCTCATGAAGACATTTGCTAATCCTTGTGCTGAATCTTCCTATACGCTTTCTACCCGTGCATAATTATTATGCCTAACCAGAAGCTGTCAGTCACTGCTTACCACGTGGAAGTTGAGTCTCTAAAGTCCTAAGTTATTAAAACATTTAAAATGCCATATTCTATAATCTTTGAAAATATGAAGAATACCTATCTAAAATATATCTATGTACATGTAGAAAATCTTAACTAACATGACTACAAGCTTGACTATTTGAAATGCTGTTTCTCTAGAAAGATGGTGTATGGGCAATATGGAGGCACAACTAAGGGAGGTGCAAGGTGAGTGTAAGAACACTACAGGCTATACGGGAATTCCAACAACTCATGACAACTCATGAAGATGACGGCAAGGTGGTTTTTTTTTTTCCTTTCAAGACAGGGTTTCTCTGTGTAGCTTTGGAGCCTGTCCTGGAACTAGCTCTTGTAAACCAGGCTGGCCTCGAACTCACAGAGATCCACCTGCCTCAGCCTCCCGAATGCTGCCACCACTGCCTGGCGATTTTTAATGTACATCAGTAAATTACCTTCAGCAACTGAGCATCAAATGCTCAGAATAAATGGAAATGTCTTGACAAAGCTACCTAAGGAAGCCAGGTCAGTGAGCAGGAAGACATCCATTACACTGTAAGGCTAGAACATACGATCTACAGCCAGGGCACAGCACGAGCCGGCCTTGAACACTTCTGAATAGCACTAGGAAAGCTAAAGCCCGAGAGACTAGCGGCCAGCTGGTTGATGACTGGAGTCTGGCAACAATGTGGAAAGTGAAGAGTTAGGCAGGGAGAGTTTCTTCAGAATGAGAGCAATGTCCACACAGCTGGGGGAGGGATTCAGATGATGACTAGGCAAGTGAAGCCATAGGCAGTCCAGGAAATAACATTTAAAAAAGAAAGACAAACTTGGTGCTTTATATGCCTGCAAATCCCAGCACTTGGGGGGCTGAGGCAGAAGGACCTAGAGCTGTAGGCTACCCTCAGCTACCTTGCTGTCCCCAAACCAAACCAACAAAAATCTAAAGAAAAAAAATAATTAAAAAAGAATGAAATACAGACAGCTATTCTTGCAGAATATATCCAACACTGAATTTTTTGAAGCACTATGAAACAAAGAAAGGTTTCAAATTTTAAATCAACATATGTGATGTTGATCTACTGTTTCTTAGGAATCCACTTAACTTCTACTAACTGTAAACTGAAAGCAAAATAACCCTTCTATAACCTATCATTTAAAAATAGGAATATTTACTTCATAAAGAAAAATGAGGTTTTATTCCGTGACAGCGGGCAGAAGAGCTTTGAAAGTAAAACCTTACATGTTGCAGGCTGCTTTTTAGATGCACATTTCAAACAGATTGACTTTCTCAAAATACAGCGAGCAGCAATTACTTACAGGAACAGAATTTGTCTGTTACTAGTTGATCTGCTAGGAAAAGTTATAACAATCTAATCTTTTAAAGCGAGGGAAACAATCAACTCCATCCTTTGGTGACTGCATTCTCTGCCTGTGACCCATCTTTCCTCTTCACCTAATGCTCCCCTTCCCTGTGCATGCTAAACTATGCTTAGCACACATTTGCCTACATGCACACACACGCATGGGATAGGCTGGAGTCAGTGTGTGAACACGGAGAGTGAGTATAGCACTCATGATGTCAGATCAGTACGGAAAGTCACGGGGTATGCACAGACCTTGGGTCTGGGAAGGGCTTGCTAGAGCGGCTACATCTATTGCATGCAAGTTCTTTACAATAAAGTGTGCCTTATAGTAAGGAAATGTAAAGACTTTAGCCGTCTTGTCTGTCTATCTATCTATCTATCTATCTATCTATCTATCTATCTATCTATCTATCTATCTATCTATCTATCTACTTATTCTATGTACATAATGTACATATTTATTTATTTATTTATTTATTACCAAAATTTGCTTTGTAATTTGTGTTGTGATCTCTCTGGCATCCAAGACAATCGATGGTGGCAGTGAGGAGGCCTCTGCAGCTTTTAACCCTAAAATTACAGAAAACAGACTTTAGATCACTTCTGTCTATTCTCAGCTGTGTGCTCTGCGATCTAGCAGACCAAAATTCCCCCGTGACTGCCTTGCACAAATCCCAAATGCCAGCTACCCACCCTAGTCCGTGCAGAGGCCGTTCCAGAGGCTTCCTATGTGTGTCAACACTTTACTATCTCTACGGTTTTACAAGTAACAGAAGCTGCTCATATGTTCACGGAGACATTACTGACTGCTAGGCTTACTGAAAGAGTTGCTAACATGTGACAATTTACTGGACCGTGATGACTCCATACACATGGTAAATCATCCCTTTCTCCTTCAATTTCATAGGTAATGGAACTGACAATAACACATTTGATGCAAGGAAGCTGGCCAGTTCAGTTCCCACTTTAAATAGTAAACCAGCCTGTTCTCTTTCTCACGAAGTCACATCCATAGGTGAAAATGAATTTTGGAGAGTTCAATGTATGGGTAAGGGGAGATTTCCAGAACCTGGAAATGTGCGTGCTACACAATGATTTACACAGAAAGTAGCTGACAGGGGGTTGAGAATACCATGGTTTGGTATATTCCACTTTAAGATTTTTAAATTTAATTATAAAATACCCGGAAACTGAAAACAAAATGACTGTGCCAATGAGTGTGTAGGAAATACAATATTTTCAATTATATAATTTATAAATATAAACTGTTATCCTGGGGCTGGAGAGATGGCTCAGTAGTTAGAGCACTGTCTGCTCTGCCAGAGGCCTGAGGCTCAGTTCCCAGCCCCCATATGGTGGTTTACAACGGTCTTTAGTTCTAGTCCCAGAGGACTTGACACTCTCTTCTGGCCACCATGTAAACTAGCCACTCAGAAAGTACATACACATACATGCAGGTAGAACACATAAAATAAAATCTTTTTTAAAACTGTTATACTTCCTAACAAGCTGATATGTCTAGGGCTTTCATACATACCAGAATTCTATGGTTACTGGTTCAGTTCAGTTGATATAAACATAAACCAAGGAGAATAAACTATATAATCGAAGTTTGACAAAGAAATTAGAGCCTTAGAAAGCACATAAACTCTGGGAAGGATGAGTGACAGCCAAATAGATGAAAGGGGCTTCCCTAAGGGACAGCACTGTTTTCACATCTGCATGGAAGTTCTATATGCAATACCATAGTTCTTTTCTTCTGTGAGTCCCCTGGAAAGTTTGTACGTATACAAAATTGTATCTTTATTTCTTGAGGTGTTCTTTACATGCTGAACTTCAAAATGCATGTTTTCTACATTCAGATACAGGGTGTCTATGTGACACAGCTCCAGGAAGTGGGTTGTGAAGAGTGTGAATGCCTAGAACATAAAGCAGACTGAGTATCAGCATGTTAAAATTATCTAGAAAATCCTATTTTAACTACTTAAACATAACACATTAGCTTAACTTTCCAACTAGCTTCGCAACAACACAGGAATGAAACCACACTCTTGGAGACTGGGTCTTGAAGTTTACATCAATGAAGACTAACTCTCTTTGTGCATGCACAGCATGTCACGGGACAGAGATGCAGGTGGCCAGAGATAAAGCTACTGAGGGAGGTGGCCACTTCCTGGGAGGAAGCACAGCTCTCCTGCCCACTTACTCACAGAACTACCCTTCACATTTCACAAATGTCGCACTGAGCCCACTCCTATAAGGGGTATCGCAACATGGTATTAATCAGTTATGTTAGGTATCTAAACTTTCAAAGATTTAATTTTGTGTTTGTTTTTCTTGTTTTCTTTCTTGGTGCTAGGGATTAAATTTCCTAAATTTTTCAGTTTTACTAAGAAAGGAGAGATGAATGATTGGTTAGAATTTAAATATTAACTTGCCTGAAATCCGGGCACTAGAGAGGCTAAAGCAGGAGGACTGCTGAGTTTGGGGACCAATTTGGGCTACACAGAGAATAACAGGCCATCTAGTAGGTAGGACTGTATAGCAAGATTCTGTCTCAAAAGAAGGCCAATTAAATATTTGCCTGGCAAAATTTCTCAACCAAAGATAATAGCAAAGAAAGGAAAGATTTGATGTATGATTAAGCATGGAAAGTCTCCTAAATCCATGACCTGTGGTTTGGGTTCTGCTGGGGTGTGTCCTGCACAGGGGAACTGCTGGCCCCTGAGCCTCCATGTGGCACCATAGGGATATAGGGGACTTTTAAGAGGAGGGGCTTAGTGAGAGGTCCTGAGCACAGCTCTTGGGAGGAGTCAATCTGGGGGAGCAAGTCTCAAGGGAGGGACACTGATTAAAAAAAAAAAAAGCAAGACTGGTGACTAATTGGCCTCTACACGGCTTAGAAGTCGATGGCTATTTGAAAATAATGTCCTTAAAAATTATGCATCAAGGGTTGCAGGTGCTGCTCTGTGGCAGAGGACCTGGGGACCATGGTCCAGGCACAGGATTAGATCCTTATCAGCACACACTCACACCCAACAACAAACAACACCACCGACAACAAAACTTTATAAACTCTTTTAGTTTATTCAACACAAAAATTAATTTTTTGGGGCCTATAGATTGCAAGCATTGCGCTAGGCACCAAGCATTGGCTCTAGATTAGAAAACAAACCGCAATCATCTTAAAAGTAACAAGCAACACAAGCGTCTAAGTTTCTACCAAAAAAGTATATTTTAAAGTGTTGTGGAAGATAAGTATCATTTTTAAAGAAAATCTCAATCCTTAAGATTTTACCAATAAAGACTCAGAAGCCAGATGCTGGGGTAAAAGCCTGCTGGCTCAGAGAGGCAGAGAAAAGCACCCCTGACTTTCCTCCCCTGCCACTGTCTTAGAAGCCTCCCCTCTCTGCTACCATCTCAAGTCTCCAAGTGAAAGTCCCTCCTTTCTACTTCCTGTGCCTCTCTATCCGTCCTCCTGACTCCCTCTCATTCTCTATGGTGTTTCTTAGTAATCTAAAGTTCACTCCCTGTCAACTGGTTGCTGGCTCTGCCTCTTGACTTTACTTGATCCTGTTTACAATATTCAAGCTGAAAGCTCTTAGATTAAAAGTGTGTGTTAGGGTTGAGACACACCACAACTAGAAACAGGTTTTTCCAGTAAATAACAAAATCTCCGGGTTCACAGTGCGATCAAATATCCTGCAACAGAGAACTACTCTTGGTGTCTCAGAATATCACAGAAATGGTACTGTATGCGTTAGGGGCCTTGAAAGAGTCATACCCACAGGGCCCACGTATGTGTGCTCATGTGTGCTCACTGTGCTCATGTGTGCTCATGTGTGCTCACTGTGCTAATGTGTACTCATTGTGTTCATATGTGCTCATTGTGCTCATGTGCTCATTGT
>NC_022022.1:46014232-46041253 GCF_000317375.1 Microtus ochrogaster | reverse complement strand
GCTCACTGTGCTCATGTGTGCTCATTGTGCTCATGTGTGCTCATTGTGCTCATTGTGCTCATTGTGCTCATGTGTGCTCATTGTGCTCATGTGTGTTCATTGTGCTCATATGTGCTCACTGTGCTTATGCACACATGCTCATTACAGAGACTTGGCTCATGGTCACAGCGGCTAACAAGTTCTTTAACCAGCAGTTGGTAAGCTAAAGACTCGGGAGTTGTGATGTCACCAGGCTTCTGTTCGGATATGACGTGTAGAGTGTGTTGTAGACTAACAGCAGCCAGATGAGTTCTTCAGTGCTGGGGAGAGTCAGCCTTTGAGATCTACTCAGGCTCTCAGGACTGCACAGGGCCAGGCCCATCATCTACAGTTCAGACGCTCACTTCTGGAAACACCCCACAGACATTCTCCAAATAAAGTCCAGGCAATTGTCCAGCATTTGTGGTTAGTCAGACTGACTCATACAAATACCATCCCAAATGCTGATTTGCTTTTTGTCTTAAGTATGCATGCATCTTGTTCACATATATAAAATACTGTGTATTAACATCACTTCTGACTTGTCACAGCTTTATTTAAACTAGAATAGCTCCACATTTTTTACAGTTTATAACTGGTGAGCTCTTATTTAAGATAATAAAAACCTCCTTATGGACATTTTAAGGTATATTAATCATGAGAATGTGTTTTTTTTATTTCTCATATCTGTGTATATTTTGAGTGATCATCTAAGAAATAATTTCCCAAATTAGCTTGATAATAGAGCAAAATTAATTTTTGTTGCTTTTTTTGCAAAATTAATTTTTACATAATTTGTGAAAACCTCTTTTCTCTAAAGGATGTTGTTTTCTTTCGGTAGGTAATGTATATTTCCTGTGTATTACCTAACATGTTCAGTTCCATATGCTGTTCTATGATGTCACAGACATTATTATATGTGGAAACAACTCTGAAAATATCTTCATATTTTGCTATTCAGTTTGATTAAATAAAAGTCAACTGACTTTTGCATTATTTGTAATTCTCAATTTTACTCCTTGTCTGTATCATGTATACACAACAGTAATTATTTCTACTTTCAATACAAATAAAACAAAAATGCAGTGTGCGTTTTCTAGCCAAAATTGTTGATAAGGCTATCTGAGGATGCTGACAAGATCCAATCATGTTCCAAGTATGACACTCAGTTTAGAATGAACAGGGAGGCAAACCTTTATGCTCAGCAGATGCTCACAGACCGCGTAAGAGACTCCAATGCCTTCTTCTGTATTAGTGCCTCTGCCAAGCTCATCAATTAATATGAGTGACTTGTCATTAGCATTATGCAGAATATATGCTATCTGGAAGACATAATTTTAATACTATTCATTTTAACTAAGCTGATGCCAATCTTCTAAAAAAGAAGCGAAATTGGTCTCTTTATTAGTACATCTATTTGAAATGTATTTTAATAGAGAAATCCTGCTGAGCAGAAAACAACACACTGCTTTTCTTTCAGAAAATCTCATCACTAATAATTCCACCCAAATAACCCGTATGTAAAGGCAGACATCTACATATGTATGAGACAACCAAACAATGGCATCCACAACACAGAGAAGCAAAGCAGTGAACTAAATGCTTAACTAAAACACAAAGTGGTCATTTTCTTCTCCACAAATGACCAAGCACTACCATAAAATGTTGAAAACCAATTCAAAACTTATTTACTCCAAAACTTACTTAGATTTGCTAAAAACAGAACAAGTACTAAGAAAAGTACACTGATTTAAATAATTTAAATCCATGATCAACAAACAATAAAACTTAAATCGTTAGAAATCTTTCTGGAGAATATCATCCTCTTTTTAAAATACAGAATTCCACTTCGTCATATTATAGCGTAGTAGCTTTTTATGGAACAAGGGATCTAGTCAAGAGACACACTTCCTGGACAGTGGCACACAGCTATGATGACAGCACTTGGAAAGGCAGAGGCAAGTGGATCTCTGTGAGTTTGTGACCAGTCTGGGATGGCAATATATAGTGAAACCCTTTCTCAAAAATAAATTAAAAATAAAATAAAACATATTACCTTCATTACATAGAATATTGCTAGAATCCACACATGCATCCTATACATGCTACACAATGATATGTTTATTTACCCATTTTCTATAACACATGCAGATACCAAACACAGATGTCCTCAGAACTCTGCTTACTTCCCTTAGCCTCAAACAGAGCTGGTGTTTGTTCATATCAGGAACAGAAGGGGACAGACTTTGATGGGAAATGAGCATTCTCATTCTCCCTGTTTACAAAGGAAAGACAAGGAATCTAAGTCTTCTAACACAATGGTATTTAATAGTAAAACCCAGCCAAAGAAGAGCAGTCACTTCCATGTAAAGCAGCCACGGCCTTCTGAAAAGTCAGCTGTTCCACACAGAAACATGTAAGCCCACATTAGCCCTCTAGAGCTGTACTCTGCCAACACTGGCACACTGGGAAGCTGTCTTTGACTGCCCTCTGGCTCTCGGGATCTACAGTGCACCAGCTACTCTAGATGCCAGGATACTTAAAATGCTTTTAATACAGGGGGAGTTTTGTTCAGCTACCTCTTTCATTTCTTTCATAAATGTTGATGAATTTGTTTCAATGTCATCATCAGTGCTGATTCTCGTAAAGATCTGCTCAGCAATCCTAAAGGAGGCATATTCTGCTGGAACATACGAGCCTGCGAAATAAAAGGCAGAGTAACGGAAGTGTTTTAGGAAAGCAGACACTACCAACACTGTGCTTCAGCTCTGAGGTGGGACCATGTGCTGGGCAGAGTGATGTAGGTGGGGTCACAGAGCACAAGCACTTAAACCCCCTTTCTCAGACAGGAAATGGATCTGTCGTACAAAGTTATTAGAAACTCAAATGGGATAGACAGTATTTGATCTGATGCTCAGCTACATCAGAAAGAGATCACTTTAAGCTTCATAAATGATTAGGTCATAGAAATAACTGAAAAACAACATGCAAACGAGAAACTTTGAAGGCATGCATGTGAAGCTCATAAAAGAAATCTGAAGGAAATGTGTATGAGGGTCAAAGTGATTAAAAAAAATCACTGTAAGATACAAATAATGTGTCTGTGCAAACATGAAGAAATGTGTCAAAGCAGGAAAATAAAACATATAACCAAAAACATGAGTTATGTTACCAACCCTTTAACATAATGTGACATGAAAATCATCCTAACATAAGATAAAATAAGCAGCACATCAGGATGAAAAATGTAACTCACAGAGCCCTGTGCAGCTAAAATGGTGTAATGGGAGGAAAGCAAGCAAGGTTAGTTCAGGGTCTAGGGCAGAAGAAGGATGGAGAAGAGGGCTGGCTGAGGAATGAGGACCACATGGGAAGGAAGCTAACAGCGCCAGCAGCCCGCTCTCTTCTCACGGGGCATTTCCCATCCTCACCTCTGAGTGGCTGAGTGGCCCACAGCGAGGGGTGTGGGAGTCAGGGTCTCAGAGCTCTGAGGACGTAGCTCTCCCACACTACTGCATTTTTAAATTAGCTCAAAGGCAGAGAGTAGGAACTGGAGAGATCAGAAGGTAGGAGCACATGTATGGAAACCTGAATGTGAATGCCCTACACCCATGTACAAAGCCGGGAAACCCAGTGCCTGTAACCCCAACACTAGGGAGCAAAGACAGCCAAGTCAAAACAGTGAACTCTGGTTCAGTGAGAGGCCTTATTTCAAGACAAAGAAGCAAAGCATGATAGAGGATGACGTCCAACATCCCCCATTCTCTAGCTTTTCCATGTGGGCGTGTGGACCTGCACACATACATTCATGGAACACACACATCATCCATGGAGCACACACATGATAGAGGGTGACGTCCAACATCCCCCATTCTCTAGCTTTCCCATGTGGGCGTGTGGACCTGCACACATACATGCATGGAACACACACATCATCCATAGAGCACACACACAGCAGGGATACAGAACTAGAGCAGTTTCTAATACTTTACATCCATACAATAAATAGTGCTGAAAGTAAACAGTGAGGTGCTAGAGCTACAATTGGACCAGAAGTCACAAAACTAAATACAAACTACTCCTCCAAGATGAAGGAGTGACTTGCTGTTTCTGTCTTCTATAAAAGGTTCTAGCTTAGGGGAGAACCTGGAATCATACTGCCTGGGTGTGAAAGAGGGCACTGCCTCTCAGAGGCTAAGATCCTTGACAAAGAACTCCCAGAGCTTTAGTTCACTCACCTACAATGCTCGTTATACTTGATGAGTATCAGTCACATGAAGAAGACGTGCTTTAGGGTGATAAACACAGGGCAGAACAAAGTGCCCAGCACAGTGAACTCAGGATTAGCCACTGGAACAGGTATGGTGGCCTCCAGCCAAGACCTGATGGTGGATGACTGCAGCCAGCATTTCTACCCCGACCGTCACAATTCAGATGATGAGCAAATATCCAAAGACCTACTCTGTGTCCGATTTCTGCTGCTTGAGTGCTGGCCACACCAGACAGAATAGGTGAGTGATCTGCCTGCCAAATGAATTGCCCAACCCCTAGATTCTGTTCCCAGAGATCTATTCCACTGCCCATGTCCTCCAACTTCATCAATCTCCCCAGGGACAGCACCCCCCCACCCCATGCCCAAACTCTGGAGGATTTCCACTGCTCAGTGCAGGGCACACCAGTAAAAAGAAACGAGACCCCCTGCTGCACCAAAGGTCAAGCCAGCTACCAGAAAGCCACCCCTCAACTTGGACAGAAACTCCCTATTAGATCAGAGACCATGTCACCAGACAGAAATCCAGGCCGCAAAGACCAGAAGATCAAAGAGGAAACAGAAACCAAGGAACAAAATATCTATTCAACAAACATAAATTCAGAAATCAGCACCTAGACCTATAATCACCCCAAACCACCTAGACGCCAGTGTAAGAATAAAATCAAAAACAGTCAGGGCAATACGGCACCATTAGAGCCCAGCTATCCTACGACAGTAAAGCCTGAATATTTCAAAGCAGTGGAAACACAGGAAAACGACCTTAAAAACAACTCTGTGAGGATGACAGAGGTCTTTAAAGAGGAAATGTGAAAAAAAATCCCTTAAAGAAATCGAGGAAAAGACAGCCAAAAAATTGGAGGAAATCAATAAATCCCCAAGAGAAAACAAACAGGTAAAGGAAAATATTCAAGACCTGAAAATCAAAACAGAAACAATTTAAAAAACCCATAAACTAAGAAAATATGGAAATGGAAAATCTGGATATGCAAACAGGGACTTTAGACTCAAGCATCACCAACAGAATATAAGAGAGGACGAGAAAATCTCACAGAATACAAGAGAGAAAGAGAGAATCTCAGGTGGTGAAGATATAACAGAAGAAATAGACCCATCAGTCAAAGAAAATGCTAAATCTAAAAAACTACTGACACAAAACAGCCAGGAAATCTGGGGCACTATGAAAAGACCAAACCTAAGAATAATAGGAATGAAAGGAGAAGAATTCATGCTCAAAAATCCAGAAAATATATTTAACAAAATCACAGAAGAAAAATTTCCTAATCTAAAGGACAGGCCTATACGGTATAATAAGCTTATAGAACACTAAAAAGGTTGAATCAGGAAACAAAGTCCCCACATCACATAATAATCAAAACACTAAAGATACAGAGGAAAGAAAGAATATTAAAAGCTGCAAGGGAAAAGGCCAAGCAACATATAAAGGCAGGCCTATTAGAATTACACTCAACTTCTCAACAGAGACACTAAAAGCCAGAAGGGCCTGGACAGACAACTTGCATACCCTAAGAGACCAAGGAAGCCAGCCCAGATTACTATATCCAGCAAAACTTTTAATCACCATAGTTAGAGAAAACATGATATTTCACAACAAAGTCAAATTTAAAAACACCTATCCACAAATCCAGCCCTACAGAAGGTACTAGAAGGAAAACTCCAACCCAAGGAGGTTAACTACACCCACAAAAACACAGGAATAAATAATCTCACACCAGCAAAATTCAAAGAAAGGACACACACACAACAACAACAACCATTACCACCACCACCACCACCACCATCAATAACAACAAAATGACAGGAATTAACAATCATTGGTTATTAATATTTCTCAATATCAATGAATTCAATTCCCCAATAAAAAGACACATGCTAACCAAATGAATACGAAAACAGGATGTACCCTTCTGTTGTATACTACAAACATACCTCAACATCAAAGATAGTCATTACCTCACAGTAAAGGGTCTGAAAAAGATTTTCCAAGCAGATGGACCTAAAAAGAAAGCTGATGCGGCTATTCTAATGTCTAACGAACAGACTTCAAACCAAAATTAACCGTAAGAGATGGAGGACCATTTCATCCTCAACAAAGGAAAAATCCACCAAGATGACATTTCAATTCTTGTCCCCAAAGCAAGGGCACACACATTTGTAAAAACATATTACTGAAGCTTAAATCGCACATCAAACCTTACATGTTATTAGTGGGAGACTTCAATACCCTAATCTCACCAATTGACAGATCATCAAGACCAAACTAAACAGAGAAACAATGGAGCTAACAGACATTATGAATCAAATGGACATAATATATCTATAAAACATTTCACCCAAAGACAAAAGAATATACCTTCTCAGTACCTCATGGAACATTCTCCAAAATTAACCACATAATTAGTCACAAAGCAAGTCTCAACAGATACAAGAAAACTGAAATAATCCTCTGTAACCTATCAGACCACCGTGGATTTAAGCTGGATATCAGCAACTATAGAAACAGCAGAAAGCCTACAAACTCATGGAAACTGAACAATTCCCTACTGAATGACTACTCAGTCAAGGCAGAAATAAGAAAGAAATTGAAGACTTCCTCGAACTCACTGAAAATGAACATGAATGTACAACCTACACAAACTTATGGGACACAGTGAAAGTTCACAGCACAAGTGTCTACATAAAGAAAGTGAGAAAGCTCACACTAAGGACTGGACAGCACACCTGGAAGCTCTAGAACAAAAAGCAGACTCACCAGGGAGTAGACGACAGGAAATAATCAAATGGAGGGCTGAAATAAATAAAATAGAAACAAAGAAAACCATACAAAGAATCAATGAAACAAAGAGTTAGTTCTTTGAGAAAAATCAACAAAATAGACAAACCCTTATCCAAACTAACTAAAAGATAGAGAGAGAATATCCAAAATAACAAAATCAGAAACCAAAAGGTCCTAACAATGGATACGGAGGAAATCAAAAGAATCATTAGATCATACTTCAAAGACCTGTACTCCAAAAAATTGGAAATCTAAATGAAATAGACAATTTTATCAATATATACCACCTATCAAAGTTAAATCAAGATCAGAAAAACAATTTAAATCACCTATTATATATATATAAAGGAAATAGAAGCAGTCATTAAAAGTCTCCCAAACAAAAAAAAAAAAAAAAGCCAAGGTTCTGACAGTTTTAGCACAGACTTCTACAAGACTTTCAAAGAAGAGCTAATACCAACACTTTTCAAATTATTTCACAAAATAGGAACAGAAGGAACATTGCCAAATTCATGTTATGAGGCCACAGTCACCTTGTTACACAAACCACACAAAAGACTCAACAAAAAATGGAATTACAGCCGGGCGGTGGTGGCGCACGCCTTTAATTCCAGCACTCGGGAGGCAGAGGCAGGCAGATCTTTGTGAGTTCGAGGCCAGCCTGGTCTACAAGAGCTAGTTCCAGGACAGGCTCCAAAGCTACAGAGAAACCCTGTCTCGAAAAACCAAAAAAAAAAAAAAATGGAATTACAGACCAATTTTCCTCGTTCATTAAAGCAAAATACTCAATAAAAGCTGGGCAATGGTAGCGTATGCCTTTAATCCCACCACTCGGGAGACAGAGGCAGGCAGATCTCTGTGAGTTTGAGGCCAGCCTGGTCTATAAGAGCTAGTTCCAGGACAGGCTCCAAAGCTACAGAGAAACCCTGTCTCGAAAAACAAAAACAAAACAACAAAAATACTCAATAAAATACTTGCAAACTGAATGCAAGAATGCATCAAAAAGATCATCCACCATGACCAAGTAGGCTTCATCCCAAAGAGGCAGGGATGGTTCAACATATGAAAAAAATCTGTCAATGTAATGTACTATATAAACAAGCTGAAAAAAATAAAACCACTTCATCATCTCATTAGATGCTTAAAAAAAAAAGCCTTTGACAAAATTCAACACCCCTTCATGATAAAAAGTGTTGGAACGATCAGGGCTACAAGGGACATGCCTAAACATAATAAAGGCAATATACAGCAAGCTGACAGCCGACATCAAATTAAATAAACAAGACAAGGCTGCTCACTCTTTCCATATCTATTCAGTATAGTATTTGAAGTTTTCACTAAAGTAATAAGACAACTAAAGGAGAGCAAGGGGATACAAATTGGAAAAGAAAATTCAAAATATCAGTATTTGCATATGATATATATATTCCAAAATTTCTCCTAGGGAACCACTACAACGATAAACACTTTAGCAAAGTGGCTGGATACAAAATTAACTCAAAAAAATCAGCAGCCCTCTTATATACAAATGGCAAATGGTCTGAAAAAGAAATCAGAGAAACAATACCCTTCAAAATAGCCACAAATAACATAAACCATATTGGGTTAACTCTAACCAAGCACATGAGAGACATGTACGATAAAAACTTCAAGTCGTTGAACAGGGAAATTGAAAAAGATACCAGAAAATGGAAAGATCTCCCATGCTCACAGATCAATATGATTAACAGTAAAAATAGCTATCTTATGAAAAGCAATCTACAGATTCAATGCAATCTCACATAAAATTCTAGCACAATCCTTTACAGACCTTGAAAGAACAAAATTCAACTTTCTATGAAAAAAACAAAGAACAACAACAAAAAACCCAGGATGGCTAAAATAATCCTATACAATAAAAGAACTCCAGGGGATAGCACCATCCATGATTTCAAGCTGTACTACAGAGTTGTAGTAATAAAAGCCACCTGGTACTGGCATAAAAATAGATACATTGATCATGGAATCGAATCAAAGACCCAGACATAAATTTACACACGCATGAACACCTTATTATTTTTTATAAAGAAGCCAGAAACATACAATGGAGAAAAGAAAGCATCTTCAACAAATGGTGCTGGTCTCACTGAATGCCTGCATGTAGCAGAATGCAAATGTATCACCCTGTACAAAATGTAGGTCCAAATGGATCAAAGACCTCAATATAAAGCCAGATAACACTGAGCCTGAAAGAAAAGAAGCTGGGAATAGCCTTGTATGCAGTGGCACAGAAGACAACTGTGAACAGAACACCAACAATGCACACACTACGATCAACAATTAATAAGTGGAACTGAAAAGCTGTACGGAAAAGGACACCACCAATAGGACAAAATGGCAGTCTACAGAATGTGAAGTTTTTTACCAAACCTGTATCTGACAGAGGAGGTATATCAGAAATATATAAAGAACTCAAGAAACTAGACATCAACAAAAACTTTCAATTAAAAATGGAGTACAGGGACTGGAGAGATGGCTCAGAGGTTTAGAGCACTGTCTTCTCTTCCACAGGTCCTGAGTTCAATTCCCAGCAACCACATGGTGGCTCACAAACACCTGCCCTCTTCTAGTGTGCAGGCATACACACAGGTAGAACACTGTATACATAATAGATAACCAGTCTTTAAAAATAAAACAAAGACAAAAAACTATTTTAAAAATGGGGGTACAGCTTGGCAGTGGTGGCACACACCTTTAATCCCAGCACTTGGGAGGCAGAGACAGATGGATCTCTGTGTGTTCGAGGTCAGCCTGGTCAACAGAGGGAGTTCCAGGACAGGCACTAAAAGTACAGAGAAACCCTGTCTCAGAAAAAAAAATGGGGTACAGATCTAAGCAGAATTCTCAACAAAGGAAACTCAAATGGCTGAGAAAGACTTGAAGAAATGCTCAACATCCTTAGCCATCAGGGATATGGAAATCAAAATGACTCTGAGATTCCATCTTACACCTTAGGACAGTTGAACAACTAGCATCAAGAAGACTAGATCATTCTGTATCCTTCAAGTTAAGGGGACAATTTCTATGCCCAATGCTGTAATACATACAAGAGTCGAATCAGGGCTAGTGAATACAAATCATGCAAAGCCATGTTTGAATACAGCAGAGTGAATCCCACCCCCCTGCTTTCTCTTCCCACTCTCTCTTTTAATTCTTTAAGGCAAGTTCTCTTATAGCCCAGGTGGGCTTCAGGCTAAATCTGTAAGTGAGAATGCACATGCCCTCTGATCTCCCTACCTCTCACCTCCCCAGTGTTGGGATATGGGTGTGAGCTACCATGCCTGGCTTCTGATGTCCGAGGTCAGTTCTCAGGGAAGCCAGTTATTAGAGATAGGAGCTATGTTAGGCCTGTACCTGAGACACCTGTAACAATGCTTGGAGCAGTAGCAAATATTTGAGAGACAGTCTCCCCATCCCTCCTAATTGTTGTTGGTATCCTTCAAGTTAAGGGGAAAATTTCTATGCCCAATGCTGTAATGTTTGGAAAAGTTCACTTGGTCACTAAAGACACCAGCTACTCAGGATTTAGTGTCTTTGTTCCTTTTCTATTGCCATGAAAAACGCCAAGATCAAGGAAGTTTATAGAAGAAAGCATTTACAGGGGCTTCCAGTTCCAGAGGGTGAGTCTATGAGCATCATGGTAAGGAGCATGGCAATAGGCAGACATGGTGCTGGAGTATATCCAACCCTTACATTATTGGGAAAGAGCATTGGCTTTTGAAGCCCCAAAGATCACCCCCGAGTGACACTCCTCCTTCAAAAGCCACATTTCCTAATTCTTCCTAAACAGCACCACCAGCTGGAGATCACACATTCGTGTGTGTGCGTCCACGTGTGCCTAGAGCTGGAGAGATGGCTCAAGCTGTTAAAGGCTAGGTTTACAACCATATGTGAGCCGATGGGTTCATTCTTGCACAAACCACCACAACTGGTGACCATAAAGTAAAAGGGTAACTTACCAATCTGGGCCATGATCTGACAAAGAGCTATCTGTTTTAAATACGTGGATTTTCCGCTCATATTTGGTCCAGTTATGATCAGAACATTGCTCCCTTCTGTAATATACGTATTGTTTGCAACAGGTTTTTCTGCAGATATTTTTTCAAGAATGGGATGCCATCCTTGTTTGATTGCTAAAGTGTCAGTAAACTCTGGTCGGACTGAAGAAAAAAATAAGGATTTTAAAAGCTGAGTATACTTATATTTACATAGCTTGTGGCACATACATATCAGCTGACCTTAGTAATTTCATGAAGCCAATTTGAGATAATAAGTTACTATTTTATCCTAACATACTCTTAAATCTTTAACTGTAGTGGGTATACTCATTATTTCTACTTATGCCCAGAGAACTCTAGAATGTAGATTCTTTTCAGTGCCCTGGGCTCCAAAACACTTATAGAATTTTCCGTTTGTCAAGATTAAAAAGAACCATATGGCCATGGGTAATATCTTCAAAATAACCAGCGAGTCCTATAGATGGAAAGTTTGCTTAGTGCACCGGGATCACTGTCTCTCTAGCAGACTGACAAGTTCACAGCAAGGTGTAATTAAAGAGCGAAGCCAAATACAAGCAATTTGCTGTCCACACCCTTTGAAAAATATGCCTGAAAATCTTTGTTTTTGAAACGGAGAAAACCGGGTACTAAAGATCTATTTATTGGTTCACAGAAAGACCTCTATGGACACTAACTGAAGAGGGAACAAAAATACTGCACACCAAGAAATGGACTGTAAGCATAAACTTCAAAACATTCATCACAAATTGAGGACTGTCCAGAAAAATTAAAGGTCTTTAAAAACAACTGCAATTTTAGAATTTGGATATTTCTCAAAATAAAATAGAGCCCAAAAAGTTGCTTACTAATTAATAAATCATTATTAGAGTAGCGAAGCCTGGGCTGGGGACACGGCTCCGCTGGTGGAGAGCCCGCTGACCCTGTGCAGCTTCCGGCATTCCAAGCCAGCACTGCGCATGGGCATCTGGTGCACGTGTAAGGCAGAGCAGTCATGAAGATAACGCTCATCAGCTCTTACTAACTCAACCTGAGACCTGGCTCCCACAAGGACAGCCCCACCCCAAAAAATGCTAAAGAAGATATAAAAGGAAATATTTCAGTCTATAAGATAGCAGTGAAAAAGTAAATGTTGATTATTGTTATAACTATTTATTATTTTATCATCTGGTATTATTTATTAATATTTAAGTTTAGAAATATATAAATAAAATAATATTTTGTAAGACATGTCCCTTGAAAACAAATTACTGTCATGATGCTGAAGAGATAGCTCACTTTCCAGTTTTGCAGGAGATCTGGGTTCAGTAGCCATCACCACAAGGGGACTCATATCAATTGTAACGCCAGCTGCAGGGCACCTGATCCTCTCTTCTTGCCTCCAAGGGCATTGCACACACAGGGTGCACACACATACATTCAGACACTCATACATACAAATAAAACAAAATTAATCTTTAAAAATTAATCAGTGTAACAAATCAGAAATGTTGTTGCTAATTATTTTAATGTCGTTGCACGTGCAGTTATTCAGCCATAATTTCCACACACTAGTTCTAGACGTTTGCATACTGGTGTGTGATAACAACTGATAAACTGTAGCTCCGCTGAAGTGCTGACCTGACACTGGAAATGACTGCATGTCTGTATGAAGACTCTGTACAGACTTGGGAGATGAAAGTACACAGCACAGCTCCTAGTCTTAGTCTACAGGTGAGCCGCAGAGCCGAGAAAGAATTCACACACGGAGACTGTCTGTTAGCATTCAGGACACCGTTTCCTTGAGTATTCAGAGAACTTCTGGACCACAGCTGCATCACCAAGGAGACAGCTCAGCGTTTTTCTTATTGGGAAACCTTTAAACATTCCTCAGATTTGTTCTTTTTGACTTGACAATTTTTAATGAATATTATTTGAATTTAACTTTTTAAAAATGTTTTGAAGATTTTAATTGTGGATTATGTGCTTGTGGGCCTGTGTTTGGGTTATGTTCATGTGAGCACAGTACCTGTGGTGGCCAGAAGGTGTCAGCCTTGGAGTTACAAGCAGGATGGGCACAGTTCACCCTCGTCACTGAGCCATCTAGCCAGCCCCTAAAAACATCTCCATTCTGTATGTTACTTAGCGCCACAGATAAGAAAATATTTCAAGTAATAAAAGTAAAATATTCACCACTCTTATATAAAATTGCGTAAGACACACGTTTCAGTGTTGTCTCATTTTTCTTTCTGAAGAAAGTGACTCACCATAGTCAGAAAGAGTACAGGCGTGAGCAAAAGACAGCAGCATATCCAGCATGGACACAGTGTCAGAGAGCTTGTACAAGCAATGAATGTACTCATAAATCTCACTAAGCAGCTTGCACACTATCCTGAAAACACATGTTGGACAAGACATGATGATGCTTTTCAAAAGAAGACACAGGATTTAATCTAGTGAGGAGAATAATATTCACAGATGAGTTGTACACTACACAAAAAGTCTATTCCTTGGTTGGCTCGTTTTAGATAAAATAAGGGTATCGATGTTTCAGCTTAAGATCACATCTACGGCCAGGCAGTGGTGGTGCACACCTTTAATCCCAGCACTTGAGGGGCAGAAACCAGCCAGACACACACACACACACACACACACAGATGCGGTCATGCTCAAGTCATGTCATTATTTAGGTTTTTCATGAGCAGGGTTATAATATAACACACTCAAGGGACGTTTTTCCCTTTCATGGATGAATATGTACTCAAAATATACATTATATTAATAGTACCTGAAGTCCCAGATTTGAAGCTGTTTTGAAAGCCTAACCTTTCACCTCTGCCTCAGCCCACCAATCCCAAATGTCTCTCTTGTCCGCAAAGCCGCTGCTTCAGGAGAAGACAGAGTCGGGCCCATTATGATGCTGCCTTAGAAACACCAGAGTGTGAGAAGCCAAGACCACAGGAACAGAAGGAGCTGAACTAAGGCCACGACAAGCCCATGCGGAGCTCCACGCCTCAGTGCACGCGCAGGCAGGAGGACTGGGAAGGCAGCCGTCTTCCCCACGTCCCCTCAAGCTTTCCAGGAGGCTCGCTCTTTCTCAACATAATGGCAGACCTTTCCTAACACTCGAAACTGAACTGTCTTTAATCAGACAAAGAGTCAATTAATTAAGTCTATTATAGTTCCTCAAATTAAACGAATTTAACTCAGTATTCAAATACCAAATGCTCTTACATGTAAGTCATGTGATAGATTTCTCGCAAAGACTCTTGGCATCTTTCATTCATTTTAATTAAATCTGCTGATGTAAAGCTGTACGAATTTTTCATTTTAGAAATCTGCAGGAAGTTAAAAGCAAATATCAAGATATGTGTACATGCATATGAGATAAAACACACAGTTTATAGGACAGAAAAATAGGTTTTTGGGTTAACCACTTTAATTTCTGAGATAAAATGTCACAAAGAAAGTTCTAAATAATATCTGTGAAAAATAAGAGATTAAATCAAGGATAAAGTGAGGTATTATTTACCCAATCTCTGCAGTATAATTGGTTGGTAGTTTTGCAATGGCCTTGCAGAAAGGTTGGAAAACTACATCTCAGTCACAGGTACCATGCATGACCAGCAGGGCGGCCCCTCTGTGCCCCTCTGTGGTCTCTGCCTTCCTCAGTCCTTGTCCTCTGACTGAACCTCAGTCTCCAGCCCCACAACGACCTCATCCAAACCTCCCTGCCAGTAAGACAGTGTTTGTGTGCACTGCTTGTGTATACATGGAACTGGCTATGAACGGGGACATGTGGACATATAAACACATCTGAACACTAAGCAGAGTAAAACAAAACAAAAACCCCAGAGCATTAAAAATGACGATTCTGCTCCAAAATGGCTCTAGTAGGAGTGGATATGCACACAGGAAAAGGCACAGTTCTCAGGCTTAAAAACACTAAACAAATATATTTCCTTCTGCAGAAATTTGCAAACCTTTAAAATGAAATTCATCTGGAAAACTATGTAAAACAAAGGTAGATGAGATGGTTCAGTTGGTAAAGAGCCTATGGCCAAGTTTGGAAACCTGAGTTCAATCCCTGGGACCCACGGTGGAAGGAGAGGACTGATTCCCACAATGTCCTCTGACCTCCAAGTGCACACACACATAAAACAATCAAGTTAAAATTTTCTAAACAAAAGGCAGTTCATTATTTTTCTAATTCGTTTGTCAAAAACAGATGTAGACTTTGTTTCTTAATTTGCCTTTGCGTCCTTTGGTTGTCCCCTCACAACTGTCATTTTGCTGGCGTGGCTACTCAGTCAGCACATCAGAGACACCGGATACCAAACAGTCGAAAGCTAAACTCACGGAGTGCTGGAAAGTCTACCAATGCACTTCCATAAAATCAGGAACACCCACGCTGTAGAATAATCCTCTTGTACACTCAGACTGGTTTAATGAAAAGCTGATTGGCTGATAGCCAGGCAGGAAGTTAGGTGGAAAAGCCAAACTGAGAATAATGAAACGAGCAAGGGCAGCATCAGAAGAGTCATAAAATGAGGTAAAAGCCATGAGCCTCGGAGAAGCACATAGATATTTGAATAGAAATGTGTTAAGTTGTAAGAGCTAGTCACTAGTAAACCTGAGCTATTGGCTGAGCATTTACAATTAATATTAAGTCTCCATGTTGGTTACTTGGGAGTGGCTTGATGGACAGAAACTTCTACCTACAAATGGTGCCCAACATGAGATTCAAACACACAGCCCTGAGATTAAGAGTCTCAGGTTCTACCAAATGAGTTAGCCAGACATTTATAATTAATATAAGCCTCAGTGTGTTTGAGAGAGAGTGTGGAACAGGAAAATTCCGCCTACACAGCCATTTCCTTATACTCTAAGTTAACCTTAATAAACTCTGAGGGAAGCTGGTCGCTCGAGAGCGCAGCACAGTCTGTAGTCATCTGGATGAAAAAGCCCCGAGCAGAGCTGAAGCTGGTCCGTAATGGAAGGCCGTACTTCTCTGCAAGCTGTGATATCATTCCTAGGAACAGGAACAGGAAAAACAAGCATTTTCTGTGGAGCCATAGGCTTTTTAACTTACTATTTTATATGCAAACAGAAAACTCTTTAGTTTTTTTAAAGAGTAAAAATATTTCAATGTCCAAAAGATGTAGGTAAGTATCCTTTAAGAAGATATTCTCTGGCTGGGCATGGTGGCGCACACCTTTAATCCCAGCACTTGGGAGCCAGAGCCAGGTAGATGTCTGTGAGTTCCAGACCAGTCAGGCTGTTACACAGAGAAACCCTGTCTAGAAAACAACAAAAAGATATTCTCTGACATGTATTTTTAAAGGAAACTAAATTGTAAAAATTAAAACAAGAACATGAACTCTTTATCTCTGATTAGGAATATTATAGTTCCATTACGAAGTAAAACAGAAGTCACAAATTGCTGCAACTTCGATCTCACCAGCGTATCCCAAATGAAACAGATATCAGATAATCTGAATGTAGTTCTGATCTCTGTCAGTCCCACACCCTAAATTCTAAGTCTGTACCTCTACTTTAGCACTTGATTGTGAATATTCCTTGTGAAACACCAGCACGTGTTCCTATACTAGCTCCTCCTGGCTCTCCTGATTTGTCAATGGTATCACCATTTGGGGCTAGAAAGTTCACTTAGCACTTGAGGTTACATATATCTTTACCATGGCCATGTCTGCTTAACAAATTTTCCTTTAACTCTGTGTCTTAGTCAGGGTTCCTACTGCAGTGATAAAACAGCATGACCAAAAGCAATTTTGGGAAGGACAGCTCTGAAGTCACATTCCATCACTGAGGGCAATCGGGCAGGAACTCAGGGAGGTTCCCTAGGTGGGACCTGTGCCAAGACCACGGAGGTCTTGCCGGCTTGCTCCCGTGCTTGCTCTCGTGGCTTGCTCCGGCGGCTTGCTCGGCTTGTTTTCTTATAGCAACAAGGCCCACCTGCCATCGACAGTGAGCTGGACCCTCCCACATCACCCATCAACCATGGAAATGGTAGGGACGTGCTTGTCAGTGGATGTTCCCTCTTCCCAAACGGCTCTAGCCTGTGTCAGCCGGCACACCTGGCACTCTTGTCTCATGCTGGCTGCTTTCACCTTTCACTACCACTCCAGACACATGTCAGTGTTCACTTGCTACAGGAGTTCAACAAACATGCTGAACAATCACTAGAGCTCCCAGATGCTCATCCTCTGAGAAAACGGGTGCCAGCTCCTGGCAGGAGTATTTTAGTATCAATAGTTTTCATTCTTCAAGCAACTTCCGGTGGATAGTAGGTCACCCTGTAACACTTCAACATCACCAATTTTTTTCCCCCTTTTTCTTTTGAGACAGGATCTTATTATGTAGACCAGGCTGGCCCGGAACTGACTATGTGGACCAGGCTGACCTCAAACTCATAAAGGTATGTTTCCTCTACCTCTTGAGTTCTGGGATTAAAGGTGTGTGCCACCAGACCTGGTGACATCATTGTTTTTAAAGGAGGCTTCTTAAAGAATGTGTGTTAGCCTCACTGCACATATATAAAATTATATATATATAACTATGTTATATAGATATATATTAAAAGTATATATTCCATATATTATATAGTAAGGTGTAAACACACACAAACACTAGTTTCTACCGCCAGTAAAAATGGAAATCATGTGATAAACTGTTTTACTAGTGAAAGCCGTGAGACATGCTGGAGCAGTTACCTGCTATGTCATCCACTATCTCTGTGTATGTCCTCCGAGCTATGTCTAGGAACTCGCTGATGTTGGAGCGTACTGCATAGCACTTCTGAGTGCGCATGTTCAGGCAGCCTTTCGTGTACCGTGCATCATCGTTTATTACTGTTCTAATCTTGTCAAGTATTAGCCCAAACCTAGTATTAAGACAAAACGAAAACAGTAGCTGTTTAATGAACACAAACCTTTGTTGAGGGTTATTTTATAATATTTAATTAATGTTTATATTTATCTAGGTTAGAGCAATCATTGCCTCAACTTAAACTATTTTACAGTTAGGAATACTCAAAAATAGTATGAGACAACCAAATAAAACTAAACTTTGCTAATGGGAACATCTCCCACGTTACACATGATCACTATGGCTGCAAGTACAACCTGACCCCTAAAGAAATGAGACAAAATTCGGACTGTCTGCGCCTTCATTCCATATACATGCCGGTCCCTTCAGGAAAGGCACAGGGACCCTTCAGGAAGGGAGACATGGCTGAGCATGTGCTGTGGACACGGGAACTGGAACAGGAGCCCACCAGCACTAGTTACCAAGCACAGCAATTACTGCACAAGTCTCAGCTGTTCTGGAACATCACAGTGCACTAAGCTGGCTAACCATCAGATTCAGACTATGGCCTCACAGAGGGTGCTCTTCACCCAACAAGGCAACTGTTGAGCCTATAACCTGTTTGGTCAAGAACCAGAGTGTTATTGCTAATAATTAACAATGTTATTGGGGGCCAGAGAGATGACTCAGTGGTTAAGGGCACTGGCTGCTCTTCCAGAGGACCCAGGTTCAATTCCCAGCACCCACATCGCAGCTCACACCTGTCTATGATTCCAGTTCCAGAGCCTGACATCCATGGCAAAATGCCAATGTACATTTAAAAACAGAAAGAAAGAAAGAAAGGAAGGAAGGAAGGAAGGAAGGAAGGAAGGAAGGAAGGAAGGAAGGAAGGAAGACCCACTAGAGCAGGCAGTTATTTTTTTTTTTTTTTTTTTTTTGGTTTTTCGAGACAGGGTTTCTCTGTGGCTTTGGAGCCTGTCCTGGAACTAGCTCTTGTAGACCAGGTTGGTCTCGAACTCACAGAGATCCGCCTGCCTCTGCCTCCCGAGTGCTGGGATTAAAGGCGTGCGCCACCACCGCCCGGCTGGCAGTTATTAAAAAGAAAAAAATGTTAATTGTTTTTAGAACTTGCCCTACATTTCTATCTACTGGAATTTTTTTTTATTTCATTAGGTCTTCCATGATTTCATAGAAAAGAAGGATGTAGTTGATACAGGAAGTGCCCCCATGGAGGATGGCCTGAAAGGGAACACTGGCTGTCAGTACAAATAGCACTGCATTGCCGTCCTATTATTGAGCTTACAGGATTAGCATGTACTCTTGTAAGACACCTAATGGATACTTTGAAGAATCTTGAGTAATTATTTTTGAGAGAGGGTCTCACTATGCAGCCCCAGTTTGCCTGGAACTTGTGATGTAGACCAGGCTGGCCTTGAACTCACAGAGATTTGCCTGCCTTTGCTTCCCAAGTGCTAGGATTAAACTCATTCTGGCCAATAGAAAACTAACTCAACTAACCACCACACCCAGATCAAATAATTTTTCTATAAAAGACACAATTGTTAAGATCAGTTGTATTTGGGAAGAAAAGTATAATCTCCTAACAGGTGACAGGACCTGTTATCTTCCAAGGAGCCATAGTAAGCTCTTAGCAAGGGTGTGCTACAGTTCTTCAAGGTGGCCTGTAAAAAACAAAAGCAAAAGTGAGCAAGTCACGGCATTATTCAAATTCAACACTTCATATTTAACACTTGATCAAATGTTGTTTGAAAAACTAATCTACTGCTGAAGACAATGCTCACATGTGTCACTGAGCATGGAGAAGTTGAGCTGGTGCCTAGCTACAAGTTTGCCCCCTACTGAGCAGCATTCATGGTACTGGAAGGTACTCTATCTGCTACCAGGGGAGAAAGGTAGTCATCAGTATCACCCATGTATAATGCCCTGTGGCCTACAACAGTGACTTGTCTATAAGACATACTGACACAACGGTAGCAACCACTATGGGAGTGACCAAGCACTTTCTGACTTGGATATAAGGTCCACTTCATGAGACAACAGCCATTCCTGACACTGAGGAAGTGGACAAGAACCTGCTACCAAATAGGTTCCAGGCCTGGGGAGATGTAATGTTATTATTCTGCTAAAGAAACAGAGATTAAATGACTCCTGGTGGCATACTGCTATCACCATAGAGCAGAGTCTCTCAGCTCTCGTCAGAACACAAAAGGAGAGTGGGGAGAGTCTTTGGAGCACTCAGTCTTAAATGGGATGTCTTCACCAAAGTCCTCCCTTCACAGCTCAGGGATCAATACAGACGAGAAGGTGGAAAGAGTGTAAGAGCCAATAACGCAGGGTGTTCCGGACACAACAGTACTGACGTACATATGAACTCACAAAGACCATATGTACAAGGACTGCACAGGTTGAGGAAGTGGACGTGAGCTCTTACCCTGACCAGGACGCTATCTGCAGCAGATACCCATGAGCAAAGGGAAGATCAGTTTTCTCCACTGGAGTGTCACTGGGTATATTAACCTCAAGGAAGGCTCCAAACTCAAGAGCAGCTGGCCAACAGAAAACTAACTCAACAGTATTTTTATAGACTTTTTTTTTTTGTCTCATTTTGCTTTCTTTGGGCATCTTTTTGTCTTATCTGGTCTTTAGCTTGTTTGTTTTGGTTTTCTTTTTGTGAGAATTTTGTGTGTTTCTTATTTGCTATTGTTTCTGATTTTTTTTAAGAGAAAAAGAACATAAAGTTGTGTGGGTAGAGAGATGGGGAGACCTGGGAAGAACTGAAGAAGGAGAAAACAAGATCAAAATATATTGTATGAATTTTTTTCAATAAATAAAAAATGTTTTTAAGAGTTTAAAAACATTAATGAATAGTTATGGAGAGAACCATTTTAGGAAATTTTTAGAGAAAATTATTAACTGAAAAATGGATAGGAGATAAATAATAGTATTACATTAATGTTAAGCATTCTAAATCTGATAAATATATTGTGGTTATGTAAGAGAACATCCTTGCTCACAGGAAAGACATGATTTAGTATTAGATACTACAATTTATTTTAAATGGGTCAGTAAGACTATGGACAACAATGTGCATTTACCTATGTATGGTCCACGTATGTAAGAGACAAAATACACTCTTCTGACAACTTCCAAGTTTACTTTTTTCTAAAGAAAATGTCTAAAAATAATGCTTTATATGTTTTGTGCAACAGACATGTGAATTTACCTTTAAAGGATCCACAAGTTCCAAAGTATGCTTCAGGTAGATCAAATTTGTTATCTTTGATTCAGCTGCATTAACCTGTCAAGATAAAAGACAATGTGAACAGCCCTCATTTCAATACAGTGATAGGTTTTTTTCTTGGTCAACTCCTACCAACAATATCCCATAGCTGTGTTAGATCAGTCAAGCTGGGATGTCAGCCCACAGGGCAGTTAGAAATGACTGGCCACACCGTAAACCCAACACACTGGTCTCCTGAATCTGGTGAGAGGTCACACCACTGTACCACCTTCACTTTACTGCAGTAACTCTGGTGCAGTTTAGACTGCAGTAGCCGCAGTGCCAGGAGACTGACATGAACTGAATGAGGGCACAAAGCTTCCTGTAAACAGGCTCAATCTCAGCTTCCCAGTTGACTCAGAACAATTTCCCCCATTGGTTCCTGTTGGGCAAGAAAATAATTTTACCAATTTCAACATTATTAATCTCAAATTAATAACAGCCTTTCAGAATATAGCATATAAAATGTTATAGCTAAACTTCATAGAAATTAAACTACACTCACTAGAGCACAAGCAGATTTAACACCGACAGGACGCAGGTTTAAGATGTCACAATTAGGATGCACTGAACTTACGTGCGGCTGTTCATTTCTGAGGTGCCCTCACCTGAATTCTCATTACAAAGGACCTGGATTGCAAACAGAAGACCCAGTGTGCAAGAAACATCATGAATGTCTGTAGTTCCTAAGATGTAGTCTCATATTCTCTTCAATGGATTCCTGACACTAAACCGAAGATCAAAACTAAGTAAACCAAAACCGCATAAAGCATCGTTACTATCGGTAGAGGGAAGGAGGGCAGAAGATGAGAGGCCAAGTGTAGGTGGCATAGTGGGAGTCTAGAAATGGAGTCCAGCACATACAACAACTGGACTTATGGCCAAATTCAGTACAGTTCAACAGGAAAAGAACAGCACAATTATGAATCCGTCTGGGGAAAGAATCATGGCCCGTTAGTTCTACATACACAAATTAATGCAGATAGATTTATAGGCCTAAATAAAAAAGTAAAGTTATAAAACATTTGGCGTGTGTTAAGACTCCTCTGTGACGGACAACTAATGCTGCATCTGCCAGTCATAAAACCAAACTAACAGTGCAAGCTGTCACATCTCCTCCACAGTCTGGCTGGTGCTGGTGCACAGGAGTCAGATTCCAAGTCCTCCTGTCCCTAGCCTCAGCATCTACCTCACAGAGATGCCCTACTTTAAGGACTTGCTGGCACTGAAGTCACAGGCTCTACCCTGCTCTCCTTTCCCTGGCTCCTCTTCGCACTCCTGCTGCCTCCGTGTGGCCCTGACTTGACTACCCTCTTCTGTAATAGTGAAATCTTAGGCCCTGGTGTCTCTGCAGCAACAGCTAGTCAAAATTATGGGCTATAGATAAGGCATTATCCATAATGTGAACAATTTGCCACTAATTATCCATTTTAGAAAATAAGGGTTTTTGTCAAATGACTTCCACTTCCATCATTACAATGTTCAGGGTGGGACCAGCAAACAACAAAACAAATGAAACATGAAAACTGGAAGTAGAGAAATCAATGGTATCTAAAGGTGGTCTTAGTCTTGGCGTCTATCGGAGAACAGACCAAGAAATTGAGACAGAAGTGGAATTTTATTCAGCGGTGATGAGTGAAACTTGCAGGAAAATCAATGAAATGGAGATTATATTAAGTGAAATAAATTAGTCTTAGACTCAGGAAGACAATTACCGTATTTTCTGTAGTATCTGCTCACAGAGAAGGGAGGGACAGATTCAAGTTACCTGACAATCAGGTATGAGAGCACATCACTCAAGACTCCACAGAAACAGAGGTACTAAGGGGGACATAGTGAACAATTGTATGCTAATAGTTTACAAAGTCTTTGAGAGGCATAAAAGTTGTGAATTACACCTCGTCCATTTTAGGAGATGTTAAATTTTCCTACAGAGCATAGGTTCTAATGGTCATGCTTGTGAGAACTCCCAGGCTGTAAGGAAGGAAGGGTGACTCTCCACACAAAGGTGACCAGATTGAGCAGAGATGACTGCCAGGCCACACTGCAGAGCCGGCTGGTTCTCCCCTCCATTGCACAAACTGGATTAGGAAGGTTTCACTCCTGCCTGTCAGCAGCAAACATTTCCCACCTCACTCTGCTCTCTAAAAGACAGGGAGACTCCCCAAATATTAATATAAGCCATCACAATCAAGTTATACTAACGTACACAGCTCCTTTTCAAGTATATGTGCACAAACATACATGTATTCAATTAAATATTCTTTGGTTTATCTTGAATTATATATAGAAATATATATAAGTATTTATATATAAAGAATATATGTATGAACTAACATAACTTTGTTATGTATTAGGTAAACAGTATAGGTTATAAATTGGTTGAAAAATATACAAATTATATATATGAGCAAATATTTGTTTAGTTTAAATACACTAGTTCTTTAACTACCTAAGATGTCTTTTTACCACACTATAATATGAAGCAAAAGTTTTAAAAGTCGCCCCCTAAGGCATAAAGCTGTTCCGGGTATCAGTGAGGGTACTCTGCCAGGACGTTTGTCCACAGCACAAGCTGTGTCTCACACAATGACATAGCGCACGCGCTGTGCAGCACATACCGTGTCTTGCTTTGGGATTTGAACTAAAACAGAAAGCAGCTGCTCCGTATCCAGGAATCTTGAGATGACTGAAACAGAAAGTGAGTGTTAGACCGTCATAGAGCAATCAAAAAGAGGGTGCGCTGGGTTGTTCGCAGGAGCACAGCCAACATAAGACAACTACGCCACGCGGAAGTCTGTGTGACTTAGGCAGGGCCAAGCCCCAGTCAATTGTTTATGTCATGGGGCAGAGAGGAGACCCTGATCTTGTGATGGCTGCCTTCCCTGATAAGACAATGTTAGCTCATGGCTGGTCACAGCTTACATGGGGCCCATGACAGATCATGAGCTAGCTGACTATGGCCATGTATTATCTGAGTAGCACACATAAACACTATCCCAAATAGACAAAGAATTCCCCTTTTGGCCAGGGGGACATGCATTAAGGTCTGTAGATGCACTACATGGCAAAACATCCATATACAAAACATTTTAAAGATTTAAAAAAAAAACTTTTCAAGAATTTACAGCTTTAAGACCTGTCTTTCAGAAACTTAAACAAAAAAAGCATTAATAAACTGACTGCATTTTTATTTATATAAATTATAATATAATTATAAATTAAATATAAATTATTTATAATTATACATAATATATAATTTATATACTAAATTATATGGTTTTATTATATAATTTATATAGAATTTGTAGGCAACGTAGACTTAGTGGTGCATGCCTATAACCCTGACATGTAGGAGACGGAGGCAGGAAGGTCCGGGTTTGAAGACCAACCTGGGCTGCAGTCAAATAAACAAATAATAAGCTCCGTTTACCTGACTGGAGCCCAAAGAAGAGCTCCTCGTCCTGAAGCAGCTCCTGGACACAGTCCAACCTCATGTTGATGGTCTCCACATCAACCAGGGGCTCCAGGATGTTAGAGCGCAGCCTTCTGCTCCCTCCTGCCGTCTTCGTGTAATTTAGAACACCAAAGAGAGTGTGATTGTTCCTTCCAAGAGACAAGTTGGAAATTTCATTAAAGAGAAAAAGAAAAATCCAAGAAAATTTCGTTTTAACTTGGTAATTAAATAATCCTAGAATCTATATCAGTGATTAACAAATTTATTATACAAATTACTAATTCAATAAATTTGAATTAAGGCCTAAACCCTACATTTTTTTTGTGTTTTATTGATTAGACAGGATCTCCAGTAGCATACACTGTCCTTGAACTTGTAACACACCACAGCATGGTCTTGAACTCATGACCCTTCGAACTACCCCCTAAGTGCTGGTACTAGAGGTATAGTGTACATCTGGTTTGATCCCAAGTATGACATCACTGAACCACAGCTGATTAATAAGGATCAATAATATCTGCTATGCTAAGCCTGAGCACACAAGGCAGCCATGGTTCCTAATTCTGTGGCTTTCTTGCATAGGTGTGGCCTTGTTGGAAGAAGTGTGTCACTGTGGGGTGGGCTTTGAGGGCTCCCATGCTCAAGCTACATCCAGCGCCACAGTTTACTTCCTGTAGCCTACAAATCAAGATGTAGGATTTTTCCTCCAGCACCATGTCCACCTGCATGCTACCATGTCCTGCATGATAAAGGACTAAACCTCTGTACCTGCAAGTGAGTCACCCCAATTAAATGTTTTCCTTTATAAGAGTTGTTGTAGTCATGGTGTCTCTTCACAGCAATAAAACCCTAGCCAAGCCAGTGGTTGATGGCCAATAATTTTTATCAACCTACTGAAATGACTAAGGACAAAACAAAGAGTAGGGAGAGACAGACAATAATGCTAAATATATAAAAATGATCTTGGTCTGGTGTGAGTAAAGTGTGACTCAGTGAGTAAAGGTGCCTGCTGCCAAGACTGGTGACCTGAGCTTGATTGCTGGAGCCCATGTGGAAAAAGGAGACATGGTTGGTACTCTTGTAACTTGTCCTTTGACTTATACACACATTAAAATGTGTGAGATCATACATGTGCATGTGTGTGCGCGCGCACACACACACACACAATTTAACCAATGTAAAACAAAAAATTAAATAAATACCAGAGTTGGTCATTGACTTTCCATGCTCTGATAACACACAAAGGGTAACGAAGAAGCAGTGTAGAGCAATTTCATCAACAGGCCAGTGGTGCCAAGAGGCAGCTAAACGTAAACCCATCTGTTTCCTCCTGACTCGTGGCCATGAGCTTCTGTCCATGTACAACTCTTACTTCACAGGGGAGAAGAGACGGTTTATTCTAGAGCCAAATGGGAGTGACCATGACCCAGGAATGCAGATTTAGTCCCCAAACTCCACATTCCAACACAGATACAGTTTCGTAAAGTTTTTATTATAACAGAGCAAAAAAAGGTCCTAAATCGGGGCACTTTGTGATACACTGGTGATGCACAGTAGGAAAACAGCAAAGCAGACATTTCAGCCACAGGACTCAGACGATATCTGATGACCTTGGCCTTTGGGTTGGTAGAAAATACAGTTCCTACATTCCAAAGGCTTTCATCTGCTCCTCACAGGGTGCTACAGTACAGAGGCAGGCAAGGGGTGGTTGCTAATGGCTAAAGATAGTGCAAGACCGTGATCAGGCCCTGCACAGTCATGTCCTGGGAACCCACGCTCACACGGGCATCTGTTTATCTGCTTTGCTTGTGTCCCTCACCCAATCTCAGCAACTGAAGGGTTGAGTTTTGTTGTTTAGTTAACGTAATTCTTTTGAAGACCTGATTTGTGGAAAAACTGGGTTCAGCAACAATAGACCAGAAATTTAAAATGCTTATTTACTATTTCTCCACCAATAATTTAATTCAAACTTTCAAATAACTAGTCACAGAAATCGATAACATTTTATAAGAACTCAGATTGCCTTACCTGTAGTCCTGGTTATTAACAAGCAATTCAAGGTTCTGGGCTGATGATGAATCTATCATGGCTGTCTGTTCACTACCTTGGAAATAAATCTTCAGTGATTTTGGTGCATAAACTGAATTTTGAATGAATTCAACATATTTTAATAAGGCTGCAGCAGCTGCGAGGCAGTAATACCTGTGAGTAAGCAGAGCATAGTGGGGACACTTGTGAGTGAGCACAGCACAGCAGGGACACCTGTGAGTGAGCACAGCACAGCAGGGACACCTGTGAGTGAGCACAGCACAGCAG
>NC_022022.1:46012958-46014132 GCF_000317375.1 Microtus ochrogaster | reverse complement strand
TGTGAGTGAGCACAGCACAGCAGGGACACCTGTGAGTGAGCACAGCACAGCAGGGACACCTGTGAGTGAGCACAGCACAGCAGTGTAAACTCAGGATAGCAGAAAGAGATATTCAATTCACCTTGATATTAGGAAAATGTAAAACATTTAGACAGGATTTCTTAAATCCAAAGAGAAAAAAATATCAAGAATGCCAATTTTGGAAACTAAATAATCTTATAAAACTGATTTAGCAATGGACAAATATTTGTTTGATTTTGAAGCAGTCTTACTCTAGTTTAGGACTGTTTGGAATCTACCATAATCGTTGAGCATCGTCTTTCCAAATGCTGAGGCTTGGGCCCCACACTCAGCTATAAAGAGCAGTGTTCTCAAGTTCATCACTTGCAACTGCTTATCAGAAGACAGAGTGGTGCATGTCTCCAACCCCAGCATTGAAGGGGCAAGGCCAATATGGTCTACACAGCACGTTCCGGGCCAGTCAGGGATACAGAGTGAGATGGAGTGGGTGGGGGAGGAAAAAGAAAATGAGTGAGGGGGAGAGAGAATAACAGTAATTTGTTTTTCTTTTCTTTTTGTTTGTTTTTTTTTTTAAGACAGGGTTTCTCTGTGTAGTCCTGGCTGTCCTAGAACTCACTCTGTAGACCAGACTGGTCTTGAACTCAGAGATCCATCTGTCTCTGCCTCCTGAGTGCTGGGATTAAAGGAATGTGGCATCACTGGCTGGCTGACAGTCTCACTTTGTAGACCTGACTAGCCAGGAACTTACTGTATAGCTCTAACTGACCTCAAACTTGCAACAATCCTCCTGCCTCAGCCCCCTAGAGTGCTAACTAAGATAACAACCATGGGCCTCCATGTCTGGCTAACTGTGTTTTTCTTCTGGGACTCAAATTTCTAGCATCCTATAGTTAATTAAGATTTTCACTATGAGGTAAATGAGCAACTATTATCAAAGCAATAAATTATAACTCATTTGGAGAAAATCTAAATATATAATTACAATATATAATCTAAATATGATTAAATCATAAATATATACCTTGTACAAAAATGTATTTCGGTAATAACTAGATGTGCATTGTGGGCCAGGCCATTTTCTAGATAACAGTAACACAGCAAGTACAGGACAGAGAGAGATCCCCCGGGGAGGAGCGAGTGCTCAGAGAGCTGC
>NC_022022.1:46011491-46012012 GCF_000317375.1 Microtus ochrogaster | reverse complement strand
CTGCAGCTCACCTGGACTGCACCTCCATCAGGACACAGAGAGATCCCCTGGGGAGGAGCGAGCACCTGCTGCAGCTTACCTGGACTGCACCTCCATCAGGACAGAGCTGAACTCGGCGATGCACAACTGTTCAATGTACTCTAAGCCCTTTGTTTCATTGAAGTATTTCCTTTGGACTGTAGTGAAATTAACGTTCTGAAAGAGATTTTAATTTTAAAATAAATCATTAAATGCCATGTTGTTGTTCAATACCGATTTCTTACCTAAGCCTAGTGGATCAGACCTAGAATCCCAACACGGAGAAGCTGAGGCAGGAGGATTTTCATGAGTTCAAAGTAGAGTAACACCTTGTCTTAAAAACAAAATGACCTGCACAAAAATAACTCTGTTTTATTAAACACCTTCCCAATATGTAATGTTTCCAATATTTAAATGAGTTTTTCTCATTTATAAAATGAAAATGGGGCTGGGCGGTGGTGGTGCACGCCTTCAATCCCAGCACTCAGGAGGCAGAGGCAGGC
>NC_022022.1:46001355-46011275 GCF_000317375.1 Microtus ochrogaster | reverse complement strand
GTGAGACCCTATCTTGAAAACAAATAGGAAAGAAAGAAAGAAAGAAAGAAAGAAAGAAAGAAAGAAAGAAAGAAAGAAAGAAAGAAAGAAAGAAAGGAAGAAAGAAAGGAAGAAAGAAAGAAAAAAAAGGCTGTCCATCTTTCTGTGTGAATGACAGTACAATCTGTAATTCTCAATTGGAAATTACTTTCACAAACTTAACTGAATATATTAAGAACTATAATAAAACAATAAGCATCAGAGTCTCTGGCATCTAGGAACTGGATCCCACAGAAACATTACATAGGTTTTTCAGGTCCTCTCTAAGTTAAGATAACTGAGGAAAGGCACAGCCACCCTTAGACCTAGGCGGTGCCAGGATGGAATTGCATCAATTCCACCATCAAATCTATATGGGCACATGATTCAAAGTAAGGCAGTAGCTCCTGGGTATCTTACTGTTTGCTTAGTTTTGTTTGAGACTAGATGTCCTTGTTCAGTCTGAAGGGAGCAAAAGCACCTTGGCCTAAGTGCTGCCATTTTGACTTCAGACTCCATTTCACATGTAGGGTAAAACAAAGTTCAGGTTCCCAAGCCGTAGGGGAGCTGTAACTTCCAGTAACTGACCCCCTTCTCCCTAAACCACAGAAATAGTCATTGTGTGTCTTTAGCTCTCTACAAACATTATGGCTGTCCCTAGAAACAGAGGAACAAATGAATCTGATTGGTTGGACTGGAAAGTTTACATTGTAGATCAGTTGACAAAGATGAACATACTCAAGGAAGCCCCTAACCTTTAAATCCTGACTGGTGAAAATTGTAACTGTAACTTGGCAACAAATGTTTGTGACTTTTGTGCTTATAAACCCGCTTCTGTCCCTGCCTGAGTCCTTGTCCTGCAACCCTAATCGATCACTGATGCACTTATGTGGTGATTCATTAAAATCTTTAGAAGCCATAAGTGCTGTCTCTCTCCTTCCTCGTGGTACAGAACAGGGTAGGTGTAACAGGTGAGGGTGGCCTGCACACCATGTCCAATGACAGTGGCTCTCTTTCTTCAATGAAACAGAGAGGAAAACAAAAGTAACGTTGTGAACTAAGAATTTACCTACTTTGAAAAAAAAGAGGATAAAGCCAGGTGATCCCACACTGAGGTGAGGGCAGAGGATCAAGAGTTCAAGGCCAGCCTTAACTACCCAGCCTGCAGTGAATGAGACCATGGTTCAAAGACACTTCTCTCCCCAAGAAAATAATGGACAAGCAAGAAGGGAACAGTGGACTCTGGAGTATGCTCTGTTACGACTACCCGAGCCTTCATCAGGCAGAAACACACATGCCAGAACTTTTATAAGCATCTCATTCCATCTTCACAATAAGTATACAAGTCCTTTTATTCTAATTTTCTCTAAGTAAAATTCTGAAAAGTCAAGTAACTTTTCACATGCCACCCAATTCAGAGTTAACTTCTTTCACTCTGAGGCTCATGCTCCTCCTACTTCGCGCTGCTCCTGACTTAAGAAGCTCTCTGTATGGTGACTTGGTTATAATAAAAACAATACAACATTGGTTTTTCTCTCTTGTAATACTTTTGTCTGAAATATTTTCATGGCTTGATCCTTTACTCCATCCAGGATTTTGTTAGTACCACTAGCTGTATAAATTCCTGTCTTTATGTCCTGGTGATAACAGATTGTTCCCCAGAATTTTTTAATATTTTGTTTGTTTGGTTGTTTTTGATACAGGAGGATCCCTCTACAAAGCCTTGATGTCATGGACTTCAATATGTACACCAGGTTGGCCTAGAACTCACAGAGTCCCCCTGCCTTTGCCCCCACCCCTGGTCTGTAGTTTGCAGTCGTAAACTGAAGTAGTTTTCAGTTCCCTCCCCTAAGGAGCTTTTTGTCCGTGTTATACCACAGCAACAGACATCAGATGAGAACACCTCTTAACTACCCAATACATTTTTCTGTTTTGCTTAAAGTAGAATGCAGGTGTTAAATAGAGGGTATTCTCAATAAATTTTATGATTTTTAGTAATATATTAGACTCCAATTTGTATGAATTGACTACCTTGGGACCTTAAATATATAGCTAGTCAAACAGCTGCTTTTTATAATATCATGAAATGCAATCTAAATTTTTTTTTTTTTTTTTTTGGTTTTTCGAGACAGGGTGTCTCTGTGGCTTTGGAGCCTGTCCTAGAACTCACTCTGTAGACCAGGCTGGTCTCGACCTCACAGAGATCCGCCTGCCTCTGCCTCCCGAGTGCTGGGATTAAAGGCGTGCGCCACCATCGCCCGGCTCTTTTTTTTTTTTTTTTTTTTTTTTTGGTTTTTTTTGAGACAGGGTTTCTCTGTAGTTTTGGAGCCTGTCCTGGAACTAGACCAGGCTGGTCTCGAACTCACAGAGATCCGCCTACCTCTGCCTCTCGAGTGCTGGGATTAAAGGCGCGCGCCACCACCGCCCGGCACAATCTAAATTTTGAATGCTACCAGAATGAAAACTTCCTTACCTTGAAATTTTCTGTGACCAGCGTAAACAACTTGGTTGAATTTCCAACAACACAAGCAGTATTTGACATTATTATTTCCAAAGGTGATAAAACTTTGAGCTTAGTGATCACCTGAAAATTTTAAAATAATCATTTTCTAAATGTAGGCAAAGAACAGTTTCCAAAGCAGTTCTGCATTATTCTAAGAACCAAATTGTTAAGATGTGCAGATAAACTCCAACAGTCCTAATTCAATGTTGCAGTTAAAATGTATTTCAAATGCTGATGTATTAAACAATTCCACCTAAATAAAATATGAAATATCAGAAACATAGGCCATATTTTACTCACTGGTTTTTACCAGTCTAAACTCAAAATCATTCTGAGTTTATCAAATATTTATTATCAATCCAAAACTTTTTAATTTAATGTGCTTGTTTTTTTCTCTTTTGTGGTCTATAACCACTTCAAATTTGTAGCTGTAGGAACACGCACCTTTGCATACGTTGTGTTGTCTGCGAACTGTGACAAGATAATCTGCGGGCTCTTCAAGTCGATGCTTGCCATCCCGATCTCGCCTCTGGCCAGCCCTCTTCCTTCCACCACGGCTACGATGACTGACGGGGCGTGTGCAGACACGGCAGAGGATGTGGCTGGGAAACATACTCATGAATGTCAACGGCTGTTTGTACTCCTTCACGTAAGACCTCAAAGCCCCGAATCCAGCTATCTTTATGTGTTTTATTTATTCTTTGATAACGTCACAGGTGAAACACAATGCACACTGACCAACACCCACTCCACACAGAGTACGACTGTACCACTCCACCGCCTAGCTTTTCTTTAATGAATCCCTCTAGTGCCGGCTGAGGGGATGGTGGCTGATCTTGCAGCCTTGACCTTGCACGGCTCTTGCACAGGTACCACGTCTAGTTAACACATCCAAAAGAGGAGCCTTTATCATCTTTGTTTGCCTGCTCGCTTTAGTTTTTCAAGACAGAATTTCCTCTGTGTAGTTCTGGCTGTCCTGAACTGCCATGGGCTAGGATTAAAGGCATGCACCACCACCACCTGGTGAACATTTTTTTTAAAAAAACAAACAAAACAAAAACTCTGTTACTCAAAACAAATAAAACTATTAAAGCTCAAAGTATTGTGTCAGATTGAGTGTGGTGGTGCACACCTTTAGTCCCAGCACTCTGGAGGCAGATCCCCATGAGTTCAAAGCCAGCCTGGTCTACAAATTGAGTTCCAGGGTAGCCAGGAATGTTACACCGAGAAACACTGTCTCAAAAAAAAAAAAAAAAAAAAAAAAGTATTATGTCAAAACTTAACTTCACATTAAGGATGGTTTGCCTTAATTTTGAGACAGAATGTGTATCCCTAGCAACTTTGAACTTGCTAAGGAGAACAGACTGGCCTCGGATTTGAGGCAATCCTGCCTCCACCTCTCAAGAAGTATTGAGATTACAGGTAGATACTACCAACCACTGCCAGCTTGGGAGGTTTTAAAAAACTTGGAGGTGGCTATCCCTGTATCTAGCTACAGTTTTCTAACTCCTGGGATGAGCTCACATCCCAAGCCTTAATTTTACACATAGAAGATAAATTTATACATTGGTTTATTTTACAATTTAATGAAATAAAGTTATTAAGGGAATTTTGAATTTGGGGTTAAAATACATATTATTCAGCTTATTCTATAAGTGCTAAAATTATTTTATAATAAATAACCATAAAGCAAAAAGGATAATGTAGTAACTGTCATGTCTACTCAAGAGCTGGCTACAAGCAACAAGTGGAAGTGTATTCACATAAATGCGTGCTGTGCACCTACCACAGTGTCTAGCTCCAAGCATCAACATTCACTAAGTGCTTATCACATGTCAAGGGCATCTTAAATTATTTACTTCATTTAATTGTTACAAAATTCTATAGAACAGGTTCTGTTATTTACTCAATTTATTTTAAGGGTGATTGCGAGATTGGGTCAGTGGAAGAGCAAGGGCCTACTGCGTGTCAGAACTTGGGTTTGGTCCACAATACTAGTAAGTGAATGAATAGATGAGTGAAAGAATGAACGAACGGCGTGTATGGAATCTCAAGTGTAAGAAAGACTGCTGTGTTTAGGGTGGCTGCAATGCCGAAGGGAAATGCTGGAGGTACTGCTAGAGAAATGTCAGCAGCCCTCACAATGATGCCCACATACTTACACTTGATGTGACGGCAATGGGGAAGAAATTAGGAGTGCTGAATGTAGTGTGGCCGGTTCCATGGGCTTCACTCTATCTTCATGTTCATACGCTGAAGTTCTAATCCCCAACCACTAAGACTATGACCTTACTTACCTATATCTGAAAGCCATGTCTGCCCTCTACAGAGGTCAGTATATTAAGTGGCCATTTGAGGAGCCTTAGTCCACTAGAACTGCACACAAGTGGGGAGAGAACTGAAAAGGAGCCAAGAGGAGGGCAAGTAGAGAGGCCTCAGATAAGGAGATAAATGTTTAATGCAATCAATTTGTACTTGTTGTAGAAGACCCAGAAAAATGAATACAGTAAATGAACACAAAAATCAACAAAATACATATAGTGTACTTTCTAAAAAAAAGTACAATAACCATAAAAATACTGAGTCTGTGGTTGGGTGTGAAAGGATCTCAGCCATGAGTTGAGGGGTGGCCCCCAGCAGGTGGTGCTGTTGAGACAGTGACTGGCGCTAAAGGTAGGTGTTCATTATTTAAACACATCCACAAGTCTGTAAAAGGTATAATGACAGAGCTAGCAATGCGAATGTCAGCTCTGAGTCACCCATTTCCTACCCCCAATCTCAGTGGGCTGAGGTCTCAAGCTAGAGTTGGGTGGACTCGTTTCTTTGGTCTGCTTTGGTGGTTATCCAGGGTGGACAGATGTTTGCTCTTACCTTCCCAGAAAGTCAGGCAACACTTACACACCCTGTAGCCAAGGCATTCTTATATATGCCTTAGAGAATTGGTGCACACCAAACATCCATTAATTGATCCCTCAACAAAATTGAGTACATTTAAACAAAAATTAAAATTTTAGTATTAGAAAAACACTCAAGAGTACTCTTAGGATCAAAGTTTTCATTTCAATATCACACAAAAGAGATTCTTTTTCCTTTTTGTCAAAACAGTTCAAATACTCTGATGTTACATTTATTGACAATAGGAAGCATGTAGCCATGTCGCTACATAGGGGCCAATGACACACGTGTCATCCAGTTCTCCGTGTCCATGAGGGATGACTTGCAAGTGAGCTAACCACCCAATTTATAATTTACAAAACTTTAAAATTCTCAAAAGAACATCAGGGTTATCTTCCAACAGTTTTACCTGAATATCCTACATGTGGTGTCCAACTTTTATAGCCTGATCTCTGGGGATTTCCAGCAGACAACGGAGTTCTAAATATTTGTGGGTAATTGGTATCTCGTGCAGAAGATGAACTTGTTGTACCAATAGGAAGATTGGATGCAACCGTGTGTTTTGCATGAGATCTTTTGTTTCCAAATGATGAACCTAAATTTGAAAATTTATGAATAATTCTTAGTTATTAGCATTAAGGAATTATGTATTAATCCTAAAACTTATCACATCTACTTTCTATAAATTCAATTTGATAATTTAAAAATTATAACAAATAATTAAATGATTGACAACTGTGTTCATATGACTTTACTAGTCTGTATTATCATAATAGTGAGTTCCCTGAAAACATTTTTGTACATGTATATATTGTACTTTGGTCATATTCAATCTCCATTATTATCCTCTCTTGCACCCTCCTACTCTACCAACTCCTCCTCTTCCCAGACAGTCCCCTCTACTTTCATGTCGCTTTTGATCACTGACAATTTGTTTGGTTGGTCAGTTTTTTGAGACAGAATTTCTGTGTGTAACAGTCCTAGCTGTACTGGAACTTGCTCTGTAGACCAGGCTGGCCTCAAATTAAAGGCAAGCACCACCACCGCCTAACAGTTTGTTGTTTTTAAGATAAATCCTGCTGTGCATCTCAGGCTGTGGTTGAACTCAATCTATAGTCCAGACTTGCCTTCAACTTATGGTCCTCCTGCCTCAATCTCCTGAGTGCTGGAATTACAGCACGTGCTACCATACCTGGCTTGAGAATCACGTGCAAACATATGCTGACGTGGGGCTGGGGTGCAGCTCAGCGGGCAGAGTGCTCTGGGTTCCCAATGTGGTGATACATACCCGTACTCTCAGCACTTGAGAGGGGAGGAAAGGAGTTCAGAAGTTTAAGGTCATCCTGACCCAAAGAGTGAGCTGAGACCAGCACGTGGAACTTCGCTTCAAAACTAAAGGAATTGATTAAGGAGCTATTCTGATACGGCTCTTGAGTCTATGAGTCCACTGAGCCTACTCTTGCTAAAGTCAGAAGTTTCCCTCCAGCCCCCAGATGTAGTTTACATTCTCACCAAGTGTCTCTGCCTATGCAAACAGTGTCACAGTCAGCTTCAGGCTTTCTTGGCTCCAGCCCTTTCTCAGACAGGTGCTTGCCGACATGCTACCTACTTTACAGCCATGTCATAACATTTCACACAGTGTACATCAACAGCCTAGCTGTGTCTGCTAACACACAAGTTCCAAACAAACAAGCAAATGAAAACGCAGGGCTCTTCCACACCCTTTGATTCCTATGCCACGTGTCTTAGCTCTCCTTACACGACCTTCCTGAACCAAGTCCCTTTTCCTCCGCCTTCCCATTAACTGGTGGCCTACAGAGTTCCAGACTTTCCAAACTTCACTTCTAAATATTGACTCTGGCATCTCATCTGTTTCCTGGTGTCTACTGACGTCATTTCCTGATAACGTTCAAGTTTTCATTTACAGTCTTCTCTCATCTCCCACACTGTACGGCAGGGTTAAGATTTCCAGTAACGGACAGATGACAAGGGTGTCGGCTTGCTTAGTGGAACACACACTCACGGTCAGTCATTCGACTCTGTTCTACAGAAGGGTAGTAGTATATAAATCAACAAACATGTTGTGTGTTTGCAAAATTATTTTTATATATTGAAATTTGATTTTTATATAATTTTCACATGCCAAAAAAATAACAGTACTTAGCCAGGCGGTGGTGGCGCATGCCTTTAATCCCAGCACTTGGGAGGCAGAGGCAGGCGGATCTCTGTGAGTTCGAGACCAGCCTGGTCTACAGAGCTAGTTCCAGGACAGGCTCCAAAACCACAGAGAAACCCTGTCTCGAAAAACCAAAAAAAATAAATAAATAAAAAATAACAGTACTTTTGAATTTTTTTTTCAACCCTTTAAAAATTCAAAAGTAGTTGGACTTGGTTGTACATGCCTCTAATCCCAGCTCTTAAGACACAGAGGCAGGCAGGCCTGAGTTCCAGGACAGCCAGGGCTACAGAATAAACTGTCTTGAAAAGAAAAGAAGCTCCCCAAACAGCATCAAAAACAAAATAAACTCTGTGAGTTTGAGGCAGGCCTGGCTGACATAGCCAGTTTGGGGACAGACAGGGTTATATACAGAGACTCCCATCTCAAAGAAAACTTCAAAAGCTAGGTCAGCAGTACAACTCAGTGGTTACAAAGAGGACTTGAGTTCAGATCCCTGCTGGTTACCATCCAGCAAGGCTTGCCCTCCACCAGCCTAGCTGATGCAGTCCTTTCACATTTAAGGATAAGGCAGAAAGCCATGGAAGAGGATTCCTGCTGGTAGGAAACAGCGCACAGTCATAAGACACACTCAGAATCATGCAGTAGCCAGAGCAGCACCCACGCCTACAATTTTCAGTGCTGCGGGTCTGAGGTAGGAGGAACTCAACTTCAAAGGTCCCAACTGAGCTACACAGGGAATCTGAGACCAAGCTCCTGGGCTACACAGAGAACTCATACACATAAAAAGTATACAACTCTACAAAGTAAAAATAAAGAAATGTCACCATTATCTAACAACTTCTTAGGCATAAACTTTTATGTCTTCCCAGAATTTCTAAGTGTCAAAGGGTGAACATATTCTTTCTACCAGTATTCTTTATTACAAGCCATTTTGAACTTTTGTTCATCTTACTTAACTCTTGAAAACGTTATTCTCTCTCTCTCTCTCTCTCTCTCTCTCTCTCTCTCTCTCTCTCTCTCTCACACACACACACACACACACATGCTCACACCCAAAAGCCCCCACACATTCAACCATGCATGCACACACACACACACACACACACACACACACACGCAGAATAAATGTGTCTTGTGTCTCGGTTCTGTTCCAGATTCCCGTGTTCCAGATTCCCGTTTTAGCGTTGTCAGACAGATAAGTCATCCTCGTGACTTAGGAATCATGCCTCCGTAATTCTTAAGCTTGTTTCCCTTAAACACTTTTAACCTAATATTAAACATAGAAGACTTCAACAAGTATTTCTTCACTCATAAAATCCAGTCAGCCAATCCTTGCTTTATCCTCCACATAAGTTGAACTGACCCTGAAGGACGTTTTCACCCGCTTAAATGTATGGGTGTTCAGCCGGCATGTATGCCTGCGCATCACAGAGGCCAGAAGAGGGCATCAGATGGAGTTATGTGGATGCTGGGAATTGAACAGCGTTAAGTGCCCTTAACCGATGAGCCTTCTCTTTTGTCCCAGAAGGACCTATTTTTAATAGCAAGCATCTGAATTAGATGGGATGTTCACTTTAACCTGCTATCATCCCATTTTAGTACTAAAACCCATCAGCCAAAGCTCAGCTCTCCACTAAAAGAAAACATACACACAGTGTCCCACTCACAGAAGTAGGGCACCAGCGAGATGACCCACCAAGCCTGATTCCCAGAGCCCACCTGGTAGAGGTAGAGCGCTGTCTCAGGAACTTGGTCCCCTTGCCTGCTGACCCTTGTCACATACTCACAGGGGTTTCAACAGAAAAGTGAAGACATTTTCTTTTGAGGAAACTGAGCCAGGATTGGTGGCTCGTGGCATAATCCAGCATTCAAAAGGCTAAAGCAGGAGGATTGCTTGAAAATTTCAAGCCAGGATTTCCTATGAGTGAACTTAAGGGAAGCCTGGGTCATACAGAACTTACTAAAACAAGAGGTGATTGAAGCTTTACATGGCTATACTAGTTAGCAGAGCTAGGTCACACTTCCTCTCAGTTGTGAAGAGATTTCTTCGTGTTTTATTTGGTTTGCAATTGAGACTAGCTCATTCTATAGTTTGGGCTAGCCTTCAACTGTGGTCGCCAGTGTTGGGTTTAAAGCGTGAACAACCCCACCCCCATCAGTAAAGACTTGTAGTTACTGCCCTTAGCATCCTCTAGGAAGGCCCGGCCGCTGTGGTACCCAAGCCCCGGCAGCTGGTGTCAGCCACCCTTGCCCGGCCCGGCCCGGCCCGGCCCGCTGTGGTACCCAAGGCCTCGACCAGCCTCCTGGTATCAGCCATTGTTGCCC
>NC_022022.1:45992687-46001162 GCF_000317375.1 Microtus ochrogaster | reverse complement strand
CCCGGCCCAGCCTGCTGTGGTACCCAAGCCCCGACTGCTGGTGTCAGCCATCGTTGCCCGGCCAGGCCCGCTGTGGTACCCAAACCCCGGCTGCTGGTGTCAGCCATCCTTGCCTGGCGTGGCCCGCAAGGGGCTGCTGCTGCTGCTGCTGCTCATGTCGGCCGCCGCACCCTCCGTGCTGGGCCTGGACGCAGAGGCCAAGGGCCGTGTGTGCAGGGTCATCCTCCCCGGGGTCGTCCAGCGTGGGGAACTCGAGGTTGACGAGACCTCCTGCCTCAGCATCCCTCAGTCCTTCCTGACAGATGGCTTCAAGCACCCGCAAGCTCCAAGGCCACGCCTCCGGCAAAGGGCGGGAGAACAGGCGCAGGCGCAGACGGCGCAGGAAACGCGCAGCGCAGGCGCGGAGTGAACCATTTGTTACCTTTGCATTGCTGGTGTAGGAAGGCGCTGTTCTGTTCTCTTGTCCCCACCCCTGCACTTTATTCAAAGCACAGGTAAGCCAACAATTGAAGGCCCAGCAATGGCCACCAACTTGGCTGTCAATTGTCACAACAGGCTTTTAATTTTCACACTAGCCAAGCACTGGACTGAACACGTGAACCAATTCTATCCCTAATACACAATACACGTACCCCTGTGCCTACAATGAGGGTGTGTTGTACACACGGCAACACACATGACAAAGCCAGCAGTTACCAATCCAATTGTCTGACTTCTAGTATTAGTTTCAGAGTAGGGAAAAAAGAAAATCGACTTACACTTAAACCTTTGGAAAACACTTTACAGCCCTTAAATATAGTAACTCCCAGGAGCAGAATTTAGGATGAATGTTCTCTAACTAGAGAGCTTCAATGCAGTACAAAGGTTTGAGTAAGAATGTGTTTGAAAGCCTAGAGCAGAAATGCCTGATAAGAGTAGGTGTGGCCTTGAGGTTTCTAATCAAGGCAGTTTCTTCCTCTTACAATCCTGTTGTTAGAAGTTAGCAACCTGTCTGCCTGCAGGCCACCATCCTAATGGACTAAACCTCTGAAACCAAGCACCAATTACTTTCAAGACAGGGTTTCTCAGTAGCTTCCAAGTGTGTAATGAACTTGCTCTGTAGACCAGGCTGCTGGAAATAAAGGTGTGCACCTCCACTGAGTTGTTTTTTTCACTCACTGCAATATAAACGGGACATGTAGACTGTACTTGGTATAACCTCAAGGTCTGACTAAAACACTTAAGCAACTCTTATGTAAACACATGAACACTGAACTCCTAGCTAACCTGTAAAGATCAGGTGTATGCATTTGACAGATTGCTTGCTTGGAATGCAGGTGGATGCCCAGAACCCTAGCACTCAGTGTGAAATGACTGTTGTCTAGTGCCAAGTGGGACTGTCTAAGGGCAGAGGGGAGGGCGATGGCACTATTCCCTTCCTTTGGCATTTATCTGACCCAACAGTTCCCCTAATCTGACCAATCCACCTAATCATATTCAACCTCAATATAATCTCAAATGTCCAAAGTTTCCAGAGATTCAAGTTATCAGACTTAAGAAACAGTTCCACCTAAACCCATTCAGTAAACCAATTCGTTTGGTGGGGGAGCAAAAATAATTACTTTTAGTTAGGACCATTGGTGACTTAGGTACCTGCACGCCTCTGAACTTTAATAGACCTGAGTTCCCTGAAACATTTACCCAGAGCCCAACCTGTGCATCTATCTCATGAGTTCTGAGATAATCCGTTAGAAACAAAGTAAATGTTTCATTTCTAAGTAAACAGCTACATATTCAACAGCCACTCAACATTTTGTACATCTTTTATTTAAATGAGTTTTACTCACTTATATTAACAAAAATCATTTTCCATCAATCATTACAGGTCAACAGGACATGGGGAGGCATCAATTAAATAACAGCTCTTAAGCTTGCTGTTATGAAGACATAAAAACAAACTTCATGTAGACTAAAACTGTAATGTTTGGACACTACAGAAGATCTAAATACAATGTATTTTATACCACATATAATTATGATTGCATTAACATGATATACAATATTAACAGTCACTCCAGGTTCGACTGCACACATCTTCCCATGCCTGTCTGACTCTAGCTCACTAGTTCAGGCTGGACATTGACCCTCTGAAGCACTTCTTCAGGCATGCAAAAGACAGGACTAACAGGTTTAATCTGTTCTTCTCCCAGAAGTGACAATCCAGCAATGCCAAATAAGGTATGAAAAGGATCCACCTGTGGGCAGTTCATAACAGTGAAAGGTAAGAACTCTGCACAGAATCAAGTTTAGTCATTTTTGTATACAGCTAAAAAGTTAACATGCAGGACCTCACATCACAAACAGTATTGTAAGAAATTTCTATAAGCTCTAGCCTTTATGTTACAAATTCACAAAAACTCAGAGCAAGCTTTGGACCAAATGTTAGTTCTATAACCAAAAGGCCCAGAATCATAAAATTGAGCCAACAATGAAAAACTGCAGAACCATGGAATTGTACTTGCCATATCTCCGGGTCTGTCAGCAAAGCCTCCAGTCTCTTCATCTTGACATGCTAAGATGAAGCTGCGCAGCTTTTCTCTGTCAATCCAATGAAGCCTCCCAATTATCTTCAAGGAGGCCAAAACCCACCAGGAATAGCACACATCTGGTAACTAGAAGGGAAACCAGTCAGACTGTGGCAGGTTGAGACCACTACCCATACATTGGTACCCACCCCACATTAGTACCAGATGGCAAGCATACATGTGCACATAGCTCCCTCACTCACAAGCACATCAAGTTAGCACACACAGGTTCTCTCTGCTCCTCTCACAAAGCAACTAACTACGTTCAGTTGTTAATAAGTACAAATGCTAGTTTGTACATTCTGTAATTTCTGCATGTGCCAGCACTATCCACAAGCAAACAAATTACACGGCTACAAGATCAAATGCTCTGGAGAAATAAACATATTTCACTCAGAGGATCGCAGTGTCTACAGCAGCTTTGGGATGTTGAACACATTTAAGTTCACTTTTATTTTACTTTTGATGTATGGCTAGCTAAATGAACAGCACACAGCTACTCTGTGGCTACCAGGCATGCTACCTGAGCAGTCTGGATTCAGAGTTAACTATATTTGAAATGTTCACCATGGTCCTTTTATTTATTTATTGACAGGGTCTATGTGGCCCTGGCTATCTATTCTGGGTCTAAGTAGACCAGACCAGAGTAGCTTCAAACACACAAAGCATCTCATGACCAAGTCTCCTCAGTGATTCAATTACAGGCTGAGCCACACCCAACCCCAGTATCACTTGAGAATGCCATGGTAGCACCTACACATTCCAAGCCTGGAAATGGACTTGTGGTTCATGAGAACCCCAACGTCTATCATGACCGCTCACTCTCCTTAAGGAATATTTGCAGAAAACACAAGTGAGTTTTAAGCACAGGACACCACCCACTCAAGGCTGTAACAAGGAGCCAGCACAAGTAATACCTTCTCAGGTCTTCCATTGAGTCCGCCTGAGGGCAGCTGTCGTTCACAAAGCCACCAACCAAGTAAGTCAGAGTTCACTTGATGCAACTGACTGGTTATCGCCAGGAATCCTGTGCAACAATAGATCTAAAATTACAGACATAAAGTGCACAGGTATAACTTAATAGGAAGTGACAGACATTACCAAGATGACTAAAACTCCATCCTGTATAAGGTGTATTTTAGGATTCCCTGTCACAGTGAAATGCTATGCTTGGAATTTTTAATGGTCAATTCATTTACAACTTAAATTATGTTCTCTGGGCAAGCAAATATTTGCTAACTTTGCTAACTCAGTGGGTTATGTTAGAATGTTTTCATTGTATATTAAGGTCACAGGTGGAGATTCATATCTATAATCCAACAGCCTGCAACTAACAGACAGACGTAGGACACGCCCCAAACCACTTTCCTGATCTCACAAGGTCTGGCCATTCACAACACAATATTATCATAAAACACCCGTCATCCTTTAATACTATTATTTCCTCTAAATTTTATTAAATAGCAATATTACCTGCCCGGCATGAGATTCGGAGCCCGGTCTGCACCCAAATCCACCATCAAAGTTCATACAGGCCAAAACAAATTCAATGGCCTTTTCCACATTAATAGCATCAAGCTTGCCCTACAAAAACAAGTAAAACCTATTACAGTCACCCAGAGCCCTCATAAATGTTTAATGAGGTCCCCCAACACAACATTTAAAGCTTACCAAGAGAGCCAAAGTTGCCACTGCACAAAATGAGAATCTGGTATCAATTTCTCCTAGAAGACAAAGAGCCAAGGTAGTCACATCAATACAAGTTTCCAATGAACAAACTGAACCATGCTCACTCAATTTCCCGAAGCCCAGGCTATCTTACCCCAAAACCCAAGAAAACCAGCTAGAAAAACAAAGTCTTTTGGGCCCTCCAAGCTATTTAGAGAGGGAAGGAACCTACAAAATGCAAGGTTTATATGCTAATAAATTCAAGTTAATATTAACACCCTACTATATAAAAAAGGTTCACATCCCACAAAGCAGCTGGTCTCAGGCCTGCATTCTGTCTGTCTCACCCCAAAACAATTATCTAGATCAAATTTTTTTCTACATCCCAACTCAGGTATTTACTGAGTAGATAAACTTTTCAAGACTTTTCAGGGAGTTCAGCCCTTCAAAGCCCCAAACACTGGGGATAAACGTGAACCTACCTTATCTTTTAGAGTGGGTGCTGACAAGCCAGCACGGGCATGCTGGGACCTCCAGCAGGCCATTTACTCCAGATAGACCAACTGCTTAGTGGGACCTGAAAAGATGGAACAACTTGAAATCTTAGGATTACTACCAAGACAAAGATGTTCTGAGTATGGAGTAGATAAACCAGGCTTACCCCAAATGTCTCCAGCAAATGAACCATCCTCTTTCTGCAGACTCTGAACATAGGCCACAACCTTATCCACGTCAATGACGTTAATGCTGTCATACAGCGTGAGAATCTGAAAGACATCAGTATAGCAGATTCGTTCTATATCTAAGCCATCATTAATTTAACCCTGAGTGAAAATTAGTCATTCCAAACCTTTAATCACAATGTTTTGCTACACAAACCATTGATAATCTAAGAAACTCAAGAAGAGGCAGGACTTAAACATCCTTTGGCTCTTCACAAAAATCAATTTCACCTGAAGTCAGTTTCAGTTACACACTGATAAAATGTCCCCTCCAAGGTCTCAGAGTCTCTGAAAAAGCATCATGTTGGCATTCAGCTAATACATGCCATGACAGACATCACTGACCTTGTAGGAAGGACTAGAAGGAAGTTAAAACTGACTCTCCCCATAAATCCCAACTCCAGCCCCAGGGATCTAGTCACAAGCGCCTACCTGGACAGCGCTCAGAGTGTAGAGAAGATGCGGATCGTGCCCAATGCTCGCACTTATACCCCCACACTCATGCTGGCACGACTTGATAAACACCAGGATTTCCTCTCTGTTCATGCGATGGAGCTGTCCCATGAGGTCCATCACCGTCAAACCCCAGTAGATGCCGCTCATCCTCAGGTACTCAGACATACAGTACTCCTAGAGAAGTTCCAATTTATCAAAACTCCTAAAAGGGCCATTTCACATACAATCCACCTCACTGAAGCTAACTGGGAGCAACTAAAGTGTTTCCCAAGTGACAACTGCAGGTTTATTAGGCAAAAGTAACCAATATTCCTACTCTTTTTTTTTTTTGCCAGACACCTAATTTTGGTCATTTACAAATGAAGCCTATGCATATGGAAAGATAAACACTGCTGAAGATGGAACCCTACATGGATCCCAGAACCTCATGCTGCAGCAAATAAAGCATGGCCCAGTTTACAGGTATTTCTTCAGGTGAGGACCTCCCTGGCATGTGGGAAGCCAAACCCAGGGCTTAGAGTAGCCAGATGGACAGCTGACAGGGAAGTCCACAGGACTCTTAAGCCTAGAATCACCCTAAAATGAATGCCCAGCTAAGAAGTTACGGATATAACCAAGCATCAAGTGTTTACCAGCACTACACTTCTCTAAGACCCGGATATACAGATGCTGTAGGGAAAGCATTTCTACACAATGATGCCCCTTTGGAGGTCTCTCCACTTGGCATGGTTTTCCCTCCAGTGATCCTGAGATCACAGGTGCGTGGCAACTCCAACTTTTCCTGCCATTATTTATTTCCCCAGGAACACACTATATAAAGTTTGGGTAAAACCTTTTCAAGGTCTCAGCGTAATTCTAGAGCTAAAGTGTTATTACACATCAGCAAAATTCAGATAATACATGCCAACACATCATTGACCTTCAAGGTTATACCTGAGCCAGAAAGCAGACTCTCCTGCGGGCAAATCCAACCCTACTTCAGAGTGCCAGGAAGCGCTCTGTCAACCTTTCTGGTATACAAGGCACACCTATCAAGCTAGACTTCAGCCCTCTACAGTGAGATAGTGCTGAAGAAAGCAGCCAAATACTTCTTATAGCTGTTAATCTGAGAAATCTACGTACATAATCATCCTTCTTGGAGCCATAGGAGGCAATGTAATCGGCATGCTTCTCCAGTAACAGGGTGTCAGGAGCGTCTGACTTGATGGTGACATCCTTCTGCGGTGTACCCTTGCAGTAAACAAGAGATTTCGTCAGTACTCACATGGTCTGACCCTTTATGTACACACTTAACATCCGCCTAAGGTTTTTTCTTTACATTGCTTTCATCGTCCTGAAAACAACCCAGCCTCAAATGTGCCCGGCATCTTCAGGTCTCAGAGTAATTCTAGAGCTAAAGTGGTTAATAATCAACTTTAGATTCAGAATACATGCCAGCTCATCACTGACCTGAAATGACCGTTTTTGTCGAACGCAGACACGTTCAACGAGGCTGAGATTTCAGAACACCTAGAGTCCTCAAATGTTGCCCCCACTACCATCTAAAAGAGTCTACCTCGCTACCAACCACAAGTAGGTCAAACGAATTACCAAAATTTCGATTCACCATCTCTGCTATGAAGGCCTGCCTCGTTTGAACCCCGTGTAGACCAGGCTGGCCTCGAAATCAAGAGATCCGCCTGCCTCTGCATCCGGTGTGGGCCTAGGCTGGCTAGCTCTCTTTCCAGTTAAACATCTTTAGCTTTGAAACAGTATTTTTAACGGTTTCCAAAAATGTATATATCCCAAATTATTGTTTACAAAAAGCATTCAAAATCAGGTATAAAGAGGGGCGGGGGGGGGGTAGAAAACTACGACACAGGCACACCCAAATCCCTGCTGCAGGGAACGAAATCAGGCCGCCCAGAGGAGCTGCGGAAAACGCTGAGCAATCGCAAGGAACCTTCCCAGTCCGGCCTGAGGAGTCGGAGGCAGGAGGATGGTCGGGGGCTCTAGGCTAGCCTGGACTCCAGAAGAGAGCATCAGCCTTGCAGGCCCTCCCGCCGCCCCCTGCCAAGCCAGCCCGGCCGCCCGACTCCAGAGCACCGACGCCATCCGGCTCTCACCATGTCCGCACGCAGAAAGACTGAAGCTCCGCCCGAGCACTGGGAGTCAGCGCCCGCGCGCCTGCGCACACGCACCCGTCCGCCCTCCCAAGCCGGCTCCGCGCAGCCCGAAGGACCCCGCGGTCACCGTTTAGCCTGCCGCACTCCTGCCTGAAGGACTCCGCGGTCACAACGAAGCCGGCCACGCTTCTGCCTGAAGGACCCCGGGCTGGAATTGTCGCTCAGCTCCAAGAGTGGTTTCCTTTGGATCGGATTCAGCCCCTGTGTAAATTGGGAGTGGTGGTGCTGACCTGGAATCCTAGCACTGGGGAAGCAGAGACGGAAGGATCAGTAGTTCAAATCCCCACCTGTGTAAGCACTTGGAGGCCAGCCTGGCATAGATTCTCTAGGGAAAAAAAAAAAAAGAATAAATTATGGTATATCTGTCACCCAGTTAATTAAAAAGAACAAAAAGCGCCGCATATGCTATGGAAAGATGTTTAAAAGATAGCATATAAAAATGCATGCTTATCGTGGAATAGCTCTTGGATTTGAACCCTGAAACTACAAAAATAATGATTACTTTTTACTCTATATTAGTAACTTACGGTTTAAGCTCTTCATTTTAACTCCTGCTCCTCCTCCTCCCCCTCCTCCCCCTCCTCCTTCTTTTCTCCATAGCTTTGGAGCCTGTCTTCGAACTAGCTCTTGTAGACCATCCGCCTGCCTCTGCCTCCCGAGTTCCGAGATTAAAGGCGTGTACTACCACCACCTGGCCCTTTTCTTCTTTTTAAGGTCCTGGGGATTGAACTCACACCTTTGAAAATGCCAGACATGTGATCTTGGACTGGATCAGAAATCAGCTGAGAGATAGCCCTGGTCACTCCTGGGGGAGGTTTGCTTACTTGGGTTATCAGAAGGGGAAAGGCCCACAAAAAAGTGTTCTTATAGAAATTGCTAGCTCAGCTGGGGGGGGGGCGG
>NC_022022.1:45984341-45992587 GCF_000317375.1 Microtus ochrogaster | reverse complement strand
CGGATCTCTGTGAGTTCGAGACCAGCCTGGTCTACAAAGGGAGTTCCAGGACAGGCTCCAAAGCTACAGAGAAACCCTGTCTCGAAAAACCAAAAGAAAAAAAAAAAAAGAAATTGCTAGCTCAGAGACATCTATTAAAATCCAAATGTCAGGCCAAGTGTGGCGGGGCACACCTTAATTTGTGGCACTCAGGATGCCAGCTGGTGGATCTCTATGAATTAAAGGCTAGTCTGGGCTGCAGAGTTAGTTTTGGCCATCCAGGGTTACATAGTGACCCTGTCTCAAAAAAGTAAAAAACAACAGCAAAAAAACACCAAACAAACAATTTTCTAAGCTTCTTAGTTGACTTTACTGCTGTTAAGTTTCACATGGTATAAACTGCATGCTTCTGTCTGTTCCTAATTCAGATCTTTCAGTCTAATCCCCATAGTGACTGTTTGTGGGGGACAGAACCTCTGAGAGCTAATTGTCCCAAGGGTGGAGCCCTAACAAGTGGGATGAACGCCCTTTCCAGAGGCCACACCACCCGGTACTTTATAGTGCTATATTATTTGTGTTTTAATAAATAAAGTTTGCCTGAAGATCAGTGCAAAGCAGCCACACTGGCCAGCATACAGGCCAGGCAGTGGTTGTACACACCTTCCATCCCAGCATTAGAGAGAAATAAAAAATGGGAGGAGTCAGGTCTCATGCTCAGTCTCAATCTGAGGATTCATGGAGGCGGGATAGCCTATTTTTCAGTCTGAGGTAGAGGTGAGAGCCAGTGGCTGGCTGCTTTGTTTTCTGATCTTGAGGTTGAACCCCAACATCTGTCTCTGGGTTTTTATTTTCCGCGCTACAGTTCTTTGTTCTTTTTGCCTTAAGAGGATACTACAAGAGACAGTAGCCGGAAGCCTGGCAGAGCACGTTCACCAGAAACCAGCTGCGCTGGCAGCCTGCTCTTGGAATTCCAGGTTCCAGCAGTGAGGGAAGTACTTTTCTGTTGTTGCTAAACCATACACTTCATGGGATTTTGATATAACAGCTCTAGCTAAGGTTTATAGTACTTGCTGCTAGATACAACTGGGGGTGTGTGCTAGGTATCACACATGCAAAACACATTGAACAGGCAAAGGACATACGTGATTACTTAGTTATACCTTGGTCATAATAGTAATTTATAAACACTTACTTTGAAGATTTATTTTTATTTTATGTGCTTGAATGCTTTTTGCCTGCATGTATGTATGTACATCATACACATGCCTGGTGCTCAAAGGCCCAAAGAGAGCATTGGATCCCTTGAGCAGGAGTGACAGGCAGTTGTGAGCCACAGCGGGTCCTTTCAGGAATGGCAAGTGCTCTTAACTGCTGAGTTTTCAGCCCAGCTTTTTTTTCCCCCAAGGAGTCTTGCTGTGTCACCCAAGCTTGCCTCAGATTCATAATCCTTCTGCCTCAGTTGTATTGGGATTCTGGTTATGTGCTGTGGTGTCTGGGCTGCTGGACTCGGTTCCAGTTCCCCGAGCATGCAGATGCCTGCAGATCTGTGCTCCCCCTTGAGCTCTGAGCCTTCCTGCTTATCATTACAGCTGAGGGAGGGGTCGTGGAAACTGCTGTGAAATATCGGTTTAAGATGTGTTACATTTATTTATGCTGTGGAACATTTGCCATTAATGATGCAAAGACGTATTGCATTCTTTCACGTTGCATCTGTTTGACTTTGTAAAGCTGTGTTACTTTGCCTGCCTAAAACACCTGATTGGGCCAATAAAGAGCTGAATGGCCAATAGCGAGGCAGGAGAAACAGGTGAGGCAGGTGGGCAGCAGAATAAATAGGAGAAATCTAGGGACTAGGGTGAGAGGTGGGGAAAGAAGGAGAGGAGGACGCCAGGGGCCTGGACGCCAGGGGCCGTCACCCAGCCAGCCATCCAGCCACGGAATAGAAGGAAAGAAAGGATAACTGAAAGTAAAAAACCCAGAGGCAAAAATGTAGTTAAAGAGAAATTGGATAATTTATGCTAGAAAAGCTGGCTAGAAACAAGCCAAGCTAAGGCCAGGCATTCCTAAGTAAGAAGTAACCATGTATTTATTTGGGAGCTGGGTGGTGGGCCCAGGAAAAGAAAAATGAGGACTACTGAGATCTCAAGAACAATGGCAATGGGTTTTTGATCCTACTGCATGTGCTGGCTTTGTGTGAGCCTAGGTAGTTTGGATGCTCACCTTACGAGACCTAGATGGAGGTGGGTGGTCCTTGGACTTCCCACAGGGCAGGGAACCCTGATAGCTCTATGGGCTGACAAGGGAGGGGAACTTGATTGGGGGAGGGGGAGGAAATGGGAGGCGGTGGTGGGGAAGAGATGGAAATCTTTAATAAATAATAAAAAAAAAAAAGAAAATGAACAGACAAGCAGAAAACAAAAAAACAACTACAGGGAACACCTGAATTTGTAACTTTGTTGGGCAGAGTATAGGGGGCCTGAAGACTAAAACGTGTGAAATGGTGTAGTTTTGTCTTTGTTGTTTCTGTTGCTACAACAAACACCTTGACAAAAGCAACAGAAGGGAACACTCATGTGACCCATGGCTCAGGGCCATAGTCTGTAGGGAAACAGCATGATATCAAAGAACAGAAGAACCAGAAAACATTGTCACTTAGCTTAATTTCTTTCTCAAGTACTTAATACCGAATTCACAAACTGTGGCCATTATTTCATGTTTATATTTTCTGTGGTCTTTTTGTTTGTTGTTTTTCGAGACAGGGTTTCTCTGTGTAGCTTTGGAGTCTGTCCTAGAAGTCGCTCTGCCGACCAGGCTGAGATCTGCCTGCTTCTGCCTCCTGAGTGCTGGGATTAAGTGTGTGCACCACCACCTCCCGGCACTTTCTGTGGTCTCTAACAGAAGATCTACTAAAACTGCACACAGACACACGACACCATAAAATAGTGTGCAGCTTGGTTTATTTCAGTTCTTTTTCCAAGTCGTGTGTGAACAACTGTGTACAGCAGCACAAAGATTTCATACAAACCCCAAGAGTCATAGAAAAATAATTTAAAGTTAGCTTGACTGAATAATCTTAAACAAGACAAGTAAAATGTTGGTGCAGTATTAAGATTTTCCAGAAATTTCTTAGTTTTATAATGGGGAAAATGAAATATAATTTTTATTTATTCTTTTGTGCAAAACAAGTAAATATATTCAAAACTATAAAATTCACACTTTAGTACAGAAATGCTTTTAAGTATTTGGAGTCTGATGGGTCCAAATCTACCAGGTTTTCAATGGTTATTTTAGAATTTTCACTGAGTTCTTTCTTAATAAGCCCCCTTTCCTGTCCTTGAATGAGCATTAAAACTGCACTGGATCTCTCCCGCTGTAGCTAACTGATCACAGAGTAAATCAGCATAGGCTAGGGGCGGGGGTACTAAGGACAACTCATTGTTCCAATAAAGCAAATTCATCTGGAAAAGCTCACCGTGGAGTTCAACAGAGGCACTTTCCACCTCTGGAATAAACTGCACAGATCTGGATGACTCATCTTTATTTTATTTCCTGGGAAAGATGATAAAGCCCCTTTCCCCCTCTTAAGCATAAACAGTGTCTTGAGATTTAGTTACATGAGGATGTAGCATCTTTTCAATAGCAATTCCTTTTAATTTTTAAACTTTCCAATGTGTTCACGGGCTATGATCAGCCTCTGAATTTGTGCAGTACCTTCATAAATCTGAAAGAAAAACATAACTTGGTTTAAACACTTGGATTTATTTGACGTCTCAGACAACAGTCTAAACTCTACTGTAGCACCAAACTGAAATGCTATTTGATGAGAACAGTTTAAGTCATAAAGATATATTTTACAAAACTGGGAGGCAGGCTTAAAACATTAAAGAAAATTATATTTACACTTCAAAATGTTTGGGAAATCTAAGGTTTAGCATTGCCAGAGTATTTATTATCAAATGTTTCTGAGCTGTTTTAGGTATGCCCTTTGGTCATTCTTGGTCCTTCCTATTAAACACGATTCTTTTTCCTACTGCTGCCTAAGGAACTGTTAAAGAAATCAAGATATTGGAGGCTGTGGGCTGGTAATCCACCCTCATTCCCAATCTAAGCTTCTAATCTCCGTCAGCTGTTAGTTCCCTTCTGGGAAGTAGAGGAGGGTCAAGGGGCTGATAACAGCTGGCCCACGAGGAAGGTGAACCAGCTCCTCAAAGACTGGGGACTTTGGATAGGATGCAAGCTCCAGTGTTCTTTTCTCCTGTGTTTAAATAAAAAGTTCCCCTGCAACTGTCATTTCAGATGGCTGTGAGCCACCATGTGGGTGCTGGGAATCCAACCCCAGGTCCTCTTAAAGAGCAGCGAGTGCTCTAACTGCCCAGCTGCCTCTGTGGTAATAATTTTTATTACCAATAGTACTATAATTACTGAGCGTTTCTTCTCCTATGGCTAATAACACAAGGCCCTTCTGCTGCCTGAAAATTAGGTGATGAACATCCAGAAAAGGCAAACATGAAAGAAGAACAAAAAATACTGCACAATGTCAATTAAAAACAAAACAAAACACTGAATTAAAACAACAGCAAAGGGGGCTGGAGAGATGGCTCAGAGGTTAAGAGCACTGCCTGCTCTTCCAAAGGTCCTGAGTTCAATTCCCAGCAACCACATGGTGGCTCACAACCATCTGTAATGATGTCTGGTGCCCTCTTCTGGCCTGCAGGTATACACACAGACAGAATATTGTATACATAATAAATAAATAAATAAATAAATAAATAAATAAATATTTAAAAAAAAATAAAATAAAACAACAGCAAAAACTTGACCAGTTGCCCATATCTCACTCAAGCAGTTTGCCTCCGCCTTTCCAATGAGTAGATTTGTCAAGTCATTTGTCAGGGTGCGCAGAACACAGCCGGGGTAATAAGTCATTTGTTGGGTGTGCAGAACACAGCAGGGGTGTTAAGTCATTTGTTGGGGTGTACAGAACACGTCAGGGGTATTAAGTCATTTGTTGGAGTGTGCAGAACACAGCAGGGGTATTAAGAACCATGAACTATAAATAACCCAAAATGGAGAACATTTTTTTATGAAGTTATCCTAAAATTTTATAAAATCAACTTAATTTCAGAGTCAAATATCGCTTCTCAAGAACACATGGCTTTTGACTATAAGTACAGTTTCAATTAATTAAGAAATGTCAGGCAATATTCCAGACAAGATAATTTTAAAAAGCATGCATATTTTTCAGAGGGCAAGAAGAAATGCAGATTGTAACTGGCTTAAATCTGAAGACTCAATGGCAGCCAGGCAGGAGATACGTGCCAGTGCTATCTACTTTACCTTCCCTCTTAGCAGCCACACTTAATAAACAATATTCTTCCTCTGTGTTGATTAGCTACAACATCTTACCAATCTATAATTATAATGTGTTTTATTTCAGAATGTCTTCCACATGTATTGTGTGGGTGCATGCATGCTGGGCATTTACGTGGAGCTCACAGGACGACTTTTAAGAGTCCGTTCTCTTACCATATGGGTTCTAGGACTCCAACTCATGTTGTCAGGCTCAGTGGCAAGTGAGCCACCCTTTACCCTCTGGGCCATTGTGCTGCTCCAACTGTCACTATTACCAGTGGCTTAAATCTACTGTTGTCATTTATGGATGTCCTGTTCCCCCCAGAAACAGGACTACACCTACCTGATAGATCTTGGCATCTCTCATCAGCTTTTCCACAGGGTACTCTGTGTTGAACCCATAGCCTCCAAAAATCTGCACGGCGTCAGTCGCTACCTGATTGGCAATATCTCCAGCAAAGGCCTTTGCAATGGAGGCGTAGTACGTGTTCCGGCGGCCAGAGTCAACCTCCCAAGCTGCTCTCTGGTAAGCGAGTCTTGCGAGTTCAACTTTCATTGCCATTTCTGCAAGCAGAAATGAAACTCCCTGGTGCTAGATTTAAGGAAGAAAACAGTTAAAGGGGATCTACTGGACGTATTTGTAATTTTTTTCTTAAAACGTTTTTACTTTTTATTTTGCATTGATTTTGAATTTGCAGATAAGTTACAGCTAGCATCCCCTAGCACTTAAGACTTTTGCAGATGGAGACTGCTTTTTGTTTCCCTGCTGCTCAGACCCGAATAATCACACAGAAACTATATTAATCACAACACTGTTTGGCCAATATTCCTACCTAGCATTACATCTTAAATTAACCCATTTCTATTAATCTGTGTATTGCCATGAGGTGGCCTACCAGTAAGGTTCCGGATCTTCTCCTTTGGCAGCTACATGGCATCAGCTTGACTCCGCCTACTCTCTCTCTATATCTCTATTCAGATTTCCTGCCTGGCTTTACTGTTAAACCATTGGCCAAAACAGCTTTACTCATTAACCAATAAAAGCAACACATATACAGGAAGACATCCCACATCATCTAATGACTGCAGTGCAATGACCAAAGCAATTGGCACGGGTCTGCAAAACTGCAGAGACCCGAGCCAGACTGGCCAGGTCTCCTACCAAATCCTGTTATCCATTTCAGGATCACAGAACGATTCTTGCTTTTTCATTTTTCTTTTGTTTTTTTGTGACAGGGTTTCTCTGTGTAGCCCTGGCTGTCCTGGAACTCACTCTGTAAATCAAGCTGGCCTCAAACTCAAGAGATCCACCTGCCTCTGCATCCAAGTGCGGGAATTAATGGCATACATCATTGCACCCTGCCTCTTTTCCATTTTTAAAAGAGATTTATTTGCTCATTTAATGTCCATTGGGGTTTTGCCTGCATTTATGTCTGTATGAGAGTGTCAGATCCCATGGTACTGGAGTTAGAGACAGTTCTGAACTGCCAGGTGGGTGCTGGGAATTGAACCTGGGTCCTTTGGAAGAGCAGCCAGTGCTCTTAACCACTGAACCATCTCCCCAGCCCCCTCTTTTCTATTTGAAGACAGTCTTGCTATATAGCTGACACTGATCTTGAACTCACTCAAGACCTACCCTGCTGTAGTTACTACCTCAGAGAATCCCCCGCCCCCAGACCATGCAATTCCTGTCTTATTTCCTGACTTTTGTCCTTCTGAAGAATACGGATTTTTTTGGTAAGTTTCTTCTTGGTTTGGCTTATCTACATTTTCCCATTCTTAGGATGAGGTCTTGGATTCAGCTGCACAGATTACTGGGCATTCTTGTGCTTCAAGCTTCTGCAGAGATCTAGACGACACAGTGGGGGCCCCAATGAATGGAATGTGGGCTGGAGCTAGCACCTCTTATCAGACAGGACTCTCTGAGCAGCCCACACAGCCTCCGGAGAGGCTGGGATTTCAGGTATGTCTGCCAAGTTCTGCCCTGCCAGGGCTTTCCAAGGGAAACTGTTACAGAGATGGAAGAAGGCACATGATGCTTCCTGCTCTTGTCATAACCGAACGGGAGAAGAAAACCAACCCTCCCCGAAGAGACGGCAGGTGCTGTGTCGTGACTGGCATGTAACACACGCTACAGGTGGAAGGGTTGTAGTGTGTGCCACGATACACATCTTGTTTTTGATTAATGAATTAATTATAGAACAGGATCTTGTTATGTAGTTCCAGCTGCCTCAAACGCTTACTGCCTGAGTCTACTGAGTGCCACGGCTCCAGGCTGGGGTTAATCTAACGTGGCCAGGAGTCACCTCGCTGCAGCATCTTCGACCCACGGTAGCCGCTCTCCTTTTGAGTCTGGTAACTCCACCTCATAGATTTCATCTGGGGACTTAAATGCTGCTCCATTTCTTTGTGAGCACTTGCTCTATGAGGAGGAACTTATCTCTAGAACAGATGTTCTCAGGGGCAGAAACTGCCCAGCCTCCTTTGCACATGGAGAACAGGATCTGTAAATGATTGATTCTTTGGGTCCATGTCTTAGTGCTGTTGTTTATTAACTGGATCTAATGTTCTTAGGTAAATGAAAACAGCAGGGCCAGCTCCACGGCACTGGGGGAACGGAATGAGTTGGTACACACTGAGAAGTGCCGGCAACAGAGAAATCATCCAAGTGTTTTCACATGGCAGATGTTCAGTGACACTTGTTAAGCTAAGGAAGTTTAATATAGAAACCCCACCTCACATGGAGCAGCGTCCAGGCGGGGAGTGAGGGTACACTCGGCACGCTGTAGGTGATGTAAGGGGTGTGAAGGCAGAGTGAGAGCACACTCGGCACGCTGTGATGTAATGGGTGTGAAGGCAGAGTGAGGGCACACTCGGCACGCTGTGATGTAATGGGTGTGAAGGCAGAGTGAGGG
>NC_022022.1:45961096-45984241 GCF_000317375.1 Microtus ochrogaster | reverse complement strand
GTGATGTAATGGGTGTGAAGGCAGAGTGAGGGCACACTCGGCACGCTGTGATGTAATGGGTGTGAAGGCAGAGTGAGGGCACACTCGGCACGCTGGAGGTGATGTAAGGGGTGTGAAGGCCGAGTGAGGGCACACTCAGCACGCTGTAGGTGATGTAAGGGGTGTGAAGGAGGAGTGAGGGCACACTCGGCACGCTGTAGGTGATGTAATGGACATGAAGATGTTCCCGTGTACAGTAAACAGAGGGAGGTGCAATAAAATGAATGGGAAGTGAGTGGAATCTGAAAGAAACAAAGAGAGCCGGGGCTGGAGAGATGGCTCAGAGGTTAAGAGCATTGCCTGCTCTTCCAAAGGTCCTGAGTTCAATTCCCAGCAACCACATACATGGTGGCTCACAACCATCTGTAATGAGGTCCCCATTACATACATGGTGGCTCACAACCATCTGTAATGAGGTCCCTATTACAGATGGTTGTTAGCCACCATGTATGTGGTTGCTGGGAATTGAACTCAGGACCTTTGGAAGAGCAGGCAATGCTCTTAACCTCTGAGCCATCTCTCCAGCCCCAGACAGAATATTGTATACATAATAAATAAATAAATAAATAAATAAATAAATAAATAAATAAATAAATAAATAAATGTGTGTTGTTTTTTTTTAAAGAAAGAAACGAGAGAGCCAGTAAAGGCAGACAGAACACTAAAATGGTGCTGCGGTTGATACTGGGAACCCAGTCGGGTCTCAGAAGAAGCCTCCTGAAATTTTGAGAATAAAATATTAAGGAAGAGGGAAAGAGAAGAGGGACAGGAAGTGCTCTTCGGTTTGGAAATGATAAGGAGCCATCTTTAAATCTCAGCTTGGAGCTCAGTGCAGAAGTTAAGGCTAGAGAGAGAACACACAAAAGCTAGGATCCACAGAGTTAGAGGAAGTGGGACAGGAAGCCATCTTTACCATCCCAACGTTACCAGACAGGGAGCTGATGCAGAGAGAAGTAAGGAGAAGTAACCACAACCAGAAATAATCATGAAGCCAGGCTTGACGGAAACACTCAGGAGGAGCTCAGTGAGGTTGAGGGCAGCCTGGTCTATATACAGGCCAGCCAGGGCTACCAGAAAAGGTATACAGAAGGCACCTTAAATATTACCTACTCTTTTTCCTAATATAATTTACAGGGTGAGCAATTGTAAGTGACACCGTCAAAACAAGGGTACTCTTTTCTTTCTTGCATTTTGGCTTTTCGAGACAGGGTTTCTGTGTATCCTTAGCCGCCCTGGAACTAGCTCTTGTAGACCAGGCTAGCCTCAAACTCACAGAGATCCACCTGCTGCTGCCTCCCAAGTGCTGGGATTAAAGTGTGCGCCACAACCAGCTGGTTGAGAAAATGTACTCTTACAAGCGATTGTGATGAACTATAGAGTCTTCTTCCTGACAAAACAGATTACTTTCTTCTTTAAAAGTAACTTCTAAATATTTAGATAAAATGAGTGTATTTAAATTTCAACACAGCAAACACAATACATAGACCGCCTCCTTAAGAGCTGAGTAGATAGCTGTCAGCGAAATGCTTGCCACACAAGCCTGAGGATCAGAATTCAGATTCCCAGAACCCATGAGAAAAGCTGGGTACAGAGGTGCCTCCCAGGAATCCTCGCATCAGAGAGGCAGAGACAGGCTGGTCCCTTGAGCTGACCTAACCTAACTGATGAGCCCCAGGCCAGTGAGAAATTGTTGTTTTAACAAAAAAAACCAAAAAAAAGCTATCAGGACTTCTGATCTCCACATAAATGTGCAAAAGTATGCTTTCACCAACGAACACACACACACACACACACACACACACACACACACACACACGTTCACACTCAGAGAGAGCGAAAGATTACCTCTGCTAGCAGCTTTCCAAACGTTTTCCTCTCCAGGGCATACTTGGTAGCTTCGTCCAGAGCTCTCTGGCCTAGCCCAACAGCACCAGCAGCTACCTAGGACATTAGCACCGAGTGACACAAAAGTTGACACTGTTGTCAAGCCACACAACACAACACTACCTGTCTCAGTCAAGTGGTGTCACTGTGGTGGGGGAAGGAAGGAGCCCTGGGGTTTATTATTTTAATAAATAATAAAGGTAATGGCAGGGGCTGGGAAGGCAGCTAAGTGGCGGAGAGTGCATGCTTGGCCTTCAGTGGACCCTGAGTTTATCCCATTGCTGTGCAATAAATAAATAAATAAATAAATAAATAAATAAATAAATAAATAAATAAATAAATAAATAGGTCAAGTGTGAGGCTGAGGCACACAGCCTAGAGAAAAGTCATTACTGTTTAACCAGGGAGCCTTCCTTCCACAGACACATTCTAAGGGAGCGGCAGAATACACGGTGATCCACAATCAACTAGAATGATCAAGTCGGGGGTGAGCCTTCTGGAAATCTAGACAGTAGTTTAGCATCTGCTAAAATAGCTTCTATATTGAGCAGCAAAAGAAGGTGAAAAATATAGTACATGTAACAATCTCCTCTCTACCACCACTACCCCCCCCCCAAAAAAAAAGGCATGCAATGTTAAAATAAACCTCATTGAAAACCACAAACTCAAGGTCCCACAAAGATGATCAGCTTACTGTAGGTCTGGTTCTATCAAAAGCCCCCATCGCAATCTTGAAACCGGCTCCTTCAGCGATTAAAACATTTTCCTTAGGCACTCTGACATCTTCAAAGACGATTCCTCTTGTATCGGAGCATCGCTGGCCCATGTTTAATTCCTAGCAAGAAGATCACAGAAGAGCACCTAAGAGAGTCCCGGCACTGTCACAGTCGATCGTCCGTCCCTTTGTGCCTCTTTGCAGCCTGCTGTTCCTGTTCCAAGAAGTGAGCCTCCATGGACTAGGAGCACACCCACCTCTGCTCATCTTCTGTGGCTACCCCGAGACTATAATTCAGAGCTGAGTTGTGCAGGAGATCCCACACCTGCTAAGCCTGCCATGTTTCTGGATCTTTCTAGAATATGTGCCAGCCCCTGATCAAAAACAGTATTAACAAACTGAAAACAGCACGAGCCTAAAGTTCTACATAGCAACTTACCTTGTTCATGTCTGAAGGCCACCTTCTCTCTGTTAAATTATTTTGCAAACATAATCTTAGAGCCTGTAATCATCAGCAAAGTGATCTACTGAACAAAACATGGACTTTTCTTTCCTATTTTTGGGGGGCATTTATTTACTTTGTATGCTGTGGGGGAGCAGGAACCTGGCAATGTATAGTACTTGGTCCTTTACACCCAATGGCTTTTCATATAATTATAATAAAACCCAGTTTATATAAATTAGCCATAGTAAAAGGTTAGAGACATAGAACAAGGTCAAGTGTGGTGGCTCACGCCTTTAATTCCAGTGCTCAGGAGGCAGAGGAAGGCGGATCTCTGTGAGTTCAAGGCCAGCCTAGTCTACACGGTGAATTCAGGACAGTCAGACCTTGTCTCATAAAACCCAGAATACTTCTCAGACTCATCTCAAAGTACACAATTCCTAAGACAAAAGAAATTTACAGTATGAATCTCAAGGATTTATAAATTTATAAACATTTTAGGAGCTAAGTAGCTAATAATAAAAATATCTACACCCCCTCACCAGGAAGCAAGTCCCCAGGGGTAGAGATTTTTATCAGTACCTACTAGATACTGCATTCAGTAATAGATACTGATTCAGCTAGAGTTTTCCTAAGTAAGAATGAGATCAGAAACAATAAGACAACATCACTTGTCATTCCAGTTTGCCACTGGTAAAGTTCAAGTTCTGAGGCTCCTTAGCTGAGATGGGCCAGACTTGGCCCTGGGTCTGCCAGGAACCACCTCTCAACGGGAGAGCATGATCTGCCACACACACGCCAACCTCTGGGGGAAGCGTGACTACCCACGGTGCTCATTCTGTTATACACATGGTGTTGGAAGCCTATGTGTAAAGCGCAGTCTGCCGTCAATATCATCCCTTAAAAATATACCATAATATGGCATCAGAAATTGCACAGGCCAAAATCCTACGAGAGTCTGTTAGTAAAAGACACAATGTCAGAGACAGTCAGTAAATCATTTACTTGGACCTTGGTTTCTGGAGTCAGCAAACGGGCTGAAGTGAACAGCACACAAGGGCTCAGCCTTTAAATTTCCATGACCTAAAAGAGAAGCCTTGCCTCCTTTTTTAAGACAAAGAGTCTCGGTAAATAGTCTAAGCTGGCCTAGAATTTGTGATCCTCCTGCCTCAGCCTCTGGAGCACTGGGATTGAAGGCGTGCACTCCCTTGCCTGAAAGCTGTTGTGGGATAGGTGTACACTGTGAAGATGTGTCACTGTGATTGGTGAAATAAAGAGCTGAATGGCCAAGAACTGGGCAGAAGAGGTGGGGGTACTTCAGGGAACAGAGAGGACTCTGGGAAAAAGAAAGGCAGAGTTGCCAGCCAGACACAGAGGGGGTCGGAGGTGAAAATAAAGGAAACGCAAAAAGTCATCTTGTAGAACGTAGATTAAACGATATGGGTTAATTTAAGTTACAAAAACTAGTTAGGGACAAGCCTAAGCTAAGGCCGAGCTTTCGTCATTAATACAAGTCTTTGTGTCATTACTTGGGAATTTGCTGGGGGGGGGGGGGACAGAAATGGACTCATTACAGGCAGAAGTTATAAACATTTTACATCCTCTGGAGGGATATTCTGTTTATGTTTTAACAAAGCTTGCCTTGCCGGGCAGTGGTGGCACACGCCTTTAATCCCAGCACTCGGGAGGCAGAGGCAGGTGGATCTCTGGGAGTTCGAGGCCAGCCTGGTCTACAAGAGCTAGTTCCGGGACAGGCACCAAAGCTACAGAGAAACCCTGTCTCGAAAAACCAAAAACAAAAAAACAAAAAAAACAAAAAACAAAGCTTGCCTGAAGATCAGAGTGCTGAGCTAAGTCACTAGAGGCCAGGGAGACAGAGGCAGAGGGGTATCAGAGCTCAAGGGTACTCTGAGCTACACAAGATGGAATCTGTCTAAAAGAGAAGAGTTCACACAAAAGTGATCCCAGCACTTGGGATCACACGCCTTTAATCCCAGCCCTAGGGCGGAGAGAGGACTATAAGGCGGGAGGAGCTCAGTGGAGGAGTCTGGAGACGCGGCCTGAGGAGAGGGTCTCCCCTTCGCCCCTTCGGTTTGAGCATTGGTAGAGGAAAGAACTCTCCAGTGCGTGGCCTCTCTGCTTCTCTGATCTTCAGCATTAACCCCTACATCTGACCCTGGGTTTTTATTATTAAGACCAACTAGAATTCACGCTCAACACATTTCTAAAGAGATCTGGACATAAGAGCAGAGTCTATAAACACTGCAAGTTGGTTTAGCTATCTGTTTTATATTAACAATCAATTCAAATTCGCTTTTTCAGCTCAGCCTGAGGAGACCAGTTCCGACATCTGACCAGGTAATCTGAACCTTTCCACGTGGGAGGAAGACTATTTGTTCAGGTAACTTTAGAACTCTGGCTTGATCTCCACAGTTCCTCCTTTGTCATAGCTGCAGGCCCCATCGCCAACAATTTTCTTTAAAATCTCTGCTTTGCACAAGCATTTCAACCAGGGTTATAATCTTAAGTCATACGTGTAAGCTCTCACCTGGACTTCTAACGATATTCCTACAATATCTCTCCTTTGATGTGTGGTCTTTTAAGCTCTCTGTGGCTAAGACACAAATTATCTGCACACAGAGACGGGATATACAGACATGCCACTGCCTTTCTTACTTAACACGCTCTCCCACCCCACTCCCACCAGGACACAGACGGACATCTTCATGTTTCCAAGGTACAGCTGCTTCTGTTAATGCTGTTGGATTGTGGGTAATCCATCTACCTCAAATGGCTTTACCTGTCCTAACCAAAGCTTGTGCCGAGTCACTGGGATGGAGGAAGGAGTCCTCTGAGAGACCCATACTCTATGGTGAGGCAGCAATCATGGCAGGCAGCCTGGCTTCTCTCCACAGCTACAGCCATCATGAATGTGTTCTGCACAAACGGCCCATCTGGGGTTGGAGAGGTGGCTCAGAGGTTAAGAGCACTGGTTGCCCTTCCAGAGGTCCTGAGTTCAATTCCCAGCAACCACATGGTGGCTCACAACCATCTATAATGAGATCTGGTGCCCTCTTCTGGTGTGCAGGCAAACATGCAGGCAGAACATTGCATACATAATAAACAAAATCTTTAAAAAAACAAAAACAAAGGTCCTGTCATTCAAAATGACTTGAAAGTTTTTAGTGGCATACAAACTATGTCCTCAATATCATCAAGACACAACTCAACTTTTATTACAACTTAAAATATTTTCATTAGCCGGGCGGTGGTGGCGCACGCCTTTAATCCCAGCACTTGGGAGGCAGAGGCAGGCGGATCTCTGTGAGTTCGAGACCAGCCTGGTCTACAGAGCTAGTTCCAGGACAGGCTCCAAAGCCACAGAGAAACCCTGTCTCGAAAAACCAAAAAAAAAAAAAAAAAAATATTTTCATTAAAGGAAAGAAATAAGAATTTTGGCATTTACAATTGACATTACTCTTAGGGAGGCAAGTGTTGAGAGACACGCTGTTTACCTTCTTTCCGACATGGATTCCTGGGGTGTCAGCTTCCACAATGAATCCCGTGAAGGCTTTACTAGCAGGTGCTTTAGGATCTGGGTCAGAGCGCGCCAACAAGAAATACCTAAGGCACAGAAACCCACGATGAAGGCAATAGTGAGGATGAAATCTGTCTCGGCTACCTGCCCGACAGCCCCCAGCATCACCACCCCCACTTAAGAGCAAAGGAAATGAACTCGCACAGATTCCAGTTCCTGTGGCCAGACTTTTCAACTACCTCTTTCTCAACTAATGGGTATTAACTTTAGGGTGAATATGAGCTATTAGTGAAAATCCCTGCAGCCAAGACAACATGAAAACAGAACACATGTGTAGGAGCTGAAATGCTCCTCGCGAGCAGGTCTTTATTTTTAATTTTTTTTAAATTTTTTTTATTTTTTTGGTTTTTCGAGACAGGGTTTCTCTGTGGCTTTGGAGCCTGTCCTGGCACTAGCTCTGTAGACCAGGCTGGTCTCGAACTCACACAGAGATCCGCCTGCCTCTGCCTCCCGAGTGCTGGGATTAAAGGCGTGAGCCACCATCGCCCGGCTAAGCAGGACAAGTGATCCGTAGAATGAATGGGCAGGACTCTGGCAGCTGTCAGGGTGGTTCCCAGGGGCAGCAAATCCAGTGCACACACTGTACCTCAATTACTAGGGATATTTACAGGTTTTCCCATAGAAAGATTGAGAAATACAGCATAAGAAAGGAAAATCCCCACATCCAAACTACTTTTCCATGTATCGTGATACAGATTGTTTTTTTTTTTTTCTGGAACCTTCACAAAAGAACAAAAAGTCATATGGCTTGAGTCCAAGCTGAGCTTTGGACTAGTCAGTCCTAGCATTGAAGGAGAGAAGAGAGCAATTGAGCATTTTAGTCTTCCTTAAGCAATAAATTAGTTTTTATGCTAAAAAAACCAATAATTTGTCAGTTTATCACTGAGTATAATTTTACGTGGTAGTAGGAAGAGACAAAATTATTTTCTAATTTCATGACTCACTGAACTTGTCTTCCCCAGGAAGAATTATAATGGTTCTCAAAACTGTGATTATTTAATTGCATTATTATATTTCCCTTAGCTTGTTCAATTTTCATGGCTTCTTTACTTCTTTATTACTTGCTGATGTGGTGTGAGGGTACGAAATGATGCTGTTTCTGGTGGATACTGAATCAGGATACTGAATGTAGTACCGGCCTCATTAAGGATACTCAAAGGGACTGGTCAGAATAAACAGTTTCCAGATTCCTAATCCCAGCCCTGACGCCTGTGCACGATAGGTGTTCATTTTGTGAGCAGCACAGTTCCCCATGGTGGGATGCTTTCCCACACTGCACATCACATAAATCTACTGCCGTAGACTCTTTTTAGAGTCGGCTGTGCTGGGTCAGACCTGTAATCCTAGCATTTGAAAGTTTAAGGCAGGAGGATCACCATGAGTTTGAGTTCAGGCTATGTTCCACAGTGACTTCTAGACCAGCCTGAGCTACAGAATGAAACTGTGTTCAAAACAACACAAAAAAAACCAAAACATAATTCCACCCTAATCTCCTACCCATGGCTTATGTATCTGAATGTTCAGTCACTGGGGAGTAGAATTGTTTGAGAAGAATCAGGAGGTGTGGCCTTGGTGGAAAAGGTGTGTGTAGGGCCTTGTTATACAGGCCCATATTTTTACATGGTGTGGCGACCAGAATTTTAGACCACAGGTTGTACCTGCCACACAGAAGGTGGTCACCTAGTCTTTTGAGAATAACTGAGGCCATCCTAGACAGAGGGTCAGGATATGCTAATGTCGCTCTGCTCCTTTGTACTTAGGTCGCTTGGGAAAGAGGTGTTAATTCCGGCTATGTGACAGAGAAGCCAGAGTTATAGCCGTGACCTAAGTCCCACTACCTAGAAAACAAAATGCTAATAAAATCCCCCCTCAGTTTACATTTTGGTATAAAAGCTGTTTAGAGAATAAACGCTGATGATATTTCAGGATGTGAACTCAGGATCTCATGAGGGATCCCTGAAAACTCCCTCCCGATAAAGTCATGTGAGGTATGCCTCAATTATTCCCACGCCTCCCCTCTGGTCCAAGAAATAATTTATGGTCTGGGCTGGCCACGAGACCACGACAGGTGTGGCCTTGCTGGAGGAGGTATGTCACTGGGGGTAGGTTTGGAGATTTCAAAAGCCTACGCCAGGTCCAGTTTCTCTGTCTCTCTGTCTCCTCTCTCTCTGCCCTGCCTGTGGATCAGGAAGTAAAGCTCTCAGCTACTGCTCCAACACCATTCTTGTCTGCTTCCCACCAAGATGATCATAGACTAATCTTCTAAAACTAAAAGCAAGCCTCCAGTTAAAGGCTTTCTTTTGTAAGAGTTGCCTTGGTCATGGTTTCTCTTCACAGCAATAGAGTAGTAACTAAGACATCCCCTAAACCCTGCCTTAAGAAGTCTTCTGTCGGGGCTGGAGAGATGGTTCAGTGGTTAAGAGCATTGCCTGCTCTTCCAAAGGTCCTGAGTTCAATTCCCAGCAACCACATGGTGGCTCACAACCATCTGGAATGAGGTCTGGTGCCCTCTTCTGGCCTGTGGACATACACACGGACAGAATATTGTATACATAATAAGCAAATATTTAAAAAAAAAAAAGAAGTCTTCTGTCATATAATTACAGTAATAGACAAAAACCCTACTTCCCAAGACAATGCATATGGGCCCTATTATTGGACAGACTGTTCTTAAAATGAACTAGAGTTTCTATCATTCATTAATTCTTAACTGTCTTCCTAAAGTAACCATGCAAGCCTACTCCATTTGATCTTAGTCAAACGGTCAAGAAGGTACCTACCTACCTACCTACCTACCTACCTACCTACCTACCTACCTTTGAGTCTCTCAGTAAACCTTTGATATTCCTGTCTTCCAAGTGCTGGGACTCAAGACATGTGCCACTGTATGCAACTCTGTTCTCTTTTCCATGAAACATAATTTAAAATTTAAATTCTAACCGTATTCCAAATTAACCCAGACAAAATGTTTCTGAGCATGTTTCAGAGGCTTCCCATAACTAACTGCATCTGGATCCTTTCTGTCGGGACGTATCTTAGCTGTGCTAGCTCCAGGCTGGCCTGTACTCCTGTTCCCTCAGCCTGGAATCACTCGGCCCCTCATCGGCCAATCCCACCAAATTTATAGTTTATTAAACTTTCTTCTTTAACAAATGATCAGGTATTCTTCTTAATATTTTATCTATATTTATGTAAATGATTTTTGATGTTTAATGGAACTTTATGTAATTGTCTTTACACCTACATATTTGGAAGTTTTAGACGTCGCTCACCTCAACTACTGCCCTCTTTTGTGCATAAACTCAGGTTTTTGTCCTAAATTTTTGAGGGGGTCTCATGAGCCCAGGTTGGCTGGAACTTTCTATGTGGCTGAAGAGAACCTTATACTTCCTGATCCTTTTACCTTTGCTCCAAGTGCTAGAAATACAGGAGTACATGACCAGGAATGGTTTGGTTTTTATTTTTAGATGATACAGAGGGTTGAACCCAGGGCTTTGTGCATGCCAGGTAAGGTCTTTAACCACTGAGTTATCTCCCTGGCCTCATGACTCAAGTGGTTTTTTGGGGGTATAAGGGAGCAGTTTTGAGACAGGGTTTCTCTATATACTAGTCCGGGTTGTCCTGGAACTTGCTTTGTAGAGCAGGCTGGTCTTAAACTCATAGAGATCTGCCTGCTTCTGCTTCCTGAGTGCTCAGACTAAAGGAGTGTCCATGGCTCCCGGTCCAACTCAAGTTTTAAGAATGCCTCTGTGGGGGATGGGCACCACAGCATAGTCTTTACCTGGTGTGCACAAAGCTCCAGGTTCGACCTGAGAACCACAAATCCACGAGAACCAGAACAACATCCTACGAATATCTTTGTGTTTTTCCTGAGAGTTTTATTTCCTGAGGGAAACGCCAGTGTAGATGGGGCAGGGGCAGTAAAGCCTTACTGATAACTCAGTGAGATTAGCTATTTTTACTACACTTTACACATTAGACTTCTTAAATTAATCTGGAAGGAATAGCCCAGGGGCTTAAAATAGTTACTGCATCACTGAGTTATTTATATCGTCACATGAACCTTCCAGTTTCAAGACCACGGCTTGCTTTAGCTGAGACACTTAAGAACAGAAGAGGAAAGGGAAGTCTCGGAAGACACAGTGGTTAGGAACTGTACCAGTTGGCCTTCCCTCCGTTGGTTATCCACATCTTCTGGCCATTGATGATATACTCATTGCCCTTCTTCTCCGCTCTGGTCTTAATGCCTGCCACGTCAGAGCCTGCTGAGGGCTCTGTAACACAGTAGGCCTTGAACATACGGACACGAGGAAATAAACGTTAATTATCACATGGTGAATGCCTGGTGATAGTATCATTTTGCTTGTTTTGTGGTGCTAGGAAAGAACCTAGGTTCTCAAGTGTGCTAAGCAAGGGTTCTACAGTGAGCTATATCCTAGACCCTGCATTTTGCCTTTGAAGGTAGCATTATAAGTGAATGTCTAACATTACAGGTTTGTATGTTGTGAGATATTTGCTTACACTGTGTGAAGATGCATCTTTGTGACTGGTTTAATAAAAAGCTGAACAGCCAATAGCTAGGCAAGGAGCCTTCTGAGAGAGACTGGGGGGAGAGAGGGAGAGAAATCGAGAGGCATGAGAGAAAGGCCGGGGGACTGAGGGGAAACAGGAGGAACAAGATGGGGGAGTGGTAAAAAAGTGAATCAAAACTTAGATTAATATAACTGGGTTAATTTAAATTATAAGAATTAGTTTAAGAGAAGCCTAAGCTAAGGTCAAGCCTTCATAACTAATAATAAGTCTCTGTGTTATTATTTGGGAGCTGGCTGACAGGACAGAGAAAGACTTGTTACAGTTCTTAGAAAACCAAATAAATTGCCCAAATGTTAAAATATTTAATATGTAAATAAAAGTAGGCACAGGATACCAATAAACTATAGGAAATATTAAAATACTAGGTATATTCAAACAAATTCACTAAATTCAACTTAATATAAACTGATCTATTTGAATAGTCATTTAATATTTATGACGTAGTAGGCTATAAAATCAGATAGTAAAAAGGCAGCCTGCCCTTGAGATTTTCACAAGGAAACAGGGTAACCATGCTAAGCGTGGCCATTAAACACCAGCTTCCTTGAGATGCTTAAGTCAAATCTCACATAGAAAGGATATTCTGTAAGAGAAGAAAGAAGGGAATATGTACGCTCTGCAGAAGTAACTGCATGAGATGAGGACAGAAAACAGGACAGGGCTGGGAACAGAGCCTGGTGTGCATGAGGTCCTGGGTTCAAGCCCAGGCAGCCCACAGACCGAGCAGGGGAGGCAGGAGGGGCAGGAGTCCAAGGCTGGTCACACTCACACACATTATTGGCTGCTCAGTCATCCTCCCCAGGTACTTCTTCTTTTGTTGCTCATTTCCAGCAAGAATCACAGGCATTTGCTACCAAGGAAAATTAACATTAAGACAGCAAGATGTTTTATTAGTTATGCAGCTTCAGAAACACAGTCCAACAAATGAAAAAGAACTATCTTCCACCCAGAAGGAGTGAATTCAAAGAATTGGCATTCGCTCTGAACTAAGAAGCTACCGAGCAAGAAGCCACGTCTACCACTCTAAGCTCCTCACGTTATAGGCAGGCTCGTGGGCAGTATACAACCATTGACAACAGTAAGATGCTCACAGATTCAACTTAGGATATGGGACGCAGTGTCTATGAGCAGATGCTCAGTAGATTTCAGCGCAGTAAGTGGGCAGCAGGCCACTAGGATGGCTTCTGAGCCACCTCAGGCCTTGCCCTTGCCTGAGACCTTCCAAGGAGGTTGTAGTCCAAGTGTCCAGTTTCCTCGCAATGACACCCAAAACTCCAGTCCCGGAGACAACAGAACCACCATGATCGGTCTGGGCAATCATATCTCCAAGCCAGGCTAGCAAACAGTTCCTAAAGTTTAAACTAACTTTACTGTTGGCATCTCATTAACAGCCCAGGCAAACAATTAGCATGCTCTTAAATTATAATTTTACTTATTTTGTATGTATGTGCACATGTGTGTACATGTATGTCTGCATGTGCCACAGGTCACTTCTGGAGACCAGATGACAACTTGGGAGAGTCAGGTGTCACCTTCTACCACAGGGGTTCCTGGGGGGGAACTCAAGCCGTTAGAAGCCTTTATGCCCCGAGTCGTCTCACAGGGACCATTGTAAGGTATTTTCTTAGCAACTCACCCCCAAAGAGTTCGCCTCAATAGCAGTTTGCACCCCTGTGCACCCGTACGCCAGCTCTTCGGTAATTAAACACGCATCGAAAGTTCCCAGTCCAAGACCACCTGTGGCATGACGGTGTATGCAGAGCAGAAATTATAACACAAAGAACAACTCAGCAAACTCAAACCCAGCTAGACAAGGAAAGTCTCCCCAATGCAGGCAAATCTGAGTGCTCTAAATAGGGAAACAAAGGCAGAAAGTCACTGACCGGCAACAGGCATTTTAGGGGATGAGACAATTTCTGGTTTTTTGTTTTGTTTTGTTTTTTTTTTTAGTTTTGGGACTAAGAATGTGAAGGAAGCTTACCACAGTTCTCCGGAATGTGTGCATTGATCAAACCAAGTTCCCAGGCTCTCTTAATGAGGGGGAATGGGTACTAAAAGGGATAAAACAACACAGTTACACTACAGCCAATGGTAACATGATCTCCTAACAGCACGAGACTCTTCTCCCTACAAGGTGATACCCACTTCACCAGTTCTGTCGTATTCTGCCGCCACCGGGATGATTTCCTCTCTGGCAAACTTTCGAGCGGTTGCTTGGAATTCTTTCTGCTGTTCAGACAACTCTAAAGGAAAATTATTTTGAGAACATCAAGAGGAAGTCAAGTTGAAGAAAGAAGCCCCATGAAGTTAGTATGTGGAGATTTATATTTATCATTAGACATGTTTCTGACCTCAGGGAGCAGCTTAAAGAAACAAGGCATGGTTTACTTGGTCAGCGTACAGTAAGAAAACTTGTTTCAAAGACTTATAGAAGAACACCAACACCATAATTCAAATTTCACTCTTCCTTTAAACTCCAACACATTTAGGAATATAAGTTCCCACAAATAAACTGGTAGAAAGGATGAGAAATTTCCCCAAAATAATAATAAAAACTACATAAAACCCTCTGTATTACTAACAGGCAACATTCAAACAATCCATTTACCACAAAATAAAACTAGTTATTGCAAAATGAACGGGATGACTATTGTCTGGACCCCCCAGGGTAAATGTAGATTGTCAATTACATTTTCGTAGTACCTAGTGTTTGGATGTGGGTACATCGATGTGAAACATGAGGCTGGAGTGTAGCTCATTGGTAGAGCACCTGCCTATCCTGTGTGAGTTTCTGGGGGGTGTTAAGGGTGGTATCGCGGTTGCAGGCAATTAAAGGAAGAGCCAAAGCACAGGAGACTGAGCCAGGTGGAGTGGCGCACACCTTTACAGGCAGCACTCGGGCAGCAGAGGCAGGAGAGAAAGAGAAAGTGAAGACCATGACTCCAGCTTTCATTTCTATGGTGACCTGAGAGGTAAAATGTCAAGGAAGGACCAAGTCTCAGTGTTAAAGGAGACAAGGTACTGATGAATACTGCGTACTTTAGTCAGTAAATATATATTAAATAAATACACAGCCAGACACCATGCCAAAGTAAGGTCTTCCTTTAAAATGACCGGCATGCTGTTTTTATGCTGTATCATTACTAAAAGTGCGTACAATTAGAAACAAACAAACAAACAAACAAACAAAAAAAGAGCAGGAGACTAAGGCAGAGAGGACGAGATTTCCCTGCTACGATGATGTCTCAGCAGAAGAGGCCTTGGAGCTTTGTTCCAGTGTTTTCTTCTGGTTTTTCAAGTCAGGGTTTCTCAGTAGCTTTGGAGCCTGTCCTGCAGCTGGCTCAACAAACCAAGCTGGCCGTGAACGCACACAAACCCTTCTGCCTCCCGGATGTTGGGATTAAAGGTGTGTGCCACCACCGCCCAGCTATTCCAGTGTTTTCTGAATCACAGCTTCACTTCTAGGGTTGGAGACAATTCCTGACAAGGCCATGGGCTGGTCAAAGGTAGGAAAGGCGGCCAGCACTTCACTATTTGTTGGCGAAATGCTTTCATGTGACTGATCTTGTCGCAAACCTCACGTCTCCTCTATCCCTCAGCAGCAGACCGATGGGCCCGAGGTGGTCAGCACTCAGTCAGAGCCTCACAAGCTCCCTCCTAGATCCCTCGACCTCCCTCACCCTCAGGCACTCAGCAGGCTGTCACGATCCTTCCAGTGCTACCTGATATGTAGGAATTTGTCTGTAAAAAGCTGCACGCCTTTAATCCCAGCACTCGGGAGGCAGAGGCAGGCGGATCTCAGTGAGTTCGAGACCAGCCTGGTCTACAAGAGCTAGTGCCAGGACAGGCTCCAAAGCCACAGAGAAACCCTGTCTCGAAAAAACCAAAAAAAAAAAAAAAAAAAAAAAAGCTGAGAGTAGATAGCAGAGTAAAGGGGGCCATCTTCAAACGCCAACTGATCCAATCTGCTATCCTCACATCATTTGAAAAGTCTTTGTTTAATTCTGGTTAGTACATAAATATTATATATTTATATGTTAGATATATAATATTATATATTATATTATATTCAAATATAAAACCAATAACCCCAGAAAGCTACCTAGGAGAAAGGTACAAATTTGAAGCAAAAGACCTTTAGGGGATGAAGGACCCTAAAAATAGGATATATTTCACATTTTTGACCTGAATGTTTCATTTTATAAAAAGGAAAGAAAACCCTTGCTTCTTGTCTCTCCAATATTGCATTGCTTCTTGCTCTTAGGTCTGAGAATGTCATGATTCTATCAAACTATAGCTCACATAAATTAGGCCATTTTTTTTTTTTTTAGCTTGTTACAACGTCCAGCACTGAATCCAGGAAGTGTTTCGAGAAATATTTGTTAAGCCAGGTGTGGTTGCTCACACCTTTAATCTCAGTACTTGGGAGGGAGAGACAGGCAGATCTTTGTGAGTTCCAGGGCTGCCTATCTGTCTACATAGAGATTTCCAGTCCAGCCAGAGCTATGGAGTGCGAGTCTGTCTCCAAGGAAAAAGAAGTATTTGTTACATTTAATTTCTAAGTTGAAGATAATTCCTGTATATTGGTAAATATTCGCTCATTTGGGCTATCCATTTGGGAGAGAAAGAGGAAGAATAATGTACACACAGCCTGTCGACACTGCTGGATGGATGTATGGCGTGTACGAACGGAGATCATGATGCCATACAGCAGATGTGAACCATCTGTGGGTGGTGACGGGCTCTACCCATGGACAGACATCATGTTTACAAACACACATTTTCAGATCAAAGGACAGGACGTCACACATACCAAAACTAAACCCTAATCCCGGCTCCTTCTTGAGAGACGCTTTCGTGTGTTGCGCTCGCCACTCAAAATGAGAAAGACTTCTTAGGACCTGGAAAAGACAAGTGTATTACAAATACATCTGATCAATTAAGTATCAACAGATGAACGAATGCTGGCTAGGCCACTGAGGTGTCTTGGGGACAAAAGTGCTTACGGTGTAGGCTGGCGACAGGCGTGTGATCCTTAGAACTCACGAGGTGGGAGAAAACTGACTCCCACTAGTGTCCTCTGACTTCCACACCTGCTCTGTGTACGCCGAAGAGTTCCACACAGACACACCCATGTATGAATAAATTATCTATGCTGGCCTCCCAAAGTGAGCACAGCATCTCTATGGTCATATTCAAGACCCATGTTTTTATAGTCAGTACCAAGCACTTTAAGAGGAGGGCCTGCAATCCCCTGGATCTGGAGTTATGGATACTTGTGAGACACCCAACATCAGTGCTGCGAAGCAAGCTTGGGCCCTCGGCAAGAGTCGCAAATACTGAACAACAAAAACAACGAACAAGCAAAGAAACCATAATCAGTTGTGTGTGTCGCAGAGCATAGATTTTTGCTGCCGTTGTTTGTTTTGCTTTTGACACCAGGTCTCAGTGGTAGCCCTAGCTAACCTGGAAACTCACTTGGTAGATCAGATTGGCCTTGGGCCCCCAGCGGTCCACCCACCTCTACCTCACAAGGGCACCACGCTAAGCTCTAATAATCCGGTTTGCGTCTGTTTTAGGACAACTTCTTTCAAGGTAATTGAGGACGGCTACAGGCCCACTGTGCAATCCAGGCTGGCCTTGGGATCCCAATTCTTCAGCCTCCACTTCTGAGACTGGATGAAGATCCCCACTCTATAAAACTAGTTGAGGGGGCTGGAGAGATGGCTCAGTGGTTAAGAGCATTGCCTGCTCTTCCAAAGGTCCTGAGTTCAATTCCCGGCAACCACATGGTGGCTCACAACCATCTGGAATGAGGTCTGGTGCCCTCTTCTGGCCTGCAGACATACACGCAGACAGGATATTGTATACATAATAAATAAATAAAATGTAAAAAAAAAAAAGATTTTTCTTAAAAAAAAAACTAGTTGAATACTGATACTAGTCATTTAATTAGGGTGGGCCCAATTAACACAGGGGCCTGCTCATTGATTGTGCAGGATGAGCAGTCCTGTGTGCATGCGTGTGTGTGTGTGTGTGTGTGTGTGTGTGTGTGTGTGTAGAGGTAACTTAGTAGAACAAAGTAAAGAACAGCGCAGGGTTAAGAAGTTAGTGTCCCAACACCAAGTCCAAATTTCGCAAATGCCTATCTTGGAACAGTTCCAAATACACAATGTGTATTCACCTCTGGAGACTAGGGCTCACTGTTAGTGGATAACTGGGGATTATTAAACAATATAGCCCGATTTGAGGGCTGCTTGGAAAGCAGCAGGGAAGCTGTGAGCTTTGGCCAGCCTGGACGACAAGGTGAGACCCAATGTAAACAAGCAACAAATAGGATCTTCTGAAATTCTAGTCAAAATAGTGTTGATTACGCCTGGCTCTCTGCCAACAACGAATTCCAAACATGGGAACAATAGTAACTTTAGTCCTCAAATCTGCAACAGCACAGCTAAATAACAAATTTCTTAGAAATTTAAGGCTTGGTTTTACAGCAGTGTGGGAAAACAGATAAAGAAACGTGCATTTTCTGATTAGGTATGGGGTTGGACTTTCCTTCATTTGTCCTTGGAGGTACCAAGAATCCTTTAGCTCTGTTGTCAGAATTAAAACTAATTTAAAAAACCCTCCAATTTCTGCTTTCAGAGCCTATTAATTTGTATTGTAATGGCCAGGGAGGAAAGGCAATCACTACGACAATAGAGTCATTGTAAATTCTAAAACTACATCTTTTGAGGTCAAAGGCTATTTTAAGTGGCATAAGTGGACGTCTTGTATGAATACATCGATAATATTTAAGATATGAAAGGTTTAGTTTAGTTAGTGACTAAGACAGACTTCAGAAGACAAAACGCTGAAGTGTACATACAGGTTTCATGAAGTTTCTTCTGTTTTTTGGAAGAGTGCCTGAACATTCCAGAACCACAGGTGCACTAAACCGATTCTGTCTGCAGCAGCCACTTCCCTTTCCTTCAATCAGGGCTAACCCTGGGTTGTGCACACCCAGGACCAGCCTGTCTGGGTCCTGACATCTGTTTACACCCGAAGCTGCAGACCAACACACAGTCTGATGCCTTCCCGGGTGGGATTGTAGTGAGAGTTTTCTGCAAGTCCCCTCCGCCAGAACACGGTTCTGACACCGGGTTCCCACCAAGTTTGGGAAGGGTGGATAACCCAGAGAACTATCAGCCCCTTCCTGGCTGAGCGTGAAGCAGGTCCAGAGGTGGGGTCAGCGGCGCGGGTTGAGGCCCGCAGGCTCCCGCCCTTCCTCCGGCCGCGTAGCAGAGCACCGACCCTCCCGATCCCGGCCCGCACCCAGCTCACCCCGCAGCCTCTGCGGAACGCCGCTGCCATGATGACTCCTTTCAGCCGGCTCAGACCACTGCAAGGCAAGGAACTAAGGTCGGCGCAGTGGGGGCTCGCCCACAGGGGGCGTGGCCAGGAGACCGGGGCGTGGCTTCTGCGGGGCGGGAGGATGGAGCGACCCTGAGCAGGCCTACCGGATCTTGGTTCTGAAGGCACCGAAGTTAGTGAGGGGATTCAAGGGGCGTGATCTGCCCCTGCAGAGGGCGTCGGGGGCGTGGTCATGCCAGGAGAGGGCGGGGCCTTGAAGTTTGGCGCGCCTGCGCCCTTCCCGCGGCCTGGCCCCAGCCCGAGCTGCTGTCTGCCTCCTGTCACCCGAGCTCCCAGCGGTCGCGTCCTCTCGGGAGGGCTCCCCGAGGGTTGGACCCGAATCCAGGCCAGAGGGCACGGGCGGACGTTTACTGTGGTCAGCTGTGACCTTTACTCAGAGAGTCACATCCAGACGAACTCTTGTACTTTGTGACTTCTATGTATAAAGTGGCTTCTAAGGCTGGACTAGAGCGAAGGGATGCCCGTGCTTCGGAAAATTTAAATTCTCAAATCCTCTCTGCCTTGCCTGTAGCGTTCTCACACACACACCAAAGCCTGGGAACGGTAAGTGGATTCCATTGTGAGATAAATGGTCAGAATTATAAGATTAATCTTTCAGTAGTAATAATAACAATAGTAACAACAATAACAATAGTTTTTCCTGAAAAATTGTCTGATAGTTGTAAGAGAACATTCCAGAAAAGAAGGCCTTCCACTGAATGGTCTGCAGGTCTGATGAACTGTTTAGACCTCCCATTGTGGAAGGATTAGAATGCTCCGCATCCAGAGTCGTGTGTGTGATCTAACAGCCTTGTGACCCTGAGGTAAATCCTGTAGACTGTACAGACACACACCTACCTCCCATCAGTCAAGAGGCTAAGAATGCTGTCAGATAACGTCTGAAGCCTGTCGTGGAGACTCCGTAGTGTTTCCACTGAGGCACTTTTAAAGTATGCCTATCTACGTAGGATTTTCTCTGTTCTGCTTCCATTAAACTTCTTAACATTGTGACTGCGCTGGAATGTGGGCTCCGTCCCCAGACAGATGTTTTAAAAAGCATGCCCCTATCTCTGGCACAGTATGCTCACTTCACATGATCTGTACATTCTCCCTCAGAAAGGAACACCGTGGTGTGGCTAACACACAGGATTTGAGTGGTTAACACGCTTATGCAGAGTTAATCAGGAGTTAGGCCTGAAGTTAAGAAGACAGATACACAGGAAGGCACCCAAACAGACTTTTATCCTCTTGAGGCAAAGTGAGGAGTTGAAACTTTCGGGTAAGAACGGTTTCTAAGAGCTTGATATGTTGTCTCAGGATTAATTTGAACACAGCACCCCAACTCTGAGTATTCATACAGCACATTGTCTTGTGAGGCCCTTGTCACACTTGTCTGAACTCTTATTCTCTACTGTCATTTAGCATCCAGTTACAGTCAATATGTTTATTTCTCCAGTGTCTTTTACTTGTCATTTGTTCTCAACGCAGAATTCTATAAATGTTTTCCCATCTCAGGTTGCTTTTAATCTCTTTCTTTAAAAAGTCTAATTAATCTCCTCTCAACAATACTATTTTTTTAAAAAAAAATAAGTTTATTTATATCTGTGTATTTCTATGCACACTGAGACCAAAAGAGACTACCAGATTTCCTAGAATTTGAGTTACAGATGTTGCAAGCCCTGGGCCATGTGTGCTGGGACCCAAACTTACGTCTTCTGCAAGAGTGGTACACGCTCTTAACTGATGAGCATCATCTCTTCAGCCCCCCTTTGTTTTCCTTTAAGAGCTCAAGCCACTTATTTTGAAACATGCCCCATTTTGCGTCTCTGGACCTTGTATGCTCTTCACGTTGCAAGCTACTAGAGGACTGAACACTTCCTGTGCCATTCATGTGGCTTGACATTAGGAAGCATTGATTGTCACGTTTGTCCCCCGATGATAAGTTTAGTGATTTGACAAAAGTGGTGACATGCTAGTTCATTCTGTGGCGAAGAGTTTCTTTCTCCTTGACTAGTCAGAAGTAAGTAAGAGATTCTCTGCCAATTCAGTAAGCCAGAGCAGTCAAATTTAAAAAGTATAACCACTGTTGAGCAAAGCAACTCCCAGGCCGATTCACTGATCTCAGAGATCAATGACAGGGAAGTCGTGTAAGGCCAGGAGGATTTATAGGTGACACATTTATGATAAGCCAAGTGTTTAGGGGGGACCGTGGGCAGCATCAGGGGAGGAAGATGCAGTAGCCTCCAAGAATGCAGAGCTGGGCTTTTGGAGCCTTTCGTTTGTTCAGAGACTCAGAGCAGATGAGCTTGGAGAGAGAGAGAGAAAGAGAGAGAGAGAGAGAGAGAGAGAGAGAGAGAGAGAGAGAGAGAGAGAGAATGATGCTCCAACTGCACAGTAACCACAGAGCTATGTCCCTAGCAAGAGTAATATTTATACCCAAATAAGTGCAAAGTATTTATGTCTGCAGAAACTGATAAGGAGAAGATAACCACAGTGGTAGGACAGTTATGAATATGAGCATTCAAGGTGGGCCTCAAGCCTATAATCCTAGCACTCCAGAGGCATGGGTTGGTTCAAAGGCAACCAGTTGTTAAGGCCAACAATCCCAGCTAATCAGGGATATGAGGTAAGAGGTTGCACAGTTCAAGGCCTGGACAACAAAGCAATGATAAGGCAAGCCCGGGCCACTTGGACAAGACCTGTGCGTCAAACATAAAAATTACTAGACAGCCCGAGGACATAGCTCGCTGGTAGAGCGCTTGCCTAACATGAATGCAGAATTAGGTTTAAGTCCCACTAATTCTTAAAGGAAAGAGAGGAGAGAGCAGAGAACAGACTGCATCTCCAGTCTTCGTAATTGATGCCACTGTTGACCTTGCCAATGAAAACCCAAGCATATGATGGGTAAAGCTGCTGTCTGTAGAGCAAAGGTCACACTTCAAAACTGTTAACTATGCCTTGAACACTGGATTTAGTGGGAACTAATGCTTAGTGACTTTTTTTTCTCTTTTATTTAACATGTACAAGGTCCTTAGTTTGACCCCTAGGAAAACAAAACAATACCCCCCCCCCTTTCGGTGTGCGGTCCCTGATGATGCAGAAAGCAATTCCCTCCAGGCAACCCAGTGGCAGTTAAAGGAGCGTGCTACTTGAGGGCCAAGGAGAAGACACCTATGTGCCCCAGGACTGCTTTTATGGAGTCTGTATATGCACTTGGCAATGTTACAGATGATTCAAGTATAGCCTCTTCAAGAGCACTGAGTCTATCCTTAACCCTCTGTCTATTTGCTCCTGGATCATTAAAGCAACACTGACATTTTTGAATAATTGATCAATATGAAGGGCAGTATGTACCTCTTTAACTAAGGGTGTAGCTGATAATGCTATTTCTATGAGTGCAGTGATACCCAAAATAAGAGCAGCTACAAAAACGCTTAACCCGCTTAAGAGCCAGAGAGACTTGGTACATAGCCTCTATCCCAGGATTAGAAAACCAGGTACCATTAATAGCTACAGGTAAAAGCAGATGAGGAGGTTCTCACAAGATGACATAAGTGTTCTTAGAAGAGATTGTAAGACAGAAAGAACACAGTTAACACAATGAACATGAAAGACCTTGTTAACATCAGCTCCAAGAAGCAAGTCTCCCGAAGTCCCAGAAGACAGAATGGAGAAGGGAGCTGCCACGGAGGCCGAGGCTGGAGCACAAGGACTCTCCACGGAATCAGGAAGAGACGTTCGTCACTGCTGGAGAAGTTGGCCCTGCGGTTTGCACAGGACTTTCTCCTTTGCTTTGCTATCAGTTTCAGTGCACGGTCTGGTGAGAGGGTCTGGAATCCAGATTGGTGACTCGGTAACCTGTGGGAAAACACGAGCACATCCCCTCCCGGAGGAAAGCAAACTACCTGGCCCTTTCCATTGCGAGGAGAGGACATCCTTCCAGCGTACCAAAGGAAAGGCTGAACCTGCGGGTTCCAATGACGTGGCAGTGCAGACAGCCCCTCATTATTTCTGTTAAGAAAATCTAAAACAAATAAGGAATGTGATAGGATAGGATGGGGTGATGAGTGAGTCAAATCCCCTGCTGTTAATTTCTGTATTTGGGTTTTTAGTAACTGATTTGAGCACTCTGTTATAGCTTGTCCCTGAGGATTGTAACGAATTCCAGTACCATGTTTAAGGGAAAACTGAGCACAGAATGCTGCAAAGGATTTTGATGTGTAGGCTGGACCATTATCTGTTTTAAGTTTTGGCATTCCCATAAAAGCAAAAGCAGCAAATGGTTGTTAGAACATGTCTTTAAAAGCTTCACCAGTGTGGGCGGTTGCAAAAGTAAGCCAGAGAGCATATCTACACAGACATGGACAAAAGAGAGTTTACCAGCCGGGCGATGGTGGCACACGCCTTTAATCCCAGCACTCGGGAGGCAGAGGCAGGCGGATCTCTGTGAGTTCGAGACCAGCCTGGTCTACAGAGCTAGTT
>NC_022022.1:45956144-45960996 GCF_000317375.1 Microtus ochrogaster | reverse complement strand
AAAAAAAAAAAAAAAAAGAGAGAGAGTTTACCGAAGGGTGGAATATGAATAACATCCATTTGCCACGGTATCCCTGGCTGCAAACCTCTGGGGCTCACACCCATTTGGGGCAGGACAATGGGAACAGTTTTTAACAATCTGACATGCTGCCTCTGGAGTTAATTTAAATTGTGCCTGAGGATTCTGAAGATGAAGTGCACGTGAGGCCCGAGCTTCAGAAACAGGACCTAAAACCACGACATGGGTCAATAGATCTGCAGCACGGTGACCGTCCACCAAGGGTCCAGGCAGTTGTGGGTTAGCCTGGAAACAACCAATAAAATATGAAGCCAGTCTGCTTTGGACTAACTCCTGTAATTGAAGCAAAAGATCATTTATAGAAGTTTTGTCATAGTTGATAATTGTAGTTTCGATAGCAGGAAATAACCTGAAAACATAATGCGAGTCAGTATAAAGGTTAAAAAAAGTTGAGCATAAAATCTAAAGGCTTGAATCCCCGCATAAGTCTCCACTTTCTGAGCAGAAGAAAAATTTGTTTGAAAAGTCTGTGAGGTGGCCGCAGAAAAAAGAAGTGCCTTTCCACTCGAGGACCCATCGGGGAAAGTGTAACAGCATTTCCCAAAGGCGTAGCAGGATACACCAAAGGAAAATTAATAGCTTGCAAATTCAAACCCTGCAACGATGGCTGGCAGGGAGATGATGCGAGACCTGGCCGGAACAAGCTCCAAAAGCATCCAAGAGGCAATCAAATGGCACAGATGTCTAGGGCAATATCATAAATTCATAATTTCCTTAAAGCATTTCCTCTCCTTTTTGTTTTAATTAAGCGGGGATTCCCCCATTGAGGGTGGACACAAAAGGCCATGCCATGAGCCATTGAAGGTGAAAAGTCAAAACAAAGACAACGAAGTCATCCAGAGAGATATTTTTGTCTAGCTTTTAACAGAGTCTGGCAAGTCCTGTTTGTGTTTTCAAAGGCCAGTTGTTTTTAAAATTATCTCCGTGGCATTGGGGTCAGAAACAGATCTTTCGACATCAATTAGTCAAGCCACAAAATCAGCATGCGGCTATCAGGTCCTTGTTTTATTGAGGACCATGGAGAAGGGCGAGCAACTCTGGAGTGCAAAAGTCTCCAAGCACGAACAGCTGTAGCTATTTCCTTTAAAGCTGCCCTGGGTATTTTAAGCTGCTGGTCCATTGGAGCCCATTTTCCTGTTCCTGTATACATGGGGAACCCCTTGTCCTCAAACTTTTTGGTCTAATATCTTCTGTAGACAAAAGAGCATGAATTTCATCATCATAACCTGCTCTCCAGAGTAAAAATTGTCCTCCTGGCAAGCACGGTCTAGCAAGGACAGAGCGATCAGTAGGGAACAGACAGCTCCCACTGACTTTATCAAGCCAGGAAGGAACACATGGAGAAGTGGGTCCATACTTGGCACCCCCATTTTTAGTGCTTTAATGAGTTTGTGAGGAATAGGCTCCACTTTGCCTCATTATTTACCCAAGTGTTACTGGTCTTCTAAGAGCTTGTTTTATACATATGAGTTTCAGATGATTTAGCCTCCTACTCTTTTTTTTTTTTGTCTTAATCTTTGACGAAGAGGACCACGAACTTTTCTGAGTAGGGTCCTTACCAGACCATGAAGTGAAGGAGTACTTACTTACCCAATATGATTTGAGCCCTACCATATTGGGTGCCAGTTGCTGGTGACCAATGTCGGCAGAGAGGTGGATCTTGAATCTGGGGTGTCTGGGAGGAAAAGAGAATACACAAACATAGGGTTCTGATGCAAGCTGACAGCTATCAGCTGCAGTGCGGTGCTTCTACCTCTCTCTCTGTCTCTGTCTCTGTCTGGCCAGTGAGTTCTGGGGTTCTTCCTCTTCTTGCCCTACCCCAGCTCTGGAATTACAGACAGAAGCCAGTGCACTCACTTTTTATGTGGGTGTCATGGATCCCAACTTAGGTCTTCATAGTTGTATGGCAAAGACTTGCTGATTGAGCCAACTCCCCAGTCTCCAAGAATTGCAAGTTTGAGACCAAACTGGGCTATATAGCAAGACTGTGTTTCAAGACAGAAACAGAACAAAATAACAGAACAAAACCAAAACAAAAATTTTAGTTGGACCTGACTTTCCATAGACGCCTGCTACTACTAACTACCCTAATTGAGCAACTAGAGTTTGATAATTTTGAAACTCATTGACCAATATTCACCCTCAAGGTATAATTCCACTAAGATTTACTTGCATGGTTATCTTCTGTTAGCATTTTTTTAAATACTTATTTATTTATTATGTATACAATATTCTGTCTGTGTGTATGTCTGCAGGCCAGAAGAGGGCACCAGACCTCATTCCAGATGGTTGTGAGCCACCATGTGGTTGCCGGGAATTGAACTCAGGACCTTTGGAAGAGCAGGCGGTGCTCTTAACCACTGAGCCATCTCTCCAGCCCCTTCTGTTAGCATTTTGAATCTGGGAAAAGCTAAGCATTTTCTGTGTGTGGTGGTAAATTGTTATGGAACCAGTCTTCGATTCTTCTTGTCCTAACTACATAAGCAACTATCAAGCTATATAGCATTTCCCAAGAACACAAGCCTGAAAGAGCCAGGTACTCTTTACTTAACAGGGACTTTCTTCTAAGTCAGTGATTCTCAACCTTCCTAATCTGCAACCCTTTAATACAGCTCCTCACGCTGTGGTGATGAGGAAACAGTGACTGTCCAGAGCAGTGACGTCTTTTGTCGATGGCCACGGTGGGAAACAGCAGAGCAGCATTTCAGATCTAGGCAGCGCTGCTTCAGGGAGCCTCTCCTCTCTCTCCACCCACTGCACCTTTCACTGGGGGTGGCAAAAAGGAAATCTTTTTAAAATCGAATTTAATCCTCTACCTGCTGACGTCATTTCAGGTTTTGATAAGTCCACTGACATCTTCAAATGGAAAATGATTTGAGGGTAGTGCATTCACTTTTTGTCCAGAGAGACAAAGCAGAACACATCCAGCACACGGAGATCTTGTTCTGTGATCAACACGGGTGCAAGGTCCCTTCAGCTGCCGTGTGCTTCCCTGCTGTGCCTCTTTTTGACTTTTTGAATGAGTCCTTTTCTATTCTCATGATGTATTATAATTTCTGATTTCTTAAATGGTGGCTTTTACTTTAAGTTTGTGGGAGAGAAAGGGATCCATTCTCCTTGCAATGGAATTCAATCATTCTGGTGCCCTAATCATCTTGGTTTTCTATCCTTCAGAACTGTAAAAAATTAATGTTTGCTGTTTAAGCTACCTCATCTATGGTAATTTGTTCTAGCAGTCCAAAGTGTCTATGGCTCTTATCTATAGAAGAGCATCATCAATCTAAGAAATAGAAAGGCTATTGAGATGATAAAGAACCGGATTGATGAGCCTCTTCGTTTCATTCATCAGGATGCTCAACACTGCTAACTAGCCCCTCCTTTTAAAATTGACTGTTTCGGGGGCTGGAGAGATAGCTTAGTGGTTAAGACCATTGACTGTTTTTCCAGTGGGCCTGGGTTCGGTTCCCAGCATCAAGATGACAGCTCACAACTGTCTGTCACTCCAAGATCTGACACCTTCATACAGACATACATGCAGGCAAAACACCAATGCACATAAAATAAAAATAAAATTGACTGTTTCACTGGCTTTCACATCATATTCTTTTCCTGTTCTCCATGCTGTCTGGTACAGTGTTCCCAGGTCTCTTTCCTTCACTCTTTCATCTCTAGGTTGCCTGTTAGATATTTGTGGAGGGATTGGGAACACAACTCTGGAAGAGTGATTGCCTAGCATGCATGGGGCCCTGGCACCGTGCACACCAGGCGTGATGGTTTGTGCTTGTGGTTCCATACTCAGGAGGTGGAGGGAGCGGAGCCAGGAGTTCCAGAGAGAATTCAAGGCCCTTCTGCACTCCATGAGATCCTTTCTCCAAACACATCAGGCTAAGGAGACAAAAAAACACAAGTAAGTCTGGGTGGGATACAGTGAACACCATGTCCTACACTGGGTCTTCTCGGGGTGGGGACTCATGCACATGTTGCTCACAGGGGATTGTGTTTGGGAGACACACCTCTAAAAAGCAACTGACACTGGTGCAACTCCCTCAGCCAGCCGGGGGAAAGCTCTTCAACTCACCGGGCCCTGAGTGTGGTTCCAAATTTAGACAGAACAGTGGGATTTATATCCCCTCGTCAATCAGGAATTGTCTACAGACCGAGCGCTGGGTGAGGTATGAGGCAATTCCCAGCAGTCAATGTGATTTCACTGAGGGGTGGTATAGTGGAGATCACATGACCCGGTATTCCTTTTCTTCCCTAGACAGGGTCTCACTGTGGAGTCCTGGTTGTCCTGGAACTCACAGCGATTCACCTGCCTCTGCCTCCCAAGTGCTGGGATTAAAGGTGTGGGCCAGTGTGTGTGTGTGTGTGTGTGTGTGTGTGTGTGTGTGTGTGTGTTTGGGGGATGTGACTTAAAAAGAGAATCTGGGCAGAGCAGCCTAGACGCAACCACAGATACTGAGCCTTGCTTTTTACAGATGTCCTGTGTAGCTGTCAGGAATGAAAATTCATGGTTGTCTGTATTAGGTTTTTCTTTCAAGCCACCAACCCAGCCTCCAAATCATGACACAGAGCCTTATCATTAATTCTGAACACTCAGCCTTAGCTTAGCTCTTGTCTAGCTAGCTCCCTTTTTTTTTTAAGATTTATTTATTTATTATGTATATAATATTCTGTCTATGTGTATCCCTGCAGGCCAGAAGAGGGCACCAGACCCCATTACAGATGGTTGTGAGCCACCATGTGGTTGCTGGGAATTGAACTCAGGACCTCT
>NC_022022.1:45955147-45955989 GCF_000317375.1 Microtus ochrogaster | reverse complement strand
TAGCTCTTGTAGACCAGGCTGGTCTCGAACTCACAGAGATCTGCCTGCCTCTGCCTCCCGAGTGCTGGGATTAAAGGCGTGCGCCACCACAGCCGGCTGCCTTTTCTTTTTGTATATCTTACTTTCACTGCTTCTCATGTCTGGCTGTCTGGCAGTGGCTGCCTGGCTTCTGGTCCCAGGTGTCTCCCTCGCCTCTCCTCCTCCTTTTTCTCTCTTTCCTCCCATTCTTTTTGGGCCTAGATTTCTCCTCCTATTTATTCTCTCTGCCTGCTAGCCCCGCCTATCCTTCCTCCCACCCAGCTACTGGCTATTCACCTCCTTTTTAGGTGTTTTAGGCAGGCAAGGTGAAATAAATGCAACATATATTTACACAATTAAACACACACACACACATCCTTACATCGTTAAACAGATGCAGCATAAACAAATGTAACACATCTTTGCCTAGTTAAAATGATACTCTACAACATTTGTCTAATTTTGTGTGTGTATGTGTTCACGTGTACACATGTGCAAACGCAAGTGCTGGTACACACGCATGTGTGTGCAGATGCAGATGGGGGCTGGGATCAATGTCAAATGACTTCCTTTGTCCATCTCAACCTTAGTGTTTGAGACGGGGTCCCTCACTGAGCCTGGAGCTTGCTGGTTTGGCTAGACTGGCTGCCATAGAGCCCTGCGGATCTCCATGGCCATGTCTCTCCAGGACATGCCCAGCCTTTTAACTTGGGGTGCTGGGAGGGTGCCAAACTTGTCCTCATGGGTGTGAGGCAAGTACGTTACTGAGTTATCCCACAGCCTCATTTACTTATTTGTTTTTAGGTTTTTTTTTTTTTTTTTTT
>NC_022022.1:45948944-45955047 GCF_000317375.1 Microtus ochrogaster | reverse complement strand
GCCTGCCTCTGCCTCCCGAGTGCTGCGATTAAAGGCTTGTGCCACCACCGCCCGGCTTTGTTTTTAGTTTTTTATACTTATCTTATATGTGTGTTTGCTTGCATATATATTCCATGTCTCTGAGGAAGTTACAGGAGGCTCCAGATCCCACGGAACTGGAGTCACGATGGTTGTGAGCCACCGTGTGGGTGCTGGGGCTGAACTCAACTCCTATAACAGTGCTATTAACCACTGATCACCTCTCCAGCTTCCAGCTCCAGCCCCATCTAACGTTTTATGGATAACAGAAAAGGACCTTGGCATCTTGATTCCATGTGGTTTTTCCAGTCCCTTCATATTTCTCTCTGATGTCCTGCTCTTTTGTACCCTGGTAGCTTGCCATAGTCTAGCCTTTCTGTGTGTAATATTCAGACTTTTTTTTATTTCCATCTGGTTATTATCATTTAAGAGGCAGTTCAAATACCACTTTTGGAGAAATTCTTGAAGCTGCTGGTCAAATGAAGTAATTTCCTCTTCTGTGATTACTGTGCAAATCTCTTATAACAGAACTCTAATGGAGGGCTAGAGCAGTGTGTGGCCGCACCACTGCCCAGACTTCCACGTTAGGAAGCATAATAGAACACAGTAAAACATGGGCCCTAAGGGATCCCAGTCTTTTCCTTACAGCTCCCCAAGAGAACTGCAGTGATTCCACCCAGAACCCCTGTGTGATTGTTCAGGACGAGTTAAATACTGTCCCCTAATTAATTAATTCATTTACTTATGGCAATGGGGATAGGCCCCCAAGTGTTGTGTTTTCTAGACAATCACCCTATACATTGTCAACCTTTTGCTAATTTCGTGGGTTTTTTTTTGTTTTTTGTTTTTGAGATGGTGTCTTACTGTATATCCCTGGATGTCCTGCAACTCACTTTGTACACCAGGCTGGCCTCCAACTCACAGCAATCCACCTGCCTCTGCCTCCTAACTGCTGGGATTAAAGGTGTGCATCACCATGCCCAGCCCTCTTATTAACTTCGTTTTGGTTAGGACCTCCTTAACCCAGGTAGACTTTGAACTTGTGATCTCCTGCCTCAGCCTCTTCACCTCTGGGCATGTGGGATTGCCTACCTGCCACCAGGCAATGTCTCTCCATCCCTTAGGAAGGGGAGAAGAGCCAAGGTGCAGCTCCTGGTTGCCTAGCTTTCTCTTCTTCTCTCTCTGTTATTCTTCCTTCCTCTCCCATTAATTTCCTTTCCCCTTTTCTTTCTTTTGAGACACAGTCTCTTTCTGTTGCCGAGGCTGGCCTAGAACTCATGGTGGTCTACCTGCTTCAGCTTCCCAAGGGTTGCATTGCCCTTCCTTCGGAAGCAGTCTTCTTGAATCTCTCTGTGTCTATCAAAGATTTGTTTATAAGAATGTGCTCGCCCAATTCTGGAAGCCAAATGCTGTAGGAATTCCTACTTCCAACAGCCTTTAAGTTACCTGCCCACTTGGGCGCGGCCTCTTATACTATTTGTTCCGATGTAAAGTGCACAACCCATCTCTTTTCTGGCTGCGGGGATTTGGTTGCCATTCCCATTGCAGTAGAGGATTGTGATCTGTGAGTCTACCCCTAAATAAATAACCCTCTATTATACTCAATTCTGAGCTAGTGTGGGATTTCTTTTAAGTGTCCTTCTTTGGCCAAAAATGCTTGAAAGTTGTATTTTGTCAGGTTGAGATCCAGGAGTCCATACGGTCCATCAAAGGTTGACAGTCCAGGTCAATTAGGCTGGAAGAATTACCCTCACACTCATGGTCAGAAGAGGCCTATCTGCATTTGGGGGTGGGCACTTGCCTTCACCCACTGTACCACCTCCTCAGTCAAGTGTGGTAGTGCAAGCCTGTAGTCCCAGCCCTGAAGAGGCCAAGACAGGTGACAATGTGTCCAGGCTAGCTGCAGCTACACTGTGAGTCTGAGATGACCTCTGTCACAGAGAATTCATGCCAGAACCAGTCACACTCAGAATGACATGTGGTCACATGTCTAGGCACTCCGTAGCCCTTCAGCTTATCACCGTGGGTGGTGTTTATATTTTATTCAGAAAGAGCATACAGCACAACAGGACACTACCACACAACAATGTCTTCTTGTGCAGTTAAGAGAAATGTGGATACTCAGAAGTACGAAGTTATGCCCGACAGAGAGACTCCAATTCTGATTTACCTTCAGTTGGTTTTGCTGCTCCCGAGATCTTCTCTGATCTCTGGACAATCTGTATTTTTTTTTTCTTTTTGGGTTTTTTGAAACAAGATTTCTCTGTAGCTTTGGAGGCTGTCCTGGAACTAGCTCTTGTAGATCAGACTGGCCTGGACCTCACAGAGATCCACCTGCCTCTGTCTCCTGAATGCTGGGATTAAAGGTGTGTGCCACTCCTGCCCGGCTGACAGTCTGTATTTTTACAATCATCCTGAGTTATCCCAGTGGCCACTCACTTTGAGATTCATTTTGTAAGTACTGCCATGTCCATGTCCAAAGAGAACAGAGAGGCCCTATGGCCCCAGGCATACTGAACCAGAAGGGTTTAGGTTCAGAGTTTTCACTGAGCCTTTATTCTTCTCAGAATTGAAGATATGTTTAGTAAAGACATCAGGAAAAAACAAAATTTGCAAGAGCCTGGCACATGCGCATATGTGACCGTGTGTGCGCGCGCACACACAGGCGAGGTTGCAGGAGCCTGGCACATGCGCATATGTGATCGTGTGTGTGCGTGCACACAGGCGAGGTTGCAGGAGCCTGGCACATGCGCATATGTGACCGTGTGTGCGCGCACACACACACGCGAGGTTGCAGGAGCCTGGCACATGTGCATATGTGACCGTGTGTGCACGCGCACACACACGCGAGGTTGCAGGAGCCTGGTACATGTGCATATGTGACCGTGTGCGCGCACACACACACGCGAGGTTGCAGGGGCCTAACCCTTGTACTCTGCCTTGGACTTCTTCCAACACTGTCTCCATGGGTCTGTTGGACCTGTTTAATTTAATATGATAAAATACATGGATATTACATACATATGGATATTTTAAACATTTTGAAAAGATTGATTTATGTTTCTTTTTTGTGTTTCAGTGTTTTGCTTGCAAGTATATATGTACACTACATGCATGTGTTATGCCCAGATCTGACAAAGTCCCCCAAAAACCAACAAGGGGACCAAATCCTGTATGTAAAGCAAAGAGCCTTTATTCTACACAAGTTTGCAAACTCTGACCCTCTGTGTGCCCAGCCTATTGGAATAAACGGAGAGCCCCGAGCTCAGAGTTGGGGTTTTATAGTAGTAAAGGTGGGGGTGAAGGGTTTCTAAGGCTCAGGACCTTTGAGTGGCTGACATTTGTCTAGAGGTGTCCTGATGAATGTGTGCAGGCAGGTGATCCTATCTACAATGGTTGGAACATTAGGTCTTTCCTTTGGATAATCTGTTCCTGGGTGGTGCCTGGGTAAACTCACTTTGTGGTCCTTCCTGCAACCAGGTATTGCCTCAGGGTAAACTACTGAGACTCAGGCCTCCATTAAGCTTATCGTGGCTGGGTCCTACACTGGCAGGTGAGAAAGGTTGGAAGTAAAGAGCTGCTTCTGGGTGATCTGTTCATATTAAGCTCATCATGGTTGGCTGAGTCCCACACTTCCCCCTTCACAACCACCAATGACGGGACCCAATCATGGGTCCCGCTTGCCCATGGGTTTTAAGGTAATATTATTGGGACATAAGAATTATTTTAGTTAATAAATCCATTAATTGACAATTCTGGGCCTATTTTTCTGGAATATCAACAGGCACTATAGGTAGTTATCTTGTCCCCCATGCTGGGAGTTCCCCCTTGTCTCAGCCTTTCAACGTGTTCTGGACAATGTGTTCCTTTCTGCAACTACTTCCAGCTGACATTAGGGCATTGTTATCAGGGCCCGAGTAGGCTGAAAGGCTAGCCAAAGGTAGGGAGGGAATTCAGGCGATGGGGCACTCATCAGAATACTTCCTGGAAGGGACAGGGAGCATCCACATCAGCTGGACTGGTCCACGTCAGCCTTCAGAATGTCCAGGGCTCACAGTCACTCAGAGCAGGCTGGAGTCAGCAACCGATGCTTACTTGTGTCTGCCAGCCAAGTGGAAACCTATCGACACTAGTTCAAATTAAGAACAGAATTTTTGTACTTAAAGAAAAATAAGCTTGCATTTCCTAACAGTCTATAATAAGTTAACAGCTTTCATAAGACTAGAACTTTACATTCTGTAATGATTTTGAATTGAAGCTAATAAAGAAACTGAATTAGTCATTCTGAAGGTAAAGACAGAATAAGTTTGTATTCAGTTGTTAATGCTGTCTCCTTGGAAGACAAGGAAAAAGTCCCAGAACAGGAGGGAGTCTAAGGGCTAACATTGCCCTGGGGCAAACTGAGACTCAAGTCTACCTTCCTGCTCATCTGTAGAACCCATCTTGGCTGGTGTGTACCAAGTAGCCCTGGGCAAGCTGCCCTGGGCCCTACATTTTCCCCTTCACAAGTACCAATGACAGGACTTGTAATGATTGTTCTGTCTCTTTAAGAGACAAGCCACGCCCACTCCCTCCCCCATCTGCTGAGACTGGCTGATCTTCAGCTTCAAGCCTGAGTTCCCTCTCTTTTCTGTCCCTCTCTCAGAGAGGCAGCTTACGTCTCTCCCTTCTCTCCTCTCCTCTCTCTCTCCCCTCTCTCTGCTCTTCTCCCCTTCTCCCCTCCCTTCCATAACTACTGAATAAATATTCAACCTCACTCTGCATGGCGTTCCTATCCATGTCTCTTGCCTGCTGCCGGGTGTCTCCCTGCCCTGGACCAGCCACTGCTCAGGGACCTGCAGCCATCCCTGCCTGGGACTGCCTGCTCTTAGGGCCTGCTGCCTACTGCCATATTGCCCGCTACCACCACTTGGGGACCTGCAGCTTTTCTGCTGCCTGCCACAGCCGGGGATCCTGCAGCATTTTTAATAATCCATTTCAGGACTCAATCATGGATCCTGTCTGTTCAGGGGCTCAAGGGGGGGGTGATACTGGGTCCTCAGTACCAGCAGTTGAACAGTATTTACCTGTTCTTGAACAAAAGCCATCAGTCTGTTGATGAGGCAGGGTCATTTAAGGGCCTGTTAGAGCTGAAAGTAGGGTGGTTAACCAAGGAGACCAGTTGAACAAGTTTTCATACCTTCCAGCTTTTGCACGAGCGTTCTGTTCTCCATCATTAATCTGTTTTCTTAACAAGGCCATTGAATCTCTGATTGCCCAGAAGTTATTGACACAGAAACAACGTTCATCCCCCAGGGCTGCACATGGGCCTTCTTGTTGCATGAAGAGGAGGTCCAAACCTCTTCAATTCTGCAAGGCAACCTCAGCCAGAGAATCTAAAGAGGTCTCTAACTTGAGGATAGACTGTTCTATGTTTTTGAGATCCGAATTGATGGCCGACTGTAGGGCCTGATAGTTTTTATCTTGGAGGATTAAGGCTGAGGTGCCCACTCCCATTGCTCCAGCTATGCCCAGTCCTATCAGGGAAGAGTGCAAGACAGCTGTTGCCTTCATAGCCCGTTTTGCCCTGGCAGGAACAGGGGACAGGGTCAATTCCACTGGGGTCCCTATATAGTATTTTATGTTGGGGAATAATTGGACCACTATGCAAAGACCTTGTCCTGTGTTAAGGACTGTCCCATGGATGGCGAATGAGCCCTAAAGTGCAAGCCCACCATACAGCAGATGCTGAATAAAGGGTGCTATTTTATCTGGTGATAGTCCTCACATAGGGCTTCATCAAAGATGGTTGAGGTTTGAGCGCTTGGGGGAGCCCTATCCAGGTCAGTTGTACCCCTTTACAGGGTCATGCTATTCAAAGGTGAACAAGGACAGGCCCTTAGGGGATAGGGGCAGGCTGAAGAAAGCATCTTTGAGAATCTTCGAGATACTGTGTACCAGGCCCAGGTAGGAGGAAGTAAGCTCAAAAGAGTGTGTGGATTTGGTATGGAGGGTGAACATCTATAACCCTGTAACTGATATCCCTAAGTTCCAGTATGGGCCCGTAATCATCATGGAGGGGTGAACATCTATAACCCTGTAACTG
>NC_022022.1:45943173-45948844 GCF_000317375.1 Microtus ochrogaster | reverse complement strand
TGGGCCCGTAATCATCATGGAGGGGTGAACATCTATAACCCTGTAACCGATATCCCTAAGTTCCAATGTGGGCCCATAATCATCATCCGAGTTTGGCTTTTTAATAGGGAGCACGGGAGTAGTCCAGGCTGACCAGCAAGGAACCAGAATTCCTAGTTCCGTGAGGCACCTGATATGAGGGCTGATTCCCTCCGTTGCCTCCCAGGACATAGGGTACTGCCGCACCTGGATGGGGGTGGCATCGGGCTTGACCTCAATGAGCAAGGGGCTCAATGTTTCACCAAGCCCTTTCCTCCGGTCTCCGAGGCAAAGGCCTCTGGGTATTGGGCTAGCCTTGTGGCCACATCCTGAGTTTTAGTCCTTATGCTTGCTTGTACTTTTGAGGGCCAATTCCTAGCCCAGTGTCCCTTTTCCTTGCAGTAAGCACATTGATCTTTCTGCAGCCTGGGGCGCTCCCTCCTGTGGGAGTCCTAACCTTGGTCCCTGGCTAGGCGTCTTTTCTCTGGATCTCCAGCTGTGACTCTCTTCAGCCAAGGCCCTCCTCTGTTTATCCTCCAGGGTTTCTCTGTTGTTTGTACTCTCTGAGCTGCAGCAAACAGCTCCAGGATGCTCTTTATCTGCAATCCCATCTACCTCCTGTGACTTGTGCCTACTGTCAGGCGTGGCCTGATTGACAAAGGCCATAACCGTGGCTGACCTGTTCTCCTCGGCCTCAGGATCTATAGGGGAGATCGCCAAAAATCAGGTCTTTTGTCCTAGAAATGATAGATATGGGTCAAAGCTCTCCATCAGCCAACAGGTTCCAAATGCTGTCCTTGAAAAGATGGTAAGTTTGCCCTTTTTAGTTTACAGTTTTTCTTTCTTTGCCCTATTTCTAAAGTCCCGAAAATGGTCCAGAATCAAAGGTAAGGGAGTAGAGGTACTCTTAGTCTGTCCCATGTCCTCAGCGTCTAAGTCAGGACAAAAACACAACAACACACAGACACACAGGACAATGAACAAATAAATAGTCCTCCCGGCGCCCCAGAGGCAGAACTGCAACTGAGAAGCCGGGGGCATCCTGCACGTCTATCTACAGATGTCTATCTATAGACACCAGAGAGATCCACTCCCATACAGGAGGTCCCTGGGAATCCCCAGGGACCTCACCTGTGATCTTTTTGCTCATCCGCATAGACCACCTACAGGCTCTTACAGTTTCTGGGCCCACTTACAGAAAGATATGAGACATAGAAAGACCTGAAACACAAAACAAAACACAGAAAACTTACTGGCTGGTTGAAGGCTCTATGGGTGGTAGTCCCAATGGGCTTGGAGGATCCAGAATGAGCCCCCAAATGTTATGACAAGATCTGCAAAGTTCCCCAAAAACCAACAAGGAGACTGAGCTCCATATGTAAAAGCAAAGAGCCTTTATTCTACACAAGTTTGCAAACTCGGATTCTCTGCGTGTCCAATGTATTGGAATAAACGGGGACCCCCCCCCCCAGCTCAGTTAGAGTTGGGTTTTTATAGCAGTAAAGGTGGGGTGAGAGATTTCTAAGGTTCAGAACCCCTGATTGGCTGACATTTGTCTAGGGTGTCCTGGTGTGTGTGTGCTGGCAGATAATCCTATGTGCAACAGTTGGAACATTAGGTATTTTCTTTAGATGGATGATCTGTTCCTGGGTGGTGCCTGGGTAATTTTAGTTTGTGGTCCTTTCTGCAACCAGGTATTGCCTCAGGGTAAACTACTGAGACTCAGGTCTCTATTAAGCTTCTCATGGGTGGATCTTACATAGGCCTGTGCCAGTGGAGGCCAGAAGAGGTGTCAGAACCCTGGGAATGGAGTTAAAGACAGCCGTGGACTGCCATGTGGGTGCTGGTAACCGAACCTAGGTCATTTGCAGGAGCAGACAGTGCTCTTAATCACTGAGTTGTTTCTCCCACCCAATAGCTAATTTACAAACAGATACAATTAGCTCCAGTACCAAAGGGACTAAATGGATATTACCTATGAGTGTCAGAAGCTTAGTTTCTTGAAGTATAAATAAGTGCTATTATATAAAGCATGTTTTAAAACTGACTTTGGAGTAAGTAGAACTGATTGTCATTAAGAAGAGGCACACCTTTAATTCCAGCACTCGGGAGGCAGAGGCAGGTGGATCTCTGTAAGTTCGAGGCCAGCCTGGTCTACAAGAGCTAGTTCAGGGACAGTTAAGGCTGTTACACAGAGAAATGCTGTCTCAAAAAACTAACACCAAAAAGAAAAAAAGAAGAAATAAAGAAAGAAAAAAGAAAAAAAGAGCAGCCTCAACCCTGCACAAAGTAGTACAGCTAACTGATTAAAGCTGGGAGCAGAAGAGGCAGCCCTCCCCAGGGAAGAGCACAGCAACTGCTTGTCCAGTGCCAAAAGGTCAGACCTGACAACATACATACAAGTAACATTATGTGAACAAAACTGTTCCATTTAGGAATATATATTTATATACAAATACATATATACTCTCCATAGCAATTGATTAAGAAAAGAGTCAGTGAACTTGAAGGAGCACGAAGAGGGGTGTGCCAGAGGGTTTAGAGGGAGAAAAAGAAAGGGAGACATGTAATTAAAACACAATCTCAAAAAAAAAAAAAATCAATTTAAACAAAAAGTGCAGTTAATAGAATGGCCACCAGGGGGGGACAGAGGCAGCAGCACTTGCTACTCTGGGACAAGCTGTAAGAAATACTCTAATGGATAATGTATACATTCTCTCCCAATTCTTGTCTGAATTTCTTTGCTCCAGCATGATGCAAAACACACGCAGAGAAAAGAGTGGAGGAGTTACGTCTCAAGTCTGCTTGGTGGTGAGGGTACCCTTCTCCAGGACTGCCTTGTGGTGTGTGTGCGCGTGCGTGCGTGTGTGTGTGTGTGTGTGTGTGGGACAGAGGACAACCTCAAGCACTGTCCTGGAACTTGCACTTGTGGAGTCAGCTACAGTCTGTCCCCTGACACCTCTACACCTATTTTCCCCCTTGCCCCTCCCCCCAATTGTGTGGGAATTGAACCCAAATTCTTACATTTGCAAAGCAAGCACTTTACCAATGGCACCATTGTTCTGAGTGGAGGGAAGAACGGGATGGGGGGAGGGGGGGCTGGGGGGAAGAGGGAGGGAACGATTTGCATTTCTTTTACCTTAACACTCGTTTCAGGGAAAAGAGCAAATGGAGTCTGTTTGAAGAAATTTCCAAGTCAGAAAGCTCACAGCAGTTTAGAGAAGGGGGGGTGTTAGCATGAGCAGGAGAACAGCTCCCCTGTTTTCCCCGGGTACATGTGTGGCAGCCTAGTATGCATCCTTCTCTGACCTGGACAGCTGGCAGGCTGCCATTTTGCTGTCCTCCAGCTTGGACTGGATAGCCTAGTGGTAATAATTAAGAAACAAAAGAAAACAACAACAAAACAGATTACAGGAGGTGCACAACCCCCTCCACAACGGAAGGAGGATGTTTCTATTGCTGCCACATGGGGAGTTTGAGCATCTTTAGAGAATCCTCTGAAGGGAGGTGCTGTGGGCACCGCACAGGTTGGGTTGCGCGTCCCCCCATTCTGCTGCGTGCCTTTGAGACTTTGGAAGGATTCTGTGCACTGCTTGAAGGGCACGGACAGAGGAGAGGATCCCTAAAGTCCAGTGTCGGGCAGAAAAGAGGCAAACCAGGCAACACATGGGATTCCAGAGAAACTCGTATAGAAAAACTTCAGGATAAGACGTTGCACTACTGCCACCTAGAGGAACCTGAGAGAATTACAACTACACCTGACAAAATGCCCCTGTTCCCACACTAAACTGCCCCCCTTCTAGACTTTGAGACAGTAGTGAATTAGGGACATGGGCCCAGGAAAGAAAAAGAAGCCAAAGTTACTTCTTGTAACTTGCTTTTAGTTCTACCTTGGTATTGGGCAGCTTTACCGTTTCACTTAAAATCACTTATGTGTGTTTTAAATTATGTGTAAGAAGCAGAGGGACCCATAGTCCGCGGTGAGACTCTGTCTTCTGGGAATGTCAGCGGCTATACCCATAAAGTCTCATGAAATGGCTGCACAAACGTGAGCTGGACAAGGACATCAGAGATCGATGTGTCAACACGGACAAGGGAAAGGCTACAAGACCTCAGCCCACACAAGATCTAAGGGAAACGGAGAGCAGGAGAAACAGGCTTCTCCTGGGGACAGCACACCAGCGGGCTACCCAATACCCAACAGCCAGCCCTGAAAACACATGCAGAGTGACCTTCTGTAGACTGAGCAGATATGAAGGAAATAGGTGAAATGTGCTCAGGAGCTTGATATGAAAAACAGCAAGGAGGGGTTTATGAGAGGGTCCAGAAGGAGGAAAGGGAAGACAGATAGAATGTAGTTACAATCTCAAAAAGGAAGGGAAATAAGATAATTTCTGTGTCTATGTGACTGTGTATGGTTTGTGCACACGAGTGTGCAGAGCCTTTAGAGGCCAGAAGAGGGCACTGAGTCCCCAGGAGTGGCCTGATGTAGGTGCTGGGCACAAACTCTGGTCTGCAAACACCACCACTGCCTGCCTGTCATCTCCACAGCCCCCGTATCTTCATTGTAATGGTTTATTTTAAATGATTTTATGTTCCCACCAGCTTCTTTTCCATCACCTTTGTTTTCTGAAACAAGGTCTCACTCTAGTCCAGGCTGGGCCATGTTACGGTGACATCACACTCAAAGTAATTCCTGCCACAGCCTTCTGAGTGCTGGATTAAAGGCAGGAGCTACCACCTCTAGTCCCTCGTGGGTCACATTTGTTTGTTTGTTTGTTTTTTGTTGATATTGTATTTGTGGGGTGGTCTTTCTTCTCTGCTAATTTTTTGAAACAGTCTCCCCAGATAGCTCATCTGGCCTGGAACTCTCTGTAGACCAGGCTGGCCTTGAACTCAGATCTGCCCACTTCTGCCTCCTGAGTGCTGGGATTCAAGTTGTGTGCCCCATGCCAGATCTCTCTGTCTAAGAGGTTTGCATGGACTTTCTTAGCTGCTCAGCTCTAGGTGGGTAACTTCTGTGCTTTTTTTGTTTCCTCAGCCTCCAGAGGAAAGGGATTCTGTCACGTGCTGGTGTTTTAATCTGTGGCTTTGTTTGCTCTGAGGCCAGATCTTTCCCTGTGCCCCAATATCCCATTTCTATGCACACATATCGCTGTACTTTGTTGTTGGCCTGAGATATTTTCTAATTTTCACACTTGGGTGTGTGTGAAATTTCACCTATTTCCTTCAGATAAAATGATCTAGAATTTTTCTTGGTCTAATGAGTCCACTGTTGTCTGTTTAGTTTTGTTTGGCTTTGTTTTAGGCAGTAGCCCTGTTGACCTGGACCTGGCTATGTAGACCAGACTGGCATTCACAGACATCCTCCTGCCTCGAGGCCTAGAATTTACAGAGATCCTCCCACCTCTGCCCCCAATGTACACCTGAGGGCCGGGATTAAAGACATGTGTCATCACAACAGACAGTTGTCACTTAAATATGTTTCCTTTCCCACACCACCCGCTTATCTCCAGTAGCAATCTCTCCCCCTCAGTGCCCCTCCAGCTCCCTTGGGGAAAGAAAGATGGATAGCCTGGCTTTTGTCTCTGTAACACTCATGTGAGTTGCTCTTGTGTCAGTAACACTCGTGTGTTGTTCTTGTGTGTGTAAC
>NC_022022.1:45932957-45942425 GCF_000317375.1 Microtus ochrogaster | reverse complement strand
TGTGTGTAACACTCGTGTGTGTTGTTCTTGTGTGTGTAACACTCGTGCGTTGTTCTTTTGCCTGTAACACTCATGTGAGGTGCTATCCTCCTCCCTCTGATGCTAGGTAAGCCTGTTTTCCACTTCCTCTCCCTCAGTGACTCTTGTCCTAATTCCCGTTCTTGTTTCTTCTTCCTGCTAACCCTGTTTATTGCTGGAGGTGACCAGCTCTGGGCATTTATGGTGTTTTTGCTGCCCCTATTCTCTAGGAGAATTTCCCTCCCGAGAGCCGGAGACTCGAGCAGCTGGACTGCTGTGGAGCCCACACTCACTATATGGCTGAGGACGCCATCGGCTCCCAGTTTTCCTCCTCTGCTACAGCTGTGGTGCTACAGCTGTGGTGCTACAGCTGTGCTCACCCATGGGCGTCACCAAGCTCAGCATCCCTTGCAAAGCTGCCCCCTCAGGATGGCTACAGCTTTTAAAGGGTGTGACATACATCCACTCTCTGGGGAGGCCCTGCCCACTGGTGTTTGCTGTCACCCTTCTCTTATATCCTCTTTTCTCTGTGTCTGAGCTTATGTCTATATTAAAAGCCCCTTAAAATTAACTTCACCTTTGCTTCCGAAAGCAAACCAAAGATCGTGACATGACCCTGATGTGAACGTTATTAATATGTTTCCGCTAATGCAATCTTCGCCTCGTTTGCTATTCAAACAATTGAGTTAGATGGTAGGGAGATATCTTATTTTTAGGTTTGGCTGAACTCTAATATTTTAAAATTTGAACTCTCTCATTTCTATTTATCATTGGTATAAATTAAAAGTCATAATATTTAAGAGTAGTCTTGCTTGAAATGCAGCTTTTGAATAAACTGATTTGATTCGAGACCTTGTAATCAATATTCTATTTAGCAATCAATGGAACAGAGGCAGACTTTTTGAATAGGTGACTTGAGAGATGACGTGGTTTGGGTCTGAGAACTGCTGTGGGTTCTCCAACAAAGGCACCAGGGGAATTGCCAGAGGAGGCTTTGAAGGCCGTGGACCAACCTTGGAAGGTTCCATACAGTGAGGAACAGATCTAGGACTGAGGACAGACAGTTCTTTAGTACCCACAGCATTTAAGGTGGGGATCAAGTTCGTTTTCCTCAGGGTGACAGAACATGCATATTGTATGAATACTGTATCCTTATTGGGTAGTGAGCAGAATGCTTGACAATCACACAGGAAGCCCTAGGTTTGGTCCCCAGAGCCAATGAACCTGGGCACGGTGGTGCAGGCATCGTAGTGCACACCTGTAGACCCAGTACATGGCAGGTTTGGGTGGAAATGTTTTTTAAGATAGGGTCTCTCTGTGTAGCCCTGGCTATCCTGGAACTCACTCTATAGACCAGGCTGGCCTCAGACTTACTGACCTCTGCCTCCCAAATGTAGGAATTAAAGGCGTGGGCCACCACCACCTGCCTAGTCCACTTCTACACGCCTGAGTGCTGGAATTTGGGCATGTGCCAGCATTCGCTGCTATGCACTAATTTTGATTGCTGTCAGTCTCTTCAAACCCTGTGGCTTGTTAACGGAGGTCCTTTCTGTATGACACATACTGAGAACAGCCAGTGTTCACTCTCCCTTTCTAACCTTGGGGTTGGCTGAATAAGATGAGTGGGTGATCCAATTGCCTCCAGTGCCATCTTGACCTTGATAACATGGAGACACTTCTTGGCTGCTCCTGCCCATTTCCACAGCAGGAACACTCATTTCTGTCCTGGTCAGATGTTCTTTCTCAAACACAGCACAGAACTCCATCTTCTGCCTTAAAAAGAAAGAAGTCTCTGGAAGGCTCCCCAACCTCTTTCTGAATTTTAAAATAACTGCATCTGCATCCACCTGTGTTGCTTGAGGACACGATCGTGATGACAGAAAACCCAACTGTGCTTACAGAAGGTTGGGGTCAAGAAACAAAAGGAGGTGGAAGACACGGATGAGCCCAGACAAAAAGTACAAGTCACAGCAAAAGACCTCTTCCCAGTTCTGGTGCAACCCCTTGTCCTCTAGGGGGCGCTGTAACCCCTTGTCCTCTAGAGGGGGCTGTGACCCCTTGTCCTCTAGAGGGCGCTGTAATAAGTGCATTGAAAGGTATTATTCTAATACAGGCAACAATTGCAATTAGTATCTAGTGAGCACACTGGGTAGATTTAGAACATCTACAGAGCCTAAATATTCACACAATGTGAAGAATTGTAGAGCAGTTTTGGTTCTGTTGCTGAGACAGGGTCTTGCTGTGGAGCCCAGGTACTGGCAATCCTGTTTTGGCCTCTTCTGTTCCAGGACCAGTGCCAAGTGGCTTTCAGTTAAGTGAGAAACAGTGTTTTGGGGAGAAAGGAATGTGGATGAATCTCACTTACGAAAAAAAAAAAAAAGGCAAAACAACAAAACGTGAAAGAAAATCAACCAAGCCACCAAAACATATGAGACTGAGGTGTAGCCCCAAACCAGACCGTCTACACCACATGCCTGAAGGCCTGAGTGAGGTGATGAGACACAAGCAGAGCTAACAGCCATTTTACTGTTTGTGATTTTTAAAAAGTTTATTTTTTGAGAATTTCATATATGAATACTGAATTTACACTACTCCACCCTCCTCCTCCATCTGGCTTCTCTCAAGTCCCTTTCCCCCAATTCATGGCCTTTTTACTTTTAATTGTTACTGTTAAATACACACACCTATGTATAAATCTGCAAAGATGATGGTCTTCTGGGTTACTGTGGCTCGCATGTGTTTAGGCTAACCTAAGAAGCCACTGATGGCCTGTAGCTCTTCATCTGGGGGTGGGGCCTTGTGACTTTTTCTCATTCAGTGTTGTCATGGGCATTGGTGTTTTCGTTTTTAGGTCTTGTTTTAGTTGACCATATTGTTGCGGCTTTCCTATCATTTATGGAAGACACAATGTTACAGTCCTGGTCCTCAGGCTCTGGCCTTCTACCCCATCTTCCGCAATGTTCTCTGAGTCTCAGGTGGAAGGGCTGGGCTGCAGCTGTGTCAGTTGGGGAGATACTATGTGGTCAGTTGTTCTTAGCAGTCTGACTGGTTGTAGCTTTCTGTCACAGTCTCCTGCTGCACCACCAGGCTTCCGTGAGGAGAACGAGAGGTACACAGCTCAGGCGAAGCCTCACACTCCAGGGGTGGGCCTTTAGTATGCAGGTGGCACCGGGGCCTTGCATTTTTTTTTCTGGTGCACACCTCTGTGAGCATCTGCTTGTCTGTGTATAAGTTGGGGTTCGCTAAAGAAACAGCTAAAGACAGGATGATTTACTCGATATGGGGTTTATTAGTTTGGCTGTCCCGGAAGTCCAACAATGGCTGTCTTATATGAGAGAGGCCAGGAATCCGATAGTTCCTCAGGTCACCAGGCTGGGTGCTCAGGAGGTCCACTCTGGCCCTGAAGGCCTGAGGGTTTCAGCAGAACCTGGTCTTCTGTCTGTGTTGGGATCCTAAAGCTGGTTCTAATGTCTCAGCAACAGACTAAGTGGGCTTGCCAGTGAGGTGAGGCCAAGCAGGCAACAAGCAAAACTTCCTCCTTCCACATGCTCTTGTCAGGGCAGCGAGCAGAAGGTGCTGTCCAGATTTAGAGCAGGTCTTCCTGCTTCAAGTATTCTGAGTGAGAAAAGCCCTCACAGGCTTGCCCAGCAGTTTGGGGTTAGTTGATTACAGATGCAGTCAAACTGACAGCCAAGATGAATTAGCCACCGCAGTCTGTCATTAGTTTCTGTTTTCTCTCTTGGACAGGGTCTCCTATGTAGTCCTGCCTCTGCCTCTCAAGTGCTGGGCTTGCAGACCTGAGTCACCATGCTTGGTTTAAATATCTCAGAGAATCTCGGACATGACGTTTGACAGGACCAGAAAACAAAACCAGAAGAATTAAGACTCACCAAACCTTATAGACCTGTACCATCACAAGGCCAGAACTTATCACAGTTGTTTTGGATTCTTCCTTTATGCTACACTAGAGCTGGGCTGGCCTTTGGCTATGGGTATTGAACTGTAATCACTGGAAATCCAGAAAGTCAGATTGTGTTGCCAGCTGCACTTAGGAGCATGAAAGAAAACCGTGAATTGGAAATGCTTTTGGAGGTGTTAAGCCACCTCTACAGTTCAGATTTGAACTTACAGCCATTCTCCTGCCTCTGCCTCCTGAGTGCTTGGATCCCAGACATCAGCTAGTAGGCCCTCTTCTGCTACTCTTTTAAAGCTCTGGCTCCTTTTTTATTTTCAGATCAGCCCCAAACTTTAGCTTTTTGTATTGTCTGGGGACAGTAGCAGGATACCTTCTAATTCCTCGTCAGCACTCAAGAGGGGGACAGCGCCAGAAACAGGAAACTGCCAAGAGGCGCTCCAAACCAGAGTGAGAAAGAATGGGGTGTCAGGAACGAAGTTTCTCTGCAAGGTTAAGAAATCACCGCAGCGGGGAACCCTGATTGCTCTCCAAGCTGAGGAGGGAGAGGGACTTGATCGGGGGAGGGGGAGGGAGGTGGGAGGCGGGAGCGGGGAGGGGGCAGAAATCCTTAATAAATAAATAAAATTAAAAAAAAAATCACCGCAGGCAGACTGTCTTTACTCTTTCCTGGCAGCCACAGAGAGCGACGCTGAGCCCTCTAAACGAAGAGCTGTGCCTGAGCAAGGTCACCTACCAGGGTCTGGTGACAGGTTATCTGTGCGAGTTCACGTCTCTCCCTGCGGGCCCTTCAGCCTGCCAGCCGTTCCTGCTGGAGGGATAGAACAGCCGAGACCAGGGCTCATCGTCCAGGCGCGACTCGGACTGGCCATCCCGCAGGAGTCTGCGAAGGAGGTTGCTTTTAGGTGATGGACAGATGCTGTCTCAGTTGGCTGGGGACCAAGGTGCCCCTGGGAGGCAGGAATGCCAGATTGGGGCTTGCTCCATCAGCTTCCTCCTATCCCGCCGAATGGAATGTCCCTGCTGTTCCCAGACCCTACCCACTGTAGCTGGACGAGGGCGCCGTTCCGGGGCTAGCGGCGCCCACGGGACAGAGGGCTCGGAGCGTGGGGAGGAGGGCACGTGGGGAGGGCGGGTGAGCAATCGAGGGAGGTGGGCGCTGAGCTGGTGCTCCGGAGACCCGGGCGCTGCGCCCTCCAGCAGAGGCGCCGCACAGCAAAGTGGGCCACCGCGGCCACCGCAGCGCGTGCTAGGGGCTGGCAGCGGGCAGCGGAGGGGCGGCTGCGCCCGCGCAGCAGAGCCGAGCCGAGCGGAGCCGAGCGAGCGCGCAGCCTGGCCGCCGCCGACTGCCACAAGCCATCGCCGCCACAAAGAGCTCCCTGAACCCAGGCGGCCGGAGCTCCAGGAACTGTGCCGCACAGGAGGCTCTGAGCTGCGGACCAGGGGGAAGGGACCAGACAGAGGATGGCCCGGAAGAGAAAGCCCCCTAACATCCAGGGTGAGTCGCTCTCGTCCCCACGTTCACATCCATCTCTCGGCCCGCAGGATCGCAGCTGAGCTCAGCCAAGTGGCAGGCGGCAGCGGGCAAGAGTTTGCCTTCTTCGGGGGTGGGGGGTGGGTGGGGAGGGGCGCCTTTGCGCGACGTTGTTTTCCTTCGCCTGCCTTAGGGACGCTCCGGGAGGAGTTTGTTGCTGGTTTGGAATCTGGAGACTCTGGTCGCCACACTCCTTCCCTACACCTTGGTTCGGGAACTGGTTATCTGTTGCTTCTTCCTGGCCCCTCCGGGAAGTGCCTGGAGGGAAGAAGCTACTTCTCTCTTGGATGCTGGAATCAGTCTCTCCTTCTCGAGTCCCCAGCTGCTGTCACTCCCTTCGTCTGCCTCTTTTCCCAATGCCTCGCTCCTCTCCTCTTCTTCATCCCCAGGGTGACAAGTTCTGCATCCATTTTCTCCACCTTCCCATTCTTAGGAGGAGACGGTGGTTTGGCTATCTGCTACTACTAGCCGGGTTCCTTGGGGGCTGCTATCCAGGTGGGCAAAGATTCCAGCTGGGTCTTGCCCCCTGTTGCTCTTTTGGCGATAAGCTTCCAAAAACTTGGAAAGTTGAGGGGTGGAAAGGATGGCAGGAGGTTATGGGAAGAGCTTGTTGCTGGGGTGACTAGAGGCACCTCTGCTCCGTCTGGGCAAAACCCTGGAAAGCTGCCTCCTGCGTGGCGCCGGTCAGCCTTGGGGAACAGGTGTGCTGAGCGCGGACTCGGAGACAGTGACTCCTTCGCCGCAACACTGCGGACAGAGGGAAGGCGGCGGACGGGCACCGGGCACTGAGCAGCGTGAAGAGGGCTGCCTAGCTAGACAGGAACCAAAGCCGAGCGTGGTGGCCAGGAAAAAGTGGCGGTGTTTGAAGTTGGACTTCAACCCAGTTGATTCCACAGCCTGTGACACAGAGTCTCTTTATGATCTGGGGGCTATACAAAAGAGAACTGCGATCCTGAGATGAAAGCTGGGGCCAGGATGGCACACACTGGTCCACAGCAAAGCAAGGGCCTTTGACCTGCTTCTTGTTATTTCTCCCTAAACCTTGCTTCTGGAAGTTTAGCCCCTCTCCAGGCATCGCTAGGGGAACACAACTTTACTTAGGTTCTCTGTCTGGATGTCTGGATTGTGAAGAATCCAATGGCTTACTGGAAAGGGTTAAAAATCATGATTCTAGATTCTCCTTAGACATCATTACAAACCACTGTGGGTATTTAGCTGCTGTGAAACTACCACCTAGGAACAGCGACTGTTCTTAAGTGACTTTTCTTAAAAAAAAAAAAAAAAAAAAAAGAAAAACACAAAAAAACCCCGTAACTCCTGGGCAGGAGTAGAGGCCTTACACGTCATGGTCATGCCCCACTACTGATTACTCCGAGTCTGTAGAGGCCAGTGGAAAAGAACGAGTGAATTTACCCATGCAAGACACTTTCTTTCCTTGCCACAGAGCGGAGAATTTGTCTAACCCCAGACTGACAGGGTGCACGCGCTACACTTTATGAAACCATATGGCACCAGGGAACCAGGCAGGAGGACGCCTTTCAGCTCTGCTGATGTTGCTCTCCGCTAGCAGGAAGGCAGTTCCTACCTCTCCCTCCCCAGCCCGGCAGACTGCAATGGGCCCTGAAGGTGCAGAGTCTCACTTTAAGGTACAGGCTACCTGAGGGGTACACACTAGCTGAGGGGTACACACCAGCTGAGGAAAGTCATACTTTTAGGAAGGATTCTTTTTAGTCAAGGCTTACAAATGAGGCCAAGTGACAGTGAGCTAACTAGAGACCTATGGATAGATACTGCACATCTTCTCCTTCCTCCCCTCTCCTCCTGCTTCTTCTGAACACCAAGACAGCTTTGGTTTTTGTCACAAAGCAACAGCCCTTTCTAGAGTGAACCTAGCTGACAATGGAATGATTAAGAAACAGGATTTTGCCATTTACCTGTTAACGGTTGATCCAGGAACACAGATAACAAACTTCCCAGGACACATGGACCCAGGCAATTTCAGCACAGTTTTTAAAGTCAAGGTTTTCTAAAGAGAAAGGTTGGCTCAAGCTCTCTTGACTCCTGTCTCTCTCTGCTAATGCTGAGCTCCTTTTCACTTCAAAATTCAGATCATTTGCTATTTCTTAGGACAAAGATGCATTAAAAGCCTTTTGCAATACATGACAGCAGACAGTTAGGCATGCCAATACACAGGGACTCAAACCTAGAAAGTTGCCATCTAAACACTTATGTCAAAGTTATACCTGCCTGTCCATCCACCTATCTATGTTTTTGCTTTCTGAGACAAAGTCTTGCCGTAGTTCAGGCTGGCTAGGAACTCACTATGTAACCAGCCTAGCCTTGAACTCATGGCAATCCCCCTATCTCAGTCTTCTAGCTGAGACAACAGGCATGAGCCATGCCAGTCTTCAGTCTTGCCCTGAACGAAAGTCCCTGGCTGCAGGCTTGCTGAGCTGATGTTAGAACAACCACAATACCCACCTGGTAGAAGGAGACTTCTGGGCTTTGGGGTGACTTTCCTGGATAATATCCATATCTTAGCAGTAACTATCCCGTGGCTGTGCTGATACCCTTTGCACGAGCTGTTCCTCTGCTCAGCTGCCCTGCCTGTGGGGAAGAGTCATGCTGCAGCTTGTGGCTTCCTGGGAGTTTCCCTGGCACCAGGTCTCTCTCTAACCCCGAGATGCCTCTTGTCAGGCTGTCTCTTTCCTTACTCTCCCCTTAGGCCTATGCCCAACCCACCTACCTTAAGTTTCTCTCCCCACTCCATACCCCCACCTCTGCCTCCAGTTTACCCTGGAGATCTCTTCTATTTCCCTTTCCTGGGGAAATCCATGCATCCCTTTTGGGCCCTCCTTGTTGTCTAGCCTCTCTGGGGCTGTGGGTTGTAGGCTGTTCATCCTGTACTTTACTCCTAGTAACTATCTATGACTGAGTACACACCATATTTGTCTTTCTGGGTCTGGGTTACCTCACTCAGAATGATTTTTTTCTAGTTCCATCTATTTTCTTGAAAATTTTATGAGGTTATTATTATTTTTTTTACAGCTGAGTTATACTTCATTGTGTAGATATACCACATTTTCCTTATTCATTCTTTGGTTGAGGGGCATATAGGTTGTTTCTAGGTTCTGGCTGTTACAATAATGCTGCTATGAACATTGTTGAGCAAGTATCCTTATGGTGTGATTGAGCACCATTTGAGTATATGTCCAAGATTGGTATAGCTGGGTCTTGAAATAGATTAATTCCCACTTTTCTGAGAATCTGCCATATTGGTTTCCAAAGTGGCTGTACAAGTTTTCACTCCCACCAGCAGTGGAGGAGTGTTCTGCTTACTCCATATCTTCTCCAACATAAACTGTCATCAATGTTTCTGATTTTAACCATTCTGACAGGTGTAAGATGATATCTCAGAATCTTCTTGATTTATATTTCCCTGACGACTAAGGATATTGAACAATTATTTAAGTATATTTTGGCCACTCTTTTTTTGAAATTTCTTCTGTTGAGAATTCTCTGCTTAGATCTGTATCACATGTTTTAATTGGATTATTTGGTATTTTGGTGTCTAGTTTCTTGAGTTCTTTATACATGTTGGAGATCATCCCTTTGTCAGATGTGGGGTTGGTGAAGATCTTTCCCATTCTGTAGGCTGCTGTTTTGTCTTTTTGACCATGTCCTTTGCCTAACAGAAGCCTTTTAGTTTCATGAGGTCTCATTTATTAATTCTTAATCTCAGAGTCTGTGCTACTGATGTTATTACATTCAGGAAGTGGTCTCCTGTGCCAATGAGTTCAAGGCTACTTCCCATTTTCTCTTCTGCCAGCTTCAGTATAACTGGATTTATGTTGTGCCATGGTGTGTATGGTGACAGATGTGAATCTATTTGCATTCTTCTGCATGCCGACATCCAGTGATGCCATGGTGTGTATGGCGACAGACATGGATCTATTTGCATTCTTCTGCATGCTGATATCCGATTATGCCATGGTGTGTATGG
>NC_022022.1:45926426-45932857 GCF_000317375.1 Microtus ochrogaster | reverse complement strand
GCATGCTGATATCCGATTATGCCATGGTGTGTATGGTGACAGACGTGAATCTATTTGCATTCTTCTGCATGCTGACATCCAGTGATGCCATGGTGCTCATTTTGATCTCTCATCCAAAGAACAGCTTTTCAAAGAGGCAAATGGAATTTTCAGTGAGTCCAGGATCAATGTCTTATAAACCCAAGTCAGTTGAGTTGGCAATGGTGATGTTAGCCCTCCTCTGTCGTAAGAACAATCAAGACGTCTGCGGTGGTTTGAGATCTGAATTTAGCGCTTGGTTCCAAGCTGATGGCACCATTTAAAGAGCTTATGGAGCCTCCAGGAGGTAGAGCTTTGCTGGAGAAAGCACTGAGCAAGGAGTGGGCTTTGAGGGTTCACGGCCTCTCCCCACTTCTAATTTGTTCTCTTTGCTTCTTGCTTGCCATTGAAGCTGTGATGCCCCAGTTCCCCACACTGTCTGTCTGTTGCCATGGCTCCTCTCAAGCCCAAATAAACTCTTCCTCAAGCTGCCTTTGGTCAGGTGTTTTATCTCGGCAACAGAAAGAAAGTGATACACCTTCCCTCTTCGTTGCTGAGGTTTCAATTCTGTTTACCCAGCTTCTATGGACCGAGCACTGCTATGTGCCAGGGTGTGTGAAAAGCATCAGGCACATAGCCATGACCACGACAAGCCATGAGCCTCAGAGGGGGCCTAGAGGGGCAGGTAGTGGGTGAATCAGAAAACTTCATCTGGTGATGGATACCATGAAGAAGTTAAGCAAGACAGTGTATTCAGGTGACTGTGAGGTCACGTTTGGTTGTTGGGAGATGATATTACATTGGGAAGGGAGTGATGGAGAGTGCCAAGACCTGGAACACAACTCTGTAGACTCTCAGGAAGGAACGGAGCAGTAGCTGAGCAGGTTCCTGGACAGAAGGGTGGCCAGTGTGGCTGGAGAGAGGGTTGTGAGGTAGAAACGGGAGGCGAGAGCCGGATCTTTTTTATTACAAAGGAGAACAGAATTCTAAGGGAAGTGAGAAGCCATTGGCTACTCACTTGATTTTCTGTCTACATCACAGTTCTAAAGAGATAGAAAGCCAGGTGCCATGTTGCAGACTTGTAATTCCAGCACAGGAAGGCTGAGGAGGGGTGCTGTGGTGTCAGGGTGCTATGCCCCATGTTTCCAGGTCTTTAGCTCCAGTTCAAGGACATGAAATAAAGGCATGCACAGCTTGCGATGCAGCACGGAAAATTGCTCCAAAAGTAAGATGACTACTGAAGGAAAGATGTCACGAGTGACAGTGGCCACGTGAGTGACAGTGCTCAGGGACCCCAGGTCTCAGGAGGAAGGAGGGGTTGTTGCTAAGAAACGGACCATGCACAGGTCTTTGTTTTGATTGACAGATTTAACTCGTACAGTCTTTTCTACACTGCACCGGCCCCTTCCCAGAGAGCATCTGGTTTTAATCCTGCACATGCCTGGTTATACAGAGGTGTAAGATGGCAAACAAGGTTTCTCACTGACGTTCACTTAGAGGGTGTGACGCGCCTTACTGTGAACGCCCTCAGAACTAACCCAGGCCGAGGCCCAGCCCCCTTACTGGCCTGTGACTGAGTGGAGACTGCCCACATTGGATGGTGAATGAAGGAAGTGGAAAAGCCCAATGTTTGCAGAGAGGTGTCTTGTCACCCAGTGCGAGGGTGCTAGGTTGTGACAGGTTGATGTGCACATTGCCTGGAGAGGGATGTGTGTGTGTGTGTGTGTGTGTGTGTGTGTGTGCGTGTGTGTGTGTGCATGTGTGCGTGCTCAGTGCACAGAGGTGAGAGCTCTAGGCTAACAACTGCCCAGATCAAGTAGAGTTCAGGCTCTCTCTCTCTCTCTCTTGAGACAGGATTTCTCTTTTAGTCTTGGTTATCCTAGAACTAGCTCTGTAGACTAGGCTGGCCTTGAACTCACAGAGGTCCACCTGGCTCTGCTTCCAGAGTGCTGGGATTTCAGGGAGTAAAGGCACGTGTCATCACCGACTGCCAAGTTCAGGCTCTTAAACCATTTTCTCACCCTGCCTCAGGAGGACTCAGAGTCAACTATATAGTGAGTTCCATTACAGTTTAGATCACAGAGTGAGACCTTGTCTTAAAAAAAAAAAAAGGAAAATAAAGGAAGTTGATTCCAGTGAGGTGGGTGGGTTTCTCTACATCACCTCCCTAGGCAAAGCAAAGTAAGGTGACCCAGAGACTTTTCTTTTCTTTGTCCTCCTGCCCTTTTTCCTGGCATGGAGAATTGAACCGATGGTTTCATACTCACTAAGCAAGTGCTCTCTACCCGTGAGCAATGTTCCCAGCCCACTTGGTTTGCTTTTGGTATCTTGAGACTGCGTCTGGCTATGTAGTCCAGGCTGGTCTGTAGGTTACTGTATAGTTCAGGCTTCCTTCCTGCTTCAGCTTCCCACATGCTAGGATTATATGTGAACTCAGACACACTTCACTTCCTTCCTCCTCCTCCTCTTCCCTCTTACTTCTCCTCCTCCTCCTCCCCCTTTTCCTTCTCCTGCTTCTTCTTCACCTTTTTGATGGTGGTGGGGTGGTTTGCTCAAGACAGGGTCTTATTATGTCTGCTGGCTGTCCTAGAACTCACTCAGTAGACCAGGCTGGCCTTGAACTCACAAAGATCTGCCTGCTTCTGCCTCCCAAGTGCTGGCAATAAAGGCGTGCTTCCCTGCATGTGGCTCAGATTCGCTTTTCTAAGTGTTTAGTTATACTTCCCATTCCCTGTTAGAATGCACCAAGAATAGCTACAATATTTGTGGTTGAAACATGGTGTCTCGTTCCACAGAGAACAAGGATCAGTTCAACAATTTGCTACTTTAACTTTTTACAGCGTGTGTGTGCATGTGTGTGTATGTGCGTGCCATGGCATATGTGGAGGTCAGAAGACAACTTCTGGTGGTGGCTTTTTCCTTTCACCACGTGGGTCACAAGCCTCTAACTCAGCAGCAGAGACTCAGAGCCTGTACTAGCTGAGCTGACGGCGATGATATGATTAGCTTAGTCTTGCCGACTGAGAGCAGCTCTCAAGACTAAGTTCATCTGAGAGAGTTTAAGATTCTGAAGGAGGGTATGGAACATACTGCTCAGGGGTGGAATATGGAAGGCAGCTTATGTCTCTTAGGCAACAAAAGAAGCCCAAGAAAGGAGAACAATGTTGGGAGAGGGGGCACTGAAAACCACTTAGACCCCAGACAATTTATGATTTTGCCAAGAGCCTTGGGAACCCGGTGTGAGCACTTTGCAGAAGAAAGCCTGTCATTTAAGCTTGGAGGGCTGGCAAGTCAGGGCAGCTGCGCTTTTGGTGACCTATTACTCATGTAGCATTGCACACAAAACCACATAGACTTTTAAGAGAGCAATGAGTGACTTGTGACTAGGATTTTTACAGTGTGTGTGTGTGTGTGTGTGTGTGTGTGTGTGTGTGTTTGTGTGTGTGAGATCACAGACCTTACACATGCAAACAGCCTGGAGTCTGAATAACTACCATTATCATGAGGGAGGGGCTGTGGATGAATTAGTGCTGAAATTTGGTCCTTGCGCCTCAGAACTCACAGTGTTTCCAAGGGGACAGGGCCTTCTTGGCTGCTTCTCTACATCTTAAGCGTTTCTGATGAGAAGATGGCTTGATATTTAGGGATGATACAAATAATGCTCAGTTTTAAACCCTCACACATCTACTCTCACGTTCAGAGGTCTGTTTCTTTGCCAATGATTATCGATGAAAAATAAAGAAAATTTGAAGTTCCAGAGTTTAACACTAAGGAGATACAGATCTCCTCCTGTGTTTTCTCCTGTCCTCAAAGTGGCTCTTTAAAGGCTGGTAAGGCTGATAGAATCTCAAGCACTATGTCACCAAGAATGGGGGCTGGTCCTTAGTGACACCGTAACATAATGCGTTTGTGACATCATTTTATTTTCATAGTAGTGACAGTCACAATGTCTGCTCACGGTTGACTTATTGAGGAACGGCACAGTGGGAGGTGAGTCAGATGGCCATAGAGCGACAGCCTATGTCTGGAATCTGGAAGGGGTTTGCTTAAGTTTATCATTTGAAAGTGTATATTCTATACAAGTCAAGGAATACAGACGTGCACACGTGTATATGGGCCTACATATATACATGTAAAGCCATAGCCACTCTTCACTAGGCTTGTATCCATACACATATTGGTGTCTGACCCTCAAGAGTTTTGGTGTTACTTTGGTGTTCATCTTTAAGCCATTTAAACACATGGTAGCAAGTCATCAAGCACCTCAGTGTCCTGAGCTTGCCAGTGGCGGATGCACCCCTGTTCTCCCCTTCCCCATGGAATCTGGGCTAAGCGAAGGCACACATGAAGGTAGGGTCGCACACACTGCTGCCCAGTCTCCTGTGTCTTCTGCCCTTGCACATGGCTCATTTTGAAGAAAAACCCTTCTGTATTATGAAACAGTATGAGTATGCCCTGTAGAGGCCATCACGGGAGGCCTCCTTTTAAGAGCCAGCACTGGTGTGCCGAGCACGCCGTGGCCTCCCATGGGAAGGGGTTCTCCACCTCTGCCAAGTTTCCTGACATCTGAGCCTCCACTAGCATCTGCCTGAATTTCATGATTAACCTTGACCTGGGGCCACACAGCCAAGCTGTGTTTTTGGATTCTAGAATCGTAGAACTGGTAAGGAGATAATAGGTGTTTACTATTGTCTTAAGCTACAGAATTTTGTGTTAATTTGTTGCATTAGGTAACGAGCATGCTTGTAGCTATGGTTTCTGCATTTCTCTCTGCTGGGAGGCATGGGGCGCTCTTCCTTCACCACTGTGTACGTACTGGGGCAGTATGAGAGAGAACTGAGCTGGCCCTGCAGTGTGGTGGGATTAGTGTGCTTGCTTGTGCTGTCTCTTTAAGGGTCCCCGGCAGCTTATCTGCTGCTTCTGGGCTCCCAAGAAAGAAAAGCAGGAAGCCATTAATTCACAGTCTTCATTAATACTCGATTGGTTTTGGATCTTAGCTCTTTTTTCTAATTAGTGAATTTCGCTTAGATCTGAATTAGTGCTGAGATCCCCAAAGTCCCTTTCATCAGATGGTTTCCTTTCCTCCTTTCCTGGGGAATCCTTTGCTCCTGATCTTCAGTTTCTGCTAGTTTAGAAGCTTGCTTAGAAGTCACCAGCCTAAAATCCAGAATAATAGAGAGAACACACAAGGCCTACAGCCTCTTATGAACCAGAATAATAAACACAAGGCCTACAGCCCCCACAGCAAGCCAACCTACAGATAATCCCTTACAGCTTAAACCTTTAATTCTTACCATAAAATGGATTAAGTTTGTGAAGCAATACATATGTTATAGTCTGGTTTGCCATTCTACAATGTATCTATACGTGAAAAAATGCTATCATATGAATATACTTTATTTGACAATTAAAAAAAATCTAGAAGAAAACCCTTCAAATCTACTAATAAAACTTCTCCAATTTGTATTTAGACAACTCTTTCTACCAAAGAAGCCCTTCCTCTCCCCTCCCAGCGAGAACTTTGATATTTAACTAGGAAATCCAGAGAGCTGGGTATGGTGACATGCATCCATAATTCCACTGTCTGGGAGGCAGATGTAGAAGGATCCTGACAGAGGCCAGCCGAGGATCTGTAGGCAGTTTAAAGCTAGCCTGGGCTACATAATGAATTTTGAAAAGAAAAGAAACCAAGAGAGGATAAAGAAAAGAAAAATAGCCATCTTGTCTACCCTTCTAAGATACTTGGGTGAGATAATTGTCTCATTTCACCCACCCACTCGCTCGCTAACCCTAGCTGGCCGTCTGCTGTGAGCCAGGCACTATTCTAATCGTCCTTCAGATGTTCCAGACAACAGCACAAACGTTTGCAAGTCAGATAGCAAAGAGGGTCCAGTAGCAGGCAGATTGTTGGTTACATGTGAAAAGCGCCGTGAGAGCTACGGTACAGCCAGGAAGGGGATCTGGATCACTGCTCCTGAGTGACGCCAGAGGGCAAGCAGGGGTGTCGATGATGTGGGGAGAGTCAACATGGTGGAGGGGCGATCCTTGGGAAGTCCCCAAGAGAAAAGCCATGCGTGACGCTTAGATTTCATTGTCATTGCTTGACACGACCTAGACTCATCTGGGAAGAGTCTCAGCGAGGACTGTCTACAGAGGGGAATGTCTTCAGTTAGCTGATGTATGGGGATTTGACCCTCTGTGGGCAGCACCAGTCCCTAGGCAGGGGTTCTGAATGGTACGAGTGACAGAATCAAGCTGAGCACAATAAGCAAGTGAGCAGGCGCATGTGTAAGCAGGCATGTGAGTGAGCAGGAATGTGTGTGAGCGGGCATGTGTGTGAGTGGGCATGTGTGTGAGCAGGCATACATATGAGCAGGTGCACATGTTAGCAGGCACGTATGTGAGCAGGCACA
>NC_022022.1:45921124-45926291 GCF_000317375.1 Microtus ochrogaster | reverse complement strand
AGGCACGTATGTGAGCAGGCACACGTGTGATCAGGCACACATATGAGCAGGTGCACATGTTAGCAGGCACGTATGTGAGCAGGCACACGTGTGAGTGGGCACACGTGTGAGCGGGTACATGTGTGAGCAGGCACGCATATGAGCAGGTGCACATATTAGCAGGCACGTATGTGAGCGGGCACACGTGTGCACTGTTCTTCCTCTGCCCTTGACTGCGGGTGCGCTATGACAAGCTGTTTCAACCTCCTGCATGTATTTGCTCCTTTTAGAAACTTGAAGGAGCCCTTTATGTAAATTTCGCTGTTTACTGAATTGTGTTTTAGTGTTCAAGTCTAAAGACAAGATACTATTTTTAAAACTGATGTTCCATTAATATCTTAGGAAACATTTATTACCATGTTGTCTTACAAAAAGGTTCCAGTTGTCTTAAATTTAGCTGATGGCTTCATATATTTTGTATATATAAGTTAAAAATATAAAAAGATTATGAAATTAAAAAGAAGCTGCTTGCTGGGCATGCATACGTGAACAATCCCAGTGTTGATAGCATCCTTCACCGAGGTCAGCTGGCTTGTCTTTATCCTTGCTGGCCCACTTCCCTACTTCTTTCGTTTGCCCAAGCATCCCATCACATTCTTTCTGCTGACAACTCCGTCAGTGAAAGTTGGTGGCCAAAGGACCACTGTGTTGTTAAAAATGCTGATAATAGATTGATGTGTCCAGGGCCATTGTGGCTGCCTGACTCTGACCTGAAACCGTCCAGAATCGCCTGTGGAACTCAGCCCTGGCTTTAGCCACCATGAAAGTTTATGTTACTGAAGGGCTGTCGTGCCTTGAAGACAACTTGTTTTGGTCGTCTATAGAAACCCCAGAAAGGCTTGAGTGGCAGTTGCTCTCTGCATCTGAGTCTGAGATGGCAAATGTTTGAACTTTTGGGATCAGACTTCTGCTTGCCCCTAGTCTTCACTCCCAACTTCTTTCTCCAGTTTAGAGCTGCCTTCCCATCCTGACTCTGCCCATGAACTGTGAGGCCAGCAGTGTGGAGCTGGGCTACATTTGGGAGAAAATAGGCAGCTAACAGCTCTCTGTGGCTATATGTGTTTTATAAATGACTTCAAGTCTTCTTTGCAACAAGATGATTTATATGCAAATAAGTGTTAGATGAGATTAAATTACCAGAGATTAAATTAGTGGACAAATTTAAAACTCTTAATTTACAGAGTTATTATTTACACTTGGATATAGTACTGTCCTAACTCAACTCCTATTTCTTTATTTGTTTTGGAAGTTGCTATCTGATCTTCGCTGATAAATAATTTCTTATGGTGGGTGGTGGTGGCACACACCTTTAATCCCAGCACTCGGGAGGCAGAAGCAGGTGGATCTCTGTGAGTTTGAGGCCAGCCTGGTCTACAAGAGCTAGTTCCAGGACAGGCTCCAAAGCTACAGAGAAACCCTATTTCAAAAAACAAACAAACAAACAAACAAACAAAAAACCCACAAATAAATAAATAAATTCCCACGAAGATGGTCTTATAGCCCATCTTCTCCCACCCCATCCTCTTCCTGGCCCTTGCTTATCTGATGAAGTCACTCACAGGACTGGCCTTAGGTCTTTTCCTTTCTCTCTTGCTGCTTTGTTTATCTGATGAAGTCACTCACAGGGATGGCCTTAGGTCTTTACCTTTCTCTCTTGCTGCTGTCCCAGATTGTATTCAGCGTTCATCATTTCTAGAGTACTAGAATTCCTTCCACTGCCTGATCTCCTTGTGGTAGACTTCGATCTCCAGCCCGTTCCACCCTGCTGTGGACATGACATCTCTGAAAGGCGAAGCTGCTTGTTTTATAGCCCTAAGTCCCAGAACAACTTCTCAAAGCCTGGGCAAGGAAGAAACCGCATTTCACAGCAAAGGCTGCGAGTTTGGATCCGACCCGTTCTTTGCCTTTCTTCATCCCCCACATTCATTTTAATTTTGACAATCCATTCCTTTAATTCTTCTATCCTCATGATATTTGTTTTTTGTAATGCCCCAAATTCCCACATATCCTTCAAGACTCAGTAAAAATATCAATTCCCCTGTATAACTTTCCACATCCCAGTCTGGGCTCCTTCCTTTGAGATAAGCAGTTTCTCCTTTTTGCTTCCATAATTCCTTATGCACCCCTCAAAGCTCTGAGCTTCTCAGCCACACTTCTGGAAGGGAGCCAAAACAGGGTTTCCCCATGTGTCTACCTGAGCAGACAGGTTTTTCCAGGTCTCTACATGAGCAGACAGGGTTTCCCCATGTGTCTACCTGAGCAGACAGGGTTTTTCCATATGTCTACCTGAGCAGATAGGGTTTTCCCATGTGTCTACCTGAGCAGACAGGGTTTCCCCATATGTCTACCTGAGCAGACAGGGTTTTTCCAGGTCTCTACCTGAGCAGACAGGGTTTCCCCATGTCTACCTGAGCAGGCAGGGTTTTTCCATGTGTCTACCTGAGCAGACAGGGTTTTTCCAGGTCTCTACCTGAGAAGACAGGGTGTCTCCACATCTCTACCTGAGCAGAGAGGGTTTGTTTGGTCTTTGTTCTTGTTTGAGAGAAACTAACACATGGCCTTCATGTGATCTAGAGCAATGTGTGTCTCTTCTCTTGTGAAGACTTAAGTGGAGAGACAGAATGGAGTTGCCTGTGGCTGTAGGCAAAGAAGGGTCAAGAGTAGGTTGTCATGATATGTATCTACTTTATTCCTGCAGGTGGAGAGGGCCCTTTGCAAAGGGCTGTGTATGGAGGTGATGCTGTGGATTCCTTGGTGTAAGATCATTCCTCAAGAGTGGACCTTTGGGCTGGGTTGTAGCTCTGTAGTGGAGCACGGTCCTTACAGACAGTTCTCTTTTGGGCTGGGCTGTAGCTCTGTAGTCTAGCACGGTCATTACAGACAGTTCACTTTTGGGCTGGGGCTTAGCTCACTGGTGGAACCTGGCTTGCCTAGTTCACTGTTCTTCGTAGGAAACGACTAGGTCAGAAACTTACCAAATTGCCCAGGATTCACCGTTGTACCCCAGGGGTACCAGTGACAGAAGATATCTCAGCCAACTGGGAATTAAAGAGAGAGCTCACATTCTGATGGCTGCTGGGCCGGAGTATGGAAAGAGAAGAAAGCAGCACAAGCCATGCTCCAGGGTGCTCCCTGTGTCTTCCCACCTGCTCCCCCCATCAAGTCATCCCTGAGATGTCAGGAGGGGAGGAGACCCAAACACAACGTTAGATTAGTGCGCAGAATTAGATAAGAGAGAACTTTCTAATAGCTGATGGCAAAGTTGTTGTCACGGAAAGAACTCTGAAAGAGGCTGTCGGGGATGGAGGAGGAGAGCCTGTCAGGATGTGTGAAGGTGGTGATGGGGTGTGGAGCAGTTTCCCGAATGCTACTGAGCCCAGCTCAAGTGATAATGACTTTTACAGATAAATTGTAAGGAGAAGAAAGAGATGGAAGGGAATGCTGCCTGGATTATAAGCAACTGAGAGAATTACTGCAGTAGGGATGCTTATTTAGATAAAGGGCTCAGTTAGTTTCCTGATACCGTCAGACTTCAAATGTCTACAGATTTGGGGTTTGAGAGTAAGGGCAGTAACTCATTAACAGATTCTGTCCAAGACTGACTTGTCAGATCTCAATACGCTTTTGTACATAACAGGAAGCCAAGCCTTCTTTTATGGACTGCTATATGCTCTTCCTACCGTCTCATCCTTTCGTTTTTTTTTTTGACTTATCATAGAAGCATTTTCATTAAAATTCTGAAATTACATTTCCCATTGCCGACAATGTAGCTTTTAAATCGTGGCTTATAATAGTGTCATTAGTGGTTGGCATTTTTATTTCTTTATCGTAGGGGACCCAAATGACTTAAGCCTTTTGAATATAAGCCAGTTCATTTAGCTAGCTCCATCATTTCCTAAGAGCTGAGATTTAGCATGGAACAGTTTTAACAGCTCTGTGATTGATTAGACAATGAACATTTGGGTTCAAACATATAGTGCATTGTAAGACTTGGGGCCCCTCTTCCAGTTCCCCCAATTTCTCTTTAAGCTTCTATCTACTAAGACTTGTATTTCTTGATCCTCTTTTGGAATGAAGAGATCAAATCACTGGAGTCATTAGCTGTTGAATTTAGCCCTTTTCATCAGCCTTCAGGGACCCTGTTTTATTGAATAATAGCACTTAAAAATGTTTACCAACTTAGAATGCTCCTAACTTTTTCATATTCTCTTATAGCTAGACTTCATAGGTAGCAGGGATCCAAGAAAGTAGCTTCTCCATAACAGAGTGCAATCCTCTAGGTTCTGATTTTTGAAAAATGAAGGCTGGGTGTGGTAGTCTATGCCTGTGATTCTAGGACTTGGGAAGGTAAATTTCAGAAGGCCAGGACCTCAGGGTCAACCTCTACTTCATAGTGAGTTCAAAGCCAACCCAGGAAATGGCCTAGCAGGTAAGCGTGCTTATTGCTTACACAGAAGACCTGAGTTTGATTCTTGGCACTTCCATCATCATGTGGCTCACAACTGCCTATAACTCCAGCTCCAGGGGATCTGACTCCAACTTCTGGCTGCTACAGACACCTGAACTCACATGCACATACACGAAGATACACACACACACACACACACACATTAAGCATACAATAAAATATCTTTAAAATAGTATAAATAAATGACAAGGACAGGCTCCAAAGTTACAGAGAAGCCCTATCTCAAAAAATCAATTCCTCCCAAACAGTATAAATAAATGAACACATTGATTAATAAAATACATTAAAAGTGAAATCGGCTCATAACTCATTCTTCTCTTTTAATTCCTATGACACCTTCCACAGCAATAGTGTGCCTTGGCCCTTTTTGATGCTAAGCCTGGTTACATGGGGTTTAGATTGTTTTCACACATGAATAAGGGTCTGTAGACTCACTGGTTAAAGCGTCATGGCTAATACAGCGTCTTCATCTGACCCCTTGCTTGCCCTCTCTCTGTTTTTAATCCTAATTGATTGTTTAGCACACTGCTGAGTTTTCTTCCTGATGAATAGGTTTATAAATCCTTCAAGATGCCATAATCTGTACTAGTCAGGGTTCTCTAGGGTAACATAACTTATGAATATCTATGTATCTATCTATGTATCTATCTATGTATCTAT
>NC_022022.1:45919154-45921010 GCF_000317375.1 Microtus ochrogaster | reverse complement strand
ATCTATCTATCTATCTATCTATCTATCTATCTATCTAATCTTTCATCTATCACATTTATTAGAAAGACTTACAAGCTGTGGTCCAGCTAATCCAACAATCATTAGCTATGAACAGAAAGTCCAAGAATCCAGTAGTTGCTCAGTCACAATGTTGGATGTCTCAGCTGGTCTTCAGTATAGGCTGGAATGCCAAGGAAGTAGGCTCTGTGCCAGTGAAGGAATGGACTTGCTAGCCAGGTGAGGGCAAGCAGCAAAGAGCAGAAGCTTCCTTCTCCTGTGTCCTTACATAGCTTTCAGCAGGTGTGGCCCAGACTAGAGGTGGGCTTTCCCAGACCAAATGATTAGAGGTGTACCTTCCCAACTCTACACCCAGATTATTAGAGGTGTACCTTCCCAGCTCTACACCCAGATCATAGGCATGTCTTTTCCTAGTTCAAACAGTCCAGATGAAAGGCATAGGCCTTCCTAAAGATATGGGTTAGAAGTGGATCTTCTTACTCCAAATTAAACAAAAATCCTTCACAGGTGTGCCTGCCGTTTTTTGGGTTTAGTTAATTCCAAGTGTAGTCAAGGTGATACGGATGCAAAAGCCTGTATTCTTTTCAAGCTGAATTGCTAACCACATCCCCAAATTTGACAAGAAATCACAGAAGCTGGCAATTTGTGTTAATGACTAAACTATTCATTTTTTTTTCCTTCTGGGTAGGTGATTGAGATAAGTGGATTTCTTTTTTTCCCACTTGGTTTTGTGTTTTTCAAGACAGGGTTTCTCTGTGTAGCCCTGGAACTTGCCCTGTAGACCAGGCTGACTTTGAACTTATATATCCACCTGCATCTGCCTCCAGAGTGCTGGGATTAAAACCATGCACCATTACTGCCTGGCCTTTTTCATTTCCTTAAAGTGCAGATAAATGAATTTTGACCTCACATTTTTTTCTTTGTAAAAGTCCGTAGAGTTATTTCAGATTTACCTATCTGTGTGTCTGTCTCCTCTAAATAAACCTTATCTTTTGATAAGGTTTCTTCATCTTCAGTTCTTTGAAAAACTTTCCTAGATCTTAACCTATCACATATGACTCTTGACAAGAGGCATAATTACTGGGGAAGGCATTTGTTAAATGTGTCATGTCTGTGAGAAAAGAGCTATTGTCTGGGATTCATGAGGGAAAGGAATACATTAGTGTACATAAACAAGCAGGGGAGACTTTGCTCAGCAACTCAGTTTCTTTTTATTCTACAGTCTCTGTTGCAAATGTCTGTATACTGGCTCATCTACCTGATTAGTCAAGGAGTTATTCTTTCTGTGAATTATTGCCTTTCCCTGTTATCCAAACATGATACCCTTCCTCTGGTAATCTGATGATCATAATTCAGAGTCCATTTCATTTCTAAGTGGAGACTACCTTGAGCAATTTAAAGGGTGGGGTTAATTCTTTCATCTATAATTAGCATTTACAGCCCATTTTAATTAGGGTGCTACTGCTTTTAATTATTTTTATGTGTGTTTCGGCCAGAGGCTGAAGGTTGCGTGTCTTCCTCAGTCACTGTCCACCTACTTACTAGTTTATTTGAGACAGGGCTCTGTGTATCTCAGGCTGGCCTTAAACCCTCTACGTAACTGAGGTGGGCCTTGACTCCTGATACTCCTGCTTACACACCTCAAATGCTGTAATTACAGGCATGTACTGCCATGTTTGGCCCTCCACCTTATTTTTTTTTCTTTGGGTTCACCTTCTTATTTAGCTTCTTTAGGATATCAAAATATGGACTCAGTGACCTTTATTTGTAGCTAGAAACCAATTATGAGTGAGTACATCCCATGTTCATCTTTTTGGGTCTGGGTTACCTCACTCAGG
>NC_022022.1:45916867-45917547 GCF_000317375.1 Microtus ochrogaster | reverse complement strand
AGAATCATTAGATCTTACTACAAAAGCCTGTATGCCTCCACCTTATTTTTAAAGAACGAATCTTTCACTGAAATAAGAGTTTATTGATTCGTGTAAACTAGCTGACCAGTAAGCCGAAGGGATCTGTCCATTTCTGTTCTCCCATTGTCAGACCCACAGGGCTAGGGTTGCACATTGTATCATCATGCGCAGCTTTTAAAAAAAGGCATATTTCCATGCACGAACTGGCCTTTTGGAGCCCATTCCCTATGGGGGGGGTACCTTGCTCAGCCTAGATTCACGGGGGAGGGTCTTGGTCCTTTCTCAAGTGATATGACAGGCTTTGTTGACTCCCCATGGGAGGCCTCACTTCTCTGAGGAGTGGATGGTGGTGGAATTGGGGGGAGGTGGGAAAAGCAGGAGGAAACTGGGATTGATATGTAAAATAAGACTGTTTTAAAAATGAAAAAAGTTAAAAAGGTCTATTTTCTTTGAGGATTTCATATATGCAAACAATGATCATATTTACTCTCCTCAAATCCTTCCAGATCCTCCACACCCTCCAGTCCCTGCTAATTTTGTATGCCATCCCCTCTTCTCTCTCCCCTGTCTGTCTGTCTGTCTATCTATCTATCTATCTATCTATCTATCTATCTATCTATCTATCTATCTATCTATCATCTATCTATCATCTATCTATC
>NC_022022.1:45915182-45916767 GCF_000317375.1 Microtus ochrogaster | reverse complement strand
TATCTATCTATCTATCTATCTATCTATCTATCTATCTATCTATCTATCTATCTATCTATCTATCTATCTATCTATCTATCTATCTATGTCTTACAGCCCCCACTCCAATGTGTGCTGCTTATATACTCATAGATTTGGGGACATTCACTGGAACTTGGCTGACCTACAATTTTAAAAAATGACTTACGTCTTAGAAACACACACACACACACACACACACACACACACACTCACACACACACACACACACACACACCTTATTTCCCTTTTCCCAGAAGCCATGAACTATCCATGGATCCTTAGTTAGGGGTGGGGACTCAAGAGCCCCTTCCCACTCTATATTAGAATGGTGACTTACTTGATCCTGTGCAGGTCTTGTTGTGGTGGCATTTCATTTGTATTTAATAAATAAAGCTTGCCTGAAGATCAGAGAGGAAAACAGTCCCACTGGTCAGCCTTACAGACCAGGCAGTGGTGACACACACCTCTAGTCCCAGTAGCCACACTAGCTGCTACAGAAAGTGAGTGGTGCAGCCTTTAATCCCAGCCCCAGAGAGGATTATAAAACGGGAGGAGACAGCTCTCAGTCACAGTCCCATCCCGAGATTCCTGGAGGCAGGTTGCCATTTTGAACTGAGGTCTTAGTACATTCCTATTTCAAATACCCAAACCTGAAATACCAACAGTTTTTCAATTGAAAAGTAGAAATTGTGCACATTCAGCTGTGCACAATGTGATGATTTGATGTATGTGTATGTTGTGAAATAATAAAACATATCCATCACCTCAAATACTGTTTTGCGTTTTGTGGTGAGAATGCTCAGCATAAAGTCTCTTAGCAATTATCCTGGTGCATAGTCCATTACTGTGAACTGTAGTCTCTGGCTGCACAAGCAGAGCTTATTCTTCGGGTAAAACTAAAACGCAGACTACTTTGGTCATCAGCCCCACCGCTCACTCGTCTTTGATGACTTCTGCTCTCCTCCCTGCTTCTGTGAGCCTTTTCATAGTCTACAGAATAGGGAACCATGCTCATCTGTGCTGGCTTCCTTGTGCAAAGTTCGCTAGGCTTAGCTGATGTAAACATCAGGATTGCCTTCTTTTAAAATCCTGGAGGAAGGGCTGGGGAGATAGCTGCTTTGGCAAAGCATTATCCTGCTTGCTTGAGAACCCGAGTCCCATCCCCAGAACCACATCAAAATTTCAGAATTGTGACTTAGACACATCATCCCAGCTGTGGGCTTTCTGGGCAGTCAGTCTAATCCAATTGGTGATCTCCAAGCCAATTGGAGACTATCTCAAAAGGGTTGAGTGGTCTTTCTCAAGGAATGACGCCCAATGTTATCCTTTGACACCCTCCCCACATGTGTTCTTGTACACATGCAAACATGTATTTTTAAAATTAATAATTAAAGACTGATTTACTTGCTGATTTCATTGTATACATGTTAATATAGCACATTTTCTTAATCCATCCTTTTGTCAGTGAACTCTTAGCTCAGTTCCATACCACCACTACCATCACCACCACCACCACCACCACCAACCACCACCACCATCAACTACCACCACCACCATCACCACC
>NC_022022.1:45901423-45915033 GCF_000317375.1 Microtus ochrogaster | reverse complement strand
CACCACCAGTATCACCACCACCACCATCACCACCACCACCATCACCACCATCATCATCACCATCATCATTGTCACCATCACCACCATCATCATTACTACCACCACTGCCACCATCACCATTACCACCACCACTATCATCACCACCACCACCGTCATTACCACCACCATCATCATCATCATCGTCGTCGTCACCATTACTACCACCGCTGCCACTATCACCATCACCACCATCATCATCACCATCATCGTCGTCATCATCCTTTTGAAACGAGGTCTTACTCCTCAGCACAGGCTGACCTAGAGTTCACCAACTGGCTCAGGATAACCCTGAACTGGTTGCATCTATCCTGCCTCAGCCTCCCAAGTGCTTTAACTCCAGGTGTGTGCTATCATGCCTGGCTTGGGCCTGGACCTTGGTGGATAGATAATGCTGCCATGACTTACACACTTGTGTTCTTTCTTTTGACCATGCAGTAGGACTTGGTTTCCCGAGATGGTTCCAACCTCCCTCTCTCACTCCTGGATCACGTTCTTGTCCCCAAGGCTCTGCAGTGCTCCCTTCTCCACATTCTGCTCCTGTGGCCAACCATTCTAACAGACGCCTGAGGCTAGCTTGCGGTACACTGGTTTGCTGCTCCCTGGTGGGTGATGGGGGTGAGCATCTTCTCATACCTCCTCTGACAATTTATCGACCTTCTTTTTGAGAAATATCTCCTCAAGTTCACCAACTTTAAAGTTACTTGTTTTTCTTATTATCTGTTCCTTCCAAGTTCAGACACTAATGTCTCATGGAATGTATGATTACAGGTGTAGACCCACATCCCATCCTATCCCACAGGTGTTGGTCCATTCTCTTTCCTTCACTGTGTGTGTGTGTGTGTGTGTGTGTGTGTGTGTGTGTTTTATGCAGTTTGATTTGTCTGGTTTAATTTTCACTGACTCTGTGCCCTTAGGTTTTACAGGAGCTCGTTGCTCAGGTCATAGACAGCATTTCTTCCTGGAAGTTTAAAGTACAGAGATGCGTATAACATATCCCCTGTTGTTGATTAGCTGGGGGATGGGATGCTTGGTTAAAAACTTGATTAATTGAAGATTATTCTGCGTGTATTTTAAATTAATAACTGATATAAAAATTGCAATACAATAAAATGCCCACACCACTTAAAGTATACAAAAATAATTAAGACTTTCTAATATTGTTTGAGAATAATTACCACAAACACCTGCTACCTTTGTGTTATAGGTAAACAGTGGTGCTAATTAAAACAGCAAGACTTGAGTTGGATTCGAAGGAACCACCTGAATACTGCTCAGATACTTGCTTATGATTCAGCTATATGTGAAGTACAAAAATTCAGGAATGACAGAGGGAGATAATGTAATGCTAAATTGTTTTAAAATTTCTGTAATTGATTATAGCGCTTGAGTAAAATTCAATCAGTTAAACTTGTTTGCTGATAATTAATTTTAAAGAAATAATAGAAAACAAATAGAGAGCAATGTGCAAATTATATGCCACTAAGAACTTCTGTAATTCTTCTTACTTAAAATGCACTTGGGGGAAAGGTGAGGAATATAAAAATATATTTGAAAGCTATCCAAACCTGGCTCCGAAGAGGTTATCCTTGTGGGGAATTCTTTGAAGCTTTATGGCCATGTGAGTTTTTTAAATTAATTTAAATTAAAGATGTATTTATGTATATGGAAGTTTTGTTTGAATGGACATCGGCACACCACAAGAGGACACCAGATGCCATGAGCCTACAATTATAGATGGTTGTGAGCAGTTATGTGGGTGCTGAGAATTGAACTCAGGTCTCTGGAAGGACAGCCAGTGATCTTTACCACTGAACCATCTCCAGTTCCTGGTCATGCAGTTTCAATGGTGGGATTATTGCATATTACAAACAAGGTAAACAGGAAAACATTAAGAAACAACACACTGTCATGAAGCTGATGCACTGCTGAGCGTGTGTAGCGGGAAGTGTGGGGTGATTAGGTCCCCGGAGGAAGCAATGGATATCACTTACTGTCCTCTTCCGTGTGTCCCATCATTTCCAGTGTTTGATAGTTGCTAACTTATTCAACTCTATTGCTTGATACACATTTATAGTTTCTATACTGTGAGCCTGATATTAGTTTGACCCCTAGGGATGTACACTGGAACAAAAAACAAAAGGACAGTCCTGCCTTTGAGTAATTTATGTTGTAGTTGAAGAAGGTATGCAGTCAAATCAAAATTAGTAAGTAAAACATATGACATGCATTAAATGCTATTATATGCTATATAACTGTTAGGGGAGATATTGGACAATAAGGGAAATGTGCCTGGATGCCTGAATGAGGAGTCCTTTTATTTTAAGGCAGGCTTTTTTTTTTTTAAAGCTCAGACTGGCTTTATAGCCCTGGATGATTTTGAAATCCTGGAATCTGGAATCCTGGAAAGCTTGGAATCCCCCAGCCTTAGCTTCCCATGCTGAACTTCCACACCCAGCTCCAATACAGCAGTGATCCTCCTCCTCAGGGAAGGACAGAGCGCAGCTAGGAGAAAGCAGAGGGCTGTGTTTTCTAACATGCTACTTCATGCTCAAACCTCCCTCAGCAGCTCTGGGAACACCCCCCCCCCGCAGCTCCTGATCATCACATATTTCCCACTAGTTCATAGGAAATAGATACTGTATTGGTGTAGCATCCCTGTGAACAAATATGTATCTGTAAATGAATAGCTGACCCACTGCTAACTGTTGAGCAGGGCATTCACCAAGTCAGTGTGCGTATGGTTCACAGTCATAACACCATGTGTCTGTCACTTGGCAGTTGGTCTCAATAGAATAAGAACATCATAAAAATCTATTTTTTCATGAGTATGGTGGACCTGTTATGTTCAGAAGACGCTATTTCATTTTGGCTCTCTCTGACTCTGTCTCTTAAAGTCTTTCTGTCCCCTTTTCCATAGTGGTCCATGACCCTAGGAGTATGTGGTATATGTATGTGTCTGTGTGTGTGTCTGTGAGATAAATGTTTGTTCTATTTGGGGCTGAGCATTCTATAGACACTCTGCACTTTTTCCAGCTGTGAGTTTCTGCATTAATTGTCATTCAGTGAACAAAGAGACTTCTAATGAGTACTGAGAACTTCACTAATATATAGGAATTTAGGGAGTACTTGTATGCTACAACTCTTTAGCAAAATAATAATAGTGGGTTCACTCCTGAGACCTAGGTCAACCATGTCCGAGGAGAGGACCCTGAGCCCAGGAGTAAAGGGACAGCATGAGTCAGAGTCCATGGGTTACTGGGAAAAAGAGGACATAGCTGGGTGGCAGTGGCACACGCCCTCTGCTCTACAGAGCGAGTTCCAGGCCAGCCAGGGCTATAGAGAGAATCCCTATCTTGAAAAAAAAAAAAACCAAAAGCCAAATGAACCAACTAACCAAAACCAAACAAGCAACAAGAGGATATGAAATTGGGAGCACTCTAGAGAGGTGGGGTGCATCTGAAGGGAATCGAGGGATCGAAGGAGATGAATATGAATATGATCAGAATACATTGTATGAAATTCTCATAAGTAATACAAATATAATTTGAAGCTATTTTTTCCTTTCTATATTGTGTACTGAATTTCTTCATGATTTAAACTAAAACATGAAAGTCTAAACTTGCTCTATTTCATGCTTGAAATGCTAGTGAATGTGGTGGGAAGCACGTGGAGGAACAGGGTCATCTGTAGAGGGAATTTAATATGGTGCTGTCTGGAAGGCATTGCACGTCAGAGTTAGAGTTAATTATCAGAACTGTGCATCCTGAGTGTGAGGGGCACACACCTTTCATCCTAGCCCTCAGGAGGCAGAGTCAGGAGAGCCTGAGTTAGTTCAAGGACAACCTGGTCTCTAGTGTGAATTAAAGGTCATCCAGGGCTACCCAGTGAGATCTGGCCTCAAAACAGAACAAAACCAACTCCAAATTAATTAATTAAGTTTGAAAAGGGCTTGAGAAACAGTTGGTAAAGGGCTTGCCTCTTTTGTGTGGGGCCCTGGGTTTGGTTCTCAGCATCTCAACAAACAGCAAACAAATGAAAAACAAAACCATGGGACATTTCAAAGGTGTGATGGAGTTTGAGTGTAATTGGCCCCATTATCTCATAGGGACTGCTACTTTTAGGAGATGTGGCTTTGTTGGAGTGGGTATGGCCTTAGGAAGTGTGTCACTGTGGGAGCAGGCTTTGACATTTCCTATGCCCAAGATACTGCCCAGTGTCACAGTCTACTACTTCCTGTGCCTATCAAGATGTAGGCAGCATCATGTTTGCTTGCATGCCGCTGTGCTCCCCACTATGTTGATAATGGACTGGACCTCTGGACTGTAAGCCACAGCTTCAGTGAAATGTTTCCTTTATAAGAGTTGCCGTGGTCGTGGCGTCTCTGCAGCAGTGGGAGCCCGAGCTCAGACAGAAGTTAAACGTCTTTGAGAATTTACTGCATTCACTCACTAAATATTTTCTCTGAAGTAGGAGTAATCATATTTCTTTTTTTTAATCATCACTTGCCTTTCTTCTCTTGGTCATCATTGTCCTTGCTTATGTTCCTAGCAGCAGCTACACACACACGCACGCACGCACGCACGCACGCACACACGCACTCCCAGCCTACCAGCCTGTTTTACCCTAGAGTAGATGTCTTATAGATGTTCATATATGGATAATCAGTCTTTTCTGTCCCATTTATTGTTTGGTTTTTCTTTCATCACCTGAATTGGGCTGGTTTGGAGGAGCGGGTATTGGGTTATATGCGCTGCTAGGAGGCGGGGCCGTTGGCACTAACTTAGAAGGCAATTCTGCTCCAAGGCAGATCTGTTTCTGCACTTGCAGTGTTAAGCAGCTCCCTTTCTCAGCACTTCAAGGGCATAGTTAAGTACTTGGAGTAGTTATTATTATCAATATTTAACAAGATTTATATTTTCTTTGCAACCGCATAAATTTAAGGTTGCAGACAAGGTCTGAGATTTAGTGACAGAATAATTCATTACTACGACATCCTGAGGGGTGCACTGGGGAGATGACTCCGTGGTAAAGCATGGGTTGGGCAAGCATAAGGCTCACAGTTTAAATCCCCAGCACTCATGGAAAAGGTGGGTGTAAAAGTGTGGTGTGCTGCACTGCAGTCTATGACACACTTGAAAGGTTTTGTTAGAATTTTTATTAGATTGATTCATTTTATGTCTGAGTGTGTGGCCTGCATGCATACCACACGCATGCCTGGTGTTCACAGAGTTCAGAAGAGGACATCACATCCCTTGAGCTGGAGTTAGTGGTGGTTGTGAGCCCAGGTCTTCTGCAAGCCCAGCAAGTGCTTTTAACCACTGAGCAATATCTGCAGTCACAAGGCCTGATTCTTCTTAGTAGGAGATGCCATGGGACACACATTATAGTTCTGTTTTTTAGGACCACAGTTTATTTACTTTTTACGTGTAACACAAGGTGTAGACGTTGGTTTCTTTCCTTTCTCCCTCCTTCCCTCCCTCCCTCCTTCCCTTCCTCTGTCTCCTTCACCTCCTCTTCTCCCTCCTCCTCCTTTTTAGACAGGGTCTCTCTACACAGTCCTGACTATCCTGGAACTCACTATGTTGGTAATGAAGACCTTGAACTCCTGAGTCTTCCAAAAGCAGGGATTGCAGGCATATGCCATCACATCTGGCTTTGTATTTTAATGGTCTATGTCCTGGGAGATTTGCTTGGTTTTATCTTCTTTAAATATGTTCTTTATCTTCTTTATGTTCTTTAAATTATACATACATACATACATACATACATGCATACATGCATACATACATACATACATGCATACATACACACACACGTATACTAATGACACTCTTATTTACTGGTGTTTATTCTCTACAATAACTTCACCCTGTTTATTGAGTCAACATTTTCTAGAGATTGTCTGAGAATATTATCTTGAAATTTATGTAAATGCCCCACGTTATCATTGTTTCTTTTTTCCTGCTAGGTCGTGTATATCTTTTTGTAAAAAGATCTTGTATATTTTGACAGTTCTAGTAAAGGGCTGTTGCTTTGGAAGAGTGAAACCAGGGGCGCTGGGCATGAGAGTTTTGTAATTGATATCCCTGACCATTGTTTCATGGATGGTGCACTAGCTACTAATCTTAAGGATCCCTTGTCCAGGCCAAAGAAGACTTTAATCACCTCATTATCTTACTTTCCCCCAGCACTATTAGCGAAGATATTGATAGTTATCATCCTATTATCTATCTATCTATCTATCTATCTATCTATCTATCTATCTATCTATCTATCTATCTATCATCTATCTATCTTGTGTGTTGGGTTCAGTGCTTGGTTTTAGGCAGTATGCTACCAAAGATGGAGCAAGGCTCATATCAACTAGGCTGAGCCATTGTTTTCTATGATAGCCTAGTGCTAAATTTAGGTTTTGTAGATTATATATTCATCTTTAAAAGATAAACAAATGGAGCTGTGCCTTGGGCTGGGGTGGTAGCTCAGTGGCAGAGTGTCGGTGTGGCACACCTGAGCACCACAAAATCAAACGGGAGAAAATAAAACAGAATGCCCACCCCTCAAATATATGAAAACTTACAAGAGTAGATGCTGGGCTGCAGCTTCCAACCTCTGCATTGATTCATGTTTGGTTCCTGATTAGATTCTCGGCTTGGACTCTGTAAATTGGACTGGGTCTTTCTCCATAGTTTGGTTCCTTCCTGGCTTCCTCCTTTGCTTTATGTCCTGAGTTGCAGTTTTTTTGTTTCTCAGTCACTAGTCTCCATCTGCCTTCTGACTTGCACATGTTGGTTAAACATTTATGTCCTTTGTGGTGCCTTTCCCACCCCTTTGAGGATCTTCCCAGCACCCATGCCTTCTCTATGCTAACACCTCCAGTTTTAGCCAGAGGACTGTATCTTGTTCAGGAGACTATTCTACCCGCCCACAGGACATGTTTATGGAGCCTGAGAATGACGCTTTAAGCAAGGCTAGTGGGACTCGGTAAGCACCGGCTTCTTCACCTCTGTTGGAGCAATGCTAACAGCATTAGGTCCAGATGCCTACGGGGATATTCTTGGCTAAGGAACCTTTATTGACAGTCTTTATCTCCTTTCTTCTTTCTGCCTTGTTTCCAGGGGTCAACTCTCACATAAATTGCTTCTATTCAAGACCCCTTATCTCAGAGTCCTTCTTCTGGAGACCTCAAATGAAGATACCTTGGATTAAATCTTTTCTTTATTATCATTTTAATGAAATTTCAGGTAGAAAAAAATCATAAATTTAAGAACTTTTGTTATGTGGTCTCTGAATCCTCTTAACCAATAGCATTGTATTGGGCAGTTACTATGGGCCTGTGGGGGACAGAATAGTGAGTTAGATACAGATGTTGCCTGCCAGAAGTTTGTGTGCCTGGTAGAGACTGTGCCAGTGGCTTCACAGGTCCAAGAAATTATTTGCAGACCGTGACTTCAGTCAGAGTTGGCTGTTGACAAGGGCAAAGGAGTAGATTTGAAAACAAAATTATGGGGCTAAAAACACTTTTAGAAAATGGCTGAACACAGACCTTCCTGACCTAGGAGGGGTGACTGATTCTAGAGATGCCTCTATCCCACAGAGGAAGGCTCTGTGAAACAAGCTGAAGGCAGTATTAAAGCTCAGATACACACGCAGGACAAATTAACATTGTAGGAGCTGCTCATGTGAAAACGGATAGAGATTAGTGATAAATAAGTCATGCAGTTAGGGTTGGATCTGACAGGAAGCAGACACTCACTCTGAGTGTCTTCGAAGGGCCAATGCTGTGCTGAATGCTTTATTCTGCGGGAAGAGGCTTTTGCAAGCGGGGTGAATTTCATCGTTTATTCTGGTGACCTGGGGATGGACCATGGGGTTGGGAGTCAAAGGACTTTGAGAAATGTCCAGGGAAGAGCTGTTATCAGGAGGAAACAAACTCCTACAAGTTTGGAGAGTGGGAACAGCAGGAAGAATTCAAAGAAAGAGCTGAGGAGGTGGCTTGGTGAGGGAGCAGAGCGCTTGTTGCACAAGCATGAGAGACAGAGTTGGGATCCTATTAGCCAAGCTTCTAGGGACTTCTTAAAGTGTAAGTAATGCCTGATAAGGCAAAGAAGAGAAAAGCCTACACCGGGCCAGTTAGAATCACACACCTGAAATCTCAACACCTGGGAGGTGATGGCGGGAGGACCGAGGGGTTCAAGGGTCAGTGAACCCTTGCACAGGCACCACAACTGCTGGGTTCTTGAGTGTTGTTTCTCCACCATCTGGACAGCACTGTCTTGAAGCAATCTTCCCTAGACCTGGTTCTTATAGTTTTTCTGCACCCTCTTCCTTAACATCCCTTGAGCTCTGTAGGGAGGGATATGAGCTGCAGCTGTGAGAATTTGTACGACTTGCTTGTCTACTGCAAAGCAAAACCTCTCTAGTGAGACAAACCCTAAATGTTAAGCATTTGCTTCATGCTGTCTCTTCAAGGTCATCTCCTTCTGTCTGTGCCGTCTGCAACAGGTACAAAGACATGGCGTTCTTCTAGTCTGCTTACCTGCTTCAGAGCTCCTCCTCTGTGGCCATCCAGCAACACAGAAGTGACAACTTCATGGGAATTCTGCTTTCTTAGGATTTAGAAATAGGAACCACTCAAAAGACTCCGCATGCTTTCCCCTCAGTCTCTCAGTTTCACACACTCTTTAAACAAAGACGCGGCTGCTCATGGTCTGGGGTAATATAATCAGGCTTCTGTTGCTTGGCTGCCATTTGTTATTTCTGATTAGAACTTAGGCAAAAGCTTCTAATTTCAGACAGGAGGTTTTTCTGAGAAAATTCTGAGGCTGCCATATAAAACATGGAGCTATAGTTAAGAAAGTAGCTATACTTTTGTGTTCTAGATGTAGTTGTAGGAAAAAATGGTCAGCATGCCATCATGGTGGAGGCCAGGGTTGTTCGAATACCTGTTTAATCATGACCGTATGCAAACATACTCATTTCTAGGTAACATAACTGTGAGGCTAGGGAGCCAGAGTGGAACTTTGTGGAACCACTTCCCACCATCGTAGCCAGTGAACACCCTGCACAGTAGATAGAGATGGATCAGTGTGATGCGGTAGATGGAAGAGTAGTCTCTGGAGCCTGCGATCTCCTGGATTCATGCACAGCTGTCTATGTAATTGTGGTTACGTTTCTTAAGCTCCTTTTCCATTAATCTCTTTTTCCACATTGGAAGGAAAATAGTAGCAGTGTCTATTCTATAGAACGGAGGGGCTTGGGATGCCTTACAAGTACAGGGTAAGATATTGTTATTTATTTCTTTTGGAGCTTGACAAATTATTTCTTATGTTTATTCCAAAACCTTTTCTCAGCTCTAGTCAAATCATTCCAACTTTCGATTGTACCCTTCTGCTTCTCTGTTGTGTTCTGTAGTGTTTCAAGCTAATGTAGTAATTGGATTTGACCTTGTTCAAATACATGTGCCCATTTGAGAGTGGTTTTAAAAACCTAAGATCTTCTCACAAAGATCTTATTGAAAGGCTGTTACAGATGATAAAAACACCATCACCCAACATGATTTATTTTCAAGATGAGACTGGAATCCGGGGGGTCGTGCTGTTCTGCACGACTGCTTAAAATGATTGCTTAGCATGATTGTAAGCAAAATAAAAGATTCTGGTCTAACTGTGCTGGAGTTAACCTTTTGTTCACAAAATCAGTCACATGACATTTGCAAACTAAATGCATTTTCATTAGCATCGACTGCATGGCTCTACAAAGTGTTGCCTGAATCATGTGGGCTTTTGGTGTTACAAGTAGGCTCCAGATGACTGCCACATGTGTCCTTATCCTAATTTAATACTAACTGTGTTAGTTACTGTTCTATTGCTGTGAAGAGACACCATGACCAAGAAAAAAACATCTAATGGGGGGCTGGCTTGAAGTTTCAGAGGCTTAGTCCATTATCATCATGGCTGGGATCATGGCAGCAACCATGGTGCTGGAGCAGTAGCTGAGAGCTTTACATCCTGATCCAGAGTGAGGGCCTGGGCCTGGCTTGGGTTTCTGAAACCTCTAAACCAGCCCTCCAGCAACACTCTTTTTCCAAAAAGCCCTTCTAATCTTTCTTAATCCTTCTAACCCTATCAATCACTTCCACTCCCTGGTGACCATGGGAGAGCGAGTCTATGGGAAGCCATTCTCATTCAGATCATGACCCTAGTATTGGGGTTCCTCGTGTCCCTTTGAAATTCTTGTAAGTTGGAGTGCTCATCATCAGGCCTTGAATGCCTGTACTTCTGTTTCCTTCAAGATCTCACAGCTCAGACACTGACTTCAGAGCTGTCTGCTGTCTCATTACCTGGGTACCATTCCCACCTCATTGTCATGCACCTGATGTGAATTACATGCTATTTAAAGATGGGACTGTTTTTTCCCCCTTTTTTTAACATTTGAATAATGCATCAATGCAAAAAAGCAACACCTTCTCCATTAATGAGTTTTAGATGCCAAGTTAAAGCCCCAGAATTTATGACTAAAATCATTACCTTAAAATTTCTAAGGTCGTATCTGGTTTTGGTAAGAAAAAGATTTTAAATTCATTTAGTCTTTTTTTGGTAACAAGCATAAATTGTTCTTTTTGACTCTCACAATAGCTCGTAGAGGCAGGAATTCTTTTCATTTTGACAAGAAAGCTGCCAGTTGAAGAGGCAGATGCTCTGCAAAGGCCTGCAGAAGGAGCCTGTGAGCATGCATGGGGCCCTGGGTCCAATCCCCAGCACTACATAAGCTGACATGGTAGCACATGCATGTAATCTCAACACTTGAGAGGTGGAGGTGCAAGGATCAATAGATGAAGAACATGTTTGAGGACATAGCAAGTTGGAGGCCAACCTGGGCTACATAAGGCCACCTCTAAAAGACAAAAAGTCAGCAAAATTGCTAAGTGAAAAGCCGAGTCAATGCTTGAACATAGATTGGACACCAAAGAGAGTCCATTCTTTCTGCTCTCTTTCCTGGAGTGAAGGGCAGAGAATATATGTACTAAATGTCAGGTCTGGCCATCTGGGAGGAGAGTCTGCCTAGTTCTAATATATAGTGATCCACCTGTCCTGGACAAATATTAACACCAGTTCAATCCCCCTCCACAGCATTCCCATCCTCATAAAATAAAGGGATATGGATATATTTCCTTAGCAGTTGTGGTGGTTTTAAAGAAAATGGGCCCCATAGGGAGTGACACTATTAGGAGGTGTGGTGGTTTGAATGTAGTTGGCCCCCATAATCTCATAGGGAGTGGCATTATTAGGAGGTGTGGTTTTTAGACTGGGTAAGGCCTTGTTGGAGGAGGTGTGTCACTGTGGGGAGGGCTTTGAGGTCTCCTATGCTCAGGATACTGTCCGGTGTCTCAGTCAACTTCCTGTTGCCTCTGAGTCAAGATGCAGGCTTCTCAGTTCCAGCAGCACGTCTGCCTGCACACTGCCATGCTCCCTGTCACGATGGTAAGAGACCAAACCTCTGAAACCGTAGGCCACCTGCAGGCATTTTCCTTAGAAGAGTTGTCACGGTCATGGAGTCTCTTCAAAGCAATAGAAACCCTGACTAGGACAGAAGGTGTGGCTTTTGTTGGAGTGGGTGTGGCTTTGCTGGAGTGGGCGTGGCTTTGTTGGAGGAAGCATGTTGCTGGGGTTGGACTTTAAGGTCTCAGTACTCAAGCCAGGTCTCGTGTGTCTTATCCACTTCCTACTGCCTGCCGGTCCTGACGCAGAACTCTGTTACCTCTTCAGCAGCATGTCTACCTGCATGCCATCATGCTTTCCACCATGACATCGTGGACTAAACCTCTGAACTGTAAGCCAGGTCCAATCGAATGTTTTCCTTTATAAGAGTTGCTGTAGTCACGGTGTCTCTTCACAGCAATAGAAACCCTAGGACGGCAGAAATCCCCATACTTCGTGACGTGGTATTGGCTGTACAGTGGCTGCCATCTGCAGAAATTCCCACAATTTGTGGTGAGGTACTGGCTGTTCAGTGGCTGCCATCTGCACATCAGGAGCTGTTTGAGCTGAGGGGAGGCTCCCAGTCAGTGAGAGCTAAATTGTCTGCACTAGTCTCCTGCTGGGATCTGGCTAAGCATTTTCAGGAGGAATTATCCTTTGGCCTCATTTCAGCAGGTTTCAGTATCATCGAATGTAAGAACATACAGATGGAAGTAGAGGAGTCTCCTTCACTAGAGAGAATCTGAAAGGCCAGGGCTGCTTAGTGAACCCATGAATGGGTAAGTGGAGCAAAACTTCAGGAGACCACAGACAGACTTTTGCCATGAACAACAACATATACATAAAAGCGCCCGTTCTCTCATTCTTAATGGCTTCTAGGTCGTTTGAAGAGCCTGAGGCCTCTAGGGGTCAGATGTGAAGAAGTTAATCCGCCTGTAGAATCCTCACTGCTCTGTCCAAACCTTTGGACAGCACCTGCGGGTACTTGAGAATACCATTTGCTCCTTCCTCGGCCCAGGAGATCACTTCAGCAGAAGGTCAGAATGGCTAATTAGAATGCAATTCTCCTGAACGGAGAGGCAATTCCAGCTTCCCCAGAAGCAGGGTTAGGGTTGGTGTTTAGGGTTGTGGAGCTTTTCGTGTGCTCTGTATACCACACTGCAGCTTATATCAAATGTGTACTTGTAGTGTTTTGATGTGGAAGGTTGAAATATCTTCCCTAACAAGAATGTTCAACAGGTAAATATATGCAATTTGGGTTAATAGTCTGTCTTTAAAAAACAAAACAAAACGACAACAACAAAATACTTGCCTGGTGGTGCATGCCTTTAATCCCAGCACTTGGGAGGCAGAGGCAGGAGAATCTCTTGAGTTCGAGGCCAGCCTGGTCTACAAAGTGAGTTACAGGACAGCCAGAACTCTTACACAGAGACAGCCTGTCTTAAAGAGACAAACAAACAAACAAACGAACACTCCAAACAAACAGACAAACAAGAAATCTCATGAATACAGATTCTATTTAATTGATCAATGTATTTATAGTATATGCATGTGTTCGTGTGGACATGTGTAGTTACACATGTATGTGTGTGTATATATATGTGCTTGCCAAAAGGTTCACCCTGGAGTATCTTCCTTTCACTCTTCATTTATTTTTTGAGACAAGGCATTGCTCTGAAACTGGTTCTCTTTGATCTGGCTGCCTGTGAACCCCAGGGATCTGTTTTTTGTCTATGTTTTGCTAGGGTTATAGCTGTGGCTGCTAAGCCTACCTTTTTAAAGGTGGGTCCTGGAGTTAGACTTGCCTTCTGCTCATACGGCATGCACTTTACAAGCAGAGACATCTCCGGAACTCTGAGCACAGCATACAATCCCAGATTCGCTCTCACCTTATCTACTGGCATTTATCTCTTTCTCAATCAAGATGTTAGAGACGGTTCTTAAAATTCGACTTAAAACTGAGTTGTACCCACTGAGACAGTGGGGCTGATCTATTGTGAGCTCACCAAGGCCAGCTGGACTGTGACTGAAAAAGCATGGGATAAAACCGGACTCTCTGAACATGGCGAACAATGAGGGCTGATGAGAAGCCAA
>NC_022022.1:45874988-45901323 GCF_000317375.1 Microtus ochrogaster | reverse complement strand
TCACCTTCCTAGACATGGACGGAGTGGGGAGGACCTTGGACTTTCCACAGGGCAGGGAACCCTGACTGTTCTTTGGATTGGAGAGGGAGGGGGAGAGGAGTGGGGGGAGGGGGAGAAGGGTGGGAGGAGGGGGAGGGAAATGGAAGGCTGGGAGGAGGCGGATACTATTTTTTCCTTTTCTCAATAAAAAAAAAACCCCAAAAAACAAAAAAAAACTGAGTTGTAAACTTTTTATGTAACTTTCAGATAACTAAATGAAAAGAGTAATGGATAGGTATCACAATACATAATGAGATGAAGCAATTATGATATTGATAATTAAATGGCCTTGGTTGTATTACTACAAATATAGCATTGTCTCTTATTGTTTCCGAGGTCACTACTGCCTTATCTATAAAGGGACTTTTAAATTCAAGGAGAGCTTCTGAAACCTTGCTTTCGGTTATTTGGTTAGCATTATAGAAGGTTACTTTAAAGTATTAATTCAACCATTATGAACAAGTTTTCTTGGCTATCACTTTGTAAAAATTTTTCTAGACATTATCAAAGAGAGAATCCAAACATAGAGCATTTCACACTTTTGGTATCAGAGAAGGAAAGACAAATAAAATAATCCTGGACAGAGACTTTCTGAATAAGATACCTTGTAGTCTAGGGGAGTGTGTGTACGTGTGTGTGTGCGTGCATGTGTGTGTCTCTGTGTGTATGTGCATGTGTGTGTCTCTGTGTGTGCGTGCATGTGCATATATCTGTGTGTGAATGTGCGTGTGTCTGTGTGTGCATGTGTGTGAGTCTCTGTGTGTGCATGTGTGTGTGTGTGCATGTGTGTGTGTCTGTGTGTGCATGTGCGTGCGTCTGTTTGTATGCATGTATGTGGGTCTCTCTGTGTGCATGTATCTGTGTGTGTGTATCTATGTGTGTGCGTGTGTGTGGGTCTCTGTTGTGTGTGCACGTGCATGTGTCTGTGTGTGCACGTACGTGTGTGTGCATGTGCATGTGGGTGTGTCTCTGTGTATGTCCGAGGCCTCTGCAACTACTGAGCTACACCCCTAGTCCTTTTACTCACTTAGAAACATTCATAATGTTCATTTACTAGGTGTCGGACTGCCTGCCTATAATCCTCGCCCTCGGGAAGCTGAGACAGGAGGATTGTGAGAAAAGAGAAACCAACCAATCAACACACATACACACACACTCACATCCCCATGCACACTTATCTTCCCATCATGTCCTTACACTTTCCTTCATTTTTACAATAAAAGTATCGTATCAGGATGGCACTTGGTAAGGACTCCTGCAACTATAAGTAAAATATCTCCTGTCATTTATTCCGACACAAATCATGTGACAGTTATTAGCCAGTACCCAAAGTTATAACAATAGTAAACAATAAATTTAGAAAAGCCTGTTAGCAGAAAATGAGAAGCCAAAATGTTGTTTACTCTGTTGAATGTACCAAAACTTCCTCTGGGTACACTGGCGATGCGCCAGCAAGGAGTTGGGGGGGGGGACAGAATTCATGACACAAACTGTTCCACTTCAAAGCATTTGATTTTGTTCTCATATGAAAATATTAAAAATTGAAAATTAATGTATTTTCACATGTGATAGCCTGTATGTGGAGGTCAGAGGATACCCGCAGAGATGACAACTTCCTCCTCTTCCTCCTGCTGCCATGTGGGTCCTCGGAACTGAATTCAGATTATCAGGCTTGGTAGCAAGTTCCCTTACTTGTTGAGCCAAGCCATGGTGCCAGCCTTGTCTTTGCTTTGATTTTAGACAGCATTTTGTTTGTATTTGTTTACTATCACTATGTAGCACCCATGGCCTGAAATGTGATTGATTGGTAAAGCAAGCTGACCTTGAACTCCCAGAAATCTGCCTGAGTCTGCCTCCCGTGCTGGGATTAAAGATGTGAGCTACCAGGCTTCCCCCTGGCTGGCAGTTCAACGCTTGGAGTTACTGTAAAGGATGTTAACCAGCAGGAGTCCCTTGCTCAAAAAGTCCGGGAAACTGAGAGCCCCTGAATGGGTAGACACAGTCAAGCCAGACAAACGTAAAGAGCTTTCCCCACCTGTGATGAGAACAGGTTCTACCCTAATTGCGCCCACAGCACGGTACCTGCACCTCCACGATGGTTCCAGGGTTGGCTCCATGACCAAGACCTACGGAGGATGACAGAAAAATGGTGTCAGATCCGGCCGCTTCAGCAGAGGCTCCAAGAGTATGTCCCACTGGGTGCTTCCTCCAAGCCCTGGAGGCACTGAAAATGGTGGGAAAAGACCAACACAGTAGCCACAATCTAACACCTCAGGGACAGAGAGATCTGGACAGAATCGCCAGAGAGGCAGCAGCCGCCAATGAGAAGCACTAGAAGAGAGGATGTTGGGTTAATACAGTGCCTCATCCATTAAAAACATGTGTGCTGCTTTGAATTTATTCAGCCATTGATTGCTGGGTTCTTCAAGGTCAGTGTAAGAGAAAACACGGGCATGATCTGATGGCCAGCCTACTTGGCACACGGTGCTTCTAAATAAGAAGCATGGCACTCCATGCCCCAGAAGTCAGAACACTGGATTCTGAAGAAGTGTGTGAAGCCAGCAGCTGGCCTGTGGAGAAGTCTGTACTCTCTACATAGAGATCCCGGTAGTGTGAGTGTTCACTCTCCAGTTTGAGGTGAAGTGCTAACCAATCTCAGCCAATAGACTCCCGCTAGATAAGTGGTTGCTCATTCGCAAGAAAGCAGATGCTGTTCCCTGAACACCTGTCTCTGGAGTGGCTCATCTCCACCCTCTGCACTGACCCATGGGCGTTGCTCTCTTGTTGGGGGACACCTCAGTTACAAGGACACCTCAGTGTCAAGTCCACTGAGAAATCAATGATCAAAGTCAGTACTGGAATATTGAGCAAGCACTGTATAGTGTCCATTGGCGCTCGAGACAATAGTACAAACTACCTGGATCTGTCTCCACAGTGCCTACCTTCTCCTGGGATAAGGCAGACAATGACAGTGTTTGGAAATCAGTGCGTACCAAGTATGCCAGTAATAATTAAATGCCGCTGAAAATAATACAGTAGAAAAAGAGCGATTTGAACAATTTGTCTGCGCACAGCTCACTTATAATAAAAATATTTCTATTCTTGCCTTTCTTTTGCCAAGAGATCTACTAATAATAACCTCTGGAAGTGTGCTGTGAAATCCATGTATAATCACACATAATTGATCTACCCACTTTTTTATATTACAAAGGACACATTATGAGTCGCTTAATTTGGACCATGCATAGAAAAGCCTTCAGATAGAAGTGATCCGTAGAAATTGAGACTGACATCTGTGTGGTTGGAGGCCACCACTGAACAGCTAGCGGAGCGTGGCCCTGGCTCAGAGATGCACATGCGGGCATCTTGGAGAGAGTGGTTTCTAATCAGAGGGAGTTCTAGCCCCGTTAGAATTTGAACATCAAAGATAGCTAACTAAGAATGAATACATAACTTGTCAGCTTAATGTATATGTTGGTTACTGCACACGAGCCACGCATATGAAGTGGAATTAGAGTAGAAAAAAGATGTCAGCTTGCTTGTTGATATAATAGATGGCCAATAAACATTTCCTTCAGGGCCCTGTATGAGTGGAACAGAGATGCCTTGTCTCTTGAGGCCCTTGCTCAGTCTTAGGCACAAGAAAGTGGAGACCAAATCCATCACAGACATAGTTTTGTGCACAAAGAGAAACTAGCTAAAAATCTGTAGAAGTTAGCTTGTAGGAAATCTGCTTTTAAAACTATAATGAGTTTATTATACCACTTCACTTTTTATACAGTCCAATTTAATTGCTCATTTAGGATAGCCACAGACTGAGCCAACCATCAATACCATATTGCCTAAGACCTGGTGGGGGGCAGGTTTGCTTATTTTTGTCTGTATAGATGGGCGTACTTTGAACATTACATTGACTTTACATAGCTATGTAGTATTCTACTGTGCACAAATACAGCAGAGTTTGTTTATGTATCAGTTGATTGCAGGAAGTTGTTTCCACAGTTTGACTATTATGAATAATATTTTTATGAAGAAATTTGCACATGTTCTCCCGTGGCTACATTATTTCATGACTTTTGGGTATATGCTAAAAACAAGAATCACTGACTCTTATGGTAACTCTATATTTGCTTAAGAAAATATTTATTTTATGTGTATGAGGGTTTTGCCACTGTATGTGTATGTATCATATGTGTGCAGTGCTCTTTGAAAGAAGGCATTGATAGCCTGCAACTGGAGTTAACAACAGTCATGAACAGCCATGTGGGTGCTGGAAACTGAGCTCAGTCTTCTGCCATAGCAGCCAATGCTTTAAACCGCTGAACCGCAATACCACTCTTGGGAATATACCCAAGAGAGGCCCTATCATACAACAAAAGTATATGCTCAACTATGTTCATAGCAGCATTGTTTGTAATAGCCAGAACCTGGAAACAACCTAGATGCCCTTCAATGGAAGAATGGATGAAAAAAGTATGGAATATATACATATTAGAGTATTACTCAGCAGTAAAAAACAAGGACTTCTTGAAGTTTGCGTACAAATGGATGGAAATAGAAAACACTATCCTGAGTGAGGTAAGCCAGACCCAAAAAGAGGAACATGGGATGTACTCACTCATATTTGGTTTCTAGCCATAATTAAAGGACAGTGAGCTTATAATTCGCAATCCTAGAGAAGCTAAATAAGGAGAACCCAAAGAAAAACATATAGGCATCCTCCTGAATATTAACCTTCATCAGGCGATGAAAGGAGACAGAGACAGAGACCCACATTGGAGCACCGGACAGAAATCTCAAGGTCCAAATCAAGAGCAGAAGGAGAGGGAGCACGAACAAGGAACTTAGGACCGCGAGGGGTACACCCACACACTGAGACAATGGGGATGGTCTATCAGGAACTCACCAAGGCCAGCTGGCCTGGGTCTGAAAAAGCATGGGATAAAACTGGACTTGCTGAACATAGCGGACAATGAGGACTACTGAGAACTCAAGAACAATGGCAATGGTTTTTTTTTTTTTTTTGGTTTTTCGAGACAGGGTTTCTCTGTAGCTTTGGAGCCTGTCCTGGCACTAGCTCTTGTAGACCAGGCTGGCCTCGAACTCACAGAGATCCGCCTGCCTCTGCCTCCCGAGTGCTGGGATTAAAGGCGTGCGCCACCACCGTCCGGCAGGCAATGGGTTTTTGATCCTACTGCACGTACGGGCTTTGGGGGAGCCTAGGCAGTTTGGATGCTCACCTTACTAAACCTGGATGGAGGTGGGCGGTCCTTGGACTTCCCACAGGTCAGGGAACCCTGATTGCTCTTTGAGCTGATGAGGGAGAGGGACTTGATCGGGGGAGGGGGAGGGAAATGGGAGGCGGTGGCGGGGAGGAGGCAGAAATCCTTAATAAATAAATAAATTTAAAAAAATAAAAAAGGAAAAAAAACCCCAACAACAACAAACAACAACAACAACAACAACAACAACAACAACAAAACACAATAAACCGCTGAACCACCTCAGCCTCTATTCTACTTTGTTGTTATTTTAAGACAGGGTCTCCCTATGTGTTTCTGACTGTCCTGGAATTCACCACGTAGATCAGGCTGGCCTTGAACTCACAGAGATCTGCCTCTGCCTCACAAGTGCTGGGATTAAAGGTGTGCACCACCACATCTGGCTTATATTTACTTTTTTTTGAGGACCTGACAAACTGTTTTCCAAAATGGCTGGACCATGCTATCCCCCCCCCCCCAGCAATGTACAAGGGTGTTAGCCTCTCCATGCCACACCTCTGACCACTGTATGTATGTCTACCATGCCACAGAGGTCAAAGGAGGGTGTTGTATGCCCTGCAACTGAAGTTTCTGATCTTGTAAGCTGCCCTGTGGGTGCTAGGAGCTGAATTTGGGTCTTCTATAAGAGCGGCAAATGCTCTTAACCACTAAGAATCTTCCCAGCCCTGGAATGTAACTTTTATGGCATGTCCTGATGATTTATGAAGTTCACTGGTGTTTGTTATAATGTCTCCCCCCGCCCCCTCTCCTCGTTTGTTTAGACTGTGCAAGGGCTTGCCAGTGTTCAGTGAAAAGGTGTTCAGAACTGTAATATCCTCTTGCTGGCTTGTCCCTTTAGTCATTATGAAGAGACCTTCTCTATTTCTTTTGACCAATTTTGGGTTGTTATCTGTTTTGTCAAATATTAGAACAGACACATCTAATTGATTTCTAGTTCCTTTTATCCCAGTTGCTTTTTTTTTAATCAGCCCTTTACTCCAAGATTGTATCTGTCTTTGTTGGAGAGGTGTTTTACTGGAGGCAACAAATTAATAGAACTGCTTTCAAAATCTAACTTGCTGGTCTGTATCTCTTGAGTGCTGAACTGAGGCACTGAGGGCACATTCAAAAATATTTCTGATAGGTAAGTATTAATTTCCATAATCTTGTAGTGTTTGTTGTTTTCCTCTTCTTTTACTCCTCTTCTAGCATGATTTGCTCTTTAGTTTAGCATCATGGATATGTTCAGCCTTCTCTTAAGTACAGAGGCTCCCTTCAAATATTTTCTGCACTGTTTACCTAGTGATCAAGAATTCCTTTAATTCGTATTTATCATGGAATGTTTTCCATTGTCCTGAAATTACAATGGATAGTCTGGCTGGCTATGATAATATGGGTTGGCATTTATTATCTTTTATAGTCAGGGATATATAATTTCGTGCTATCCTTGTTTTGAGGGGTTCCTGTTGAGAAATAAGATGCAATTCTGGTAGTATGCCTTGTGTGTGTGTGGCTCAGCACCTCTCTCTAACAGCTTTCAAACTTTTTCATTGTTCTTTCTTCTTAGTGTTTTAGCTAACTATGACACAGGGATTTTTTTTTTGTGTGTGTGTGTGTGACTTGCCTAGTGTTTGAAATGCCTCCTGGATCAGGGTGGTCATCTCTTCCCCTAGATTTGAGGACTCATCTGATTTTATTGGATATTGCTTATGTCTTTAGCCCAAAGTTCGTCCTTGATGTGTGACAAAGCTTTCCCCAGGGAGATGCCATATGTACCTACTCACCCCAGGTTGGGAGTCCATGGTAGATTGAAGTATAGAAACCACCAAAGTCCAACTTGGCGAACCAGTGAGTTTTATTGGTATTACTCACAGGAACATGGGATAGGGGTCACTCACAGAAGCAGAAATAATTCAAAGACAGCTGTGTCACCAGAGTCTACCCAAGCATGGGTGCCAGTTCACAAAGCTAGAAACCTAGCCCAGTCTGCAGGCAGGTCACTGGGTTGGAGAGTGTCCTATCCAAGGGTCTCAGTTGGTCTAAACCTCCTTAAGGCATCTCAGCTGTGCTGCCTTTTTCCTCAGGCAGCTCTGGCACTGGAGTCTTCTGTGCATCTCAGTTGGCCTGACTATGCAGCCTGGTTCCCTAAGTGTGAGTCTCAGCAGCAGTTTATTTACGCTGGGAGGGAGGCACTTAGTGAATCTGCTCAGTTTCAGGGACTTCCTGAAGCTCTTTTGAGTTGTTTACCTTCCTGTACAGGGAGCTTCCCTGAGGGACTGAATGTTTCAATCCTGGAGGAAGCTGTTAAATAACATGCCCCTCCTGCCATGTCTGTGCTTCGTAGATTTGATCTTTGCTGGTGTACCATAGAGCTCATAGGTCTGCTCATACTTAGCTGTCATTGCCAGTGTCTGACTATTCTAATTTATTTGTCTTGTTTTCCATCCCCGATGTTCAGTCTTTCACCTGATCCTCTCTCTTGGCAAGGCTTTCCAGGCTTACTGAGCTTTTCTTTTCTAGAATTTCAATTTGACCTTTTCAATATTTTTTATCTTATATTGAATTATTCTTTAATATCCTGTATTGATTTCTTTATTTCATTCAGCTGTTTATGTGTATTCACTGCCGGGATACCTTTTCCCTTAGACCTGCAATACTTCCCATAAGGGAAACCTATCCACTCAGAGCTGTAATACTTAAACACCCATGCTCAGAGATCCAGATACAACTCCTGCATCACTCATAGTAGAGAACTGTCTGCAGAAGCAATTGCAGCTATTAGTTGGAGATTTTTTATTAAAGACTTTTTAATATAGACACAAGGATTAGGAGAATAAGAGGTGTCCAGAATAAAGTTGGATATATCCAGGTGTGTGTATAACTTCCTCAGGGGGAGAATAAACCACACTTTTACTACTAAAGGAGAAAAAAAATGGAGTCAGAACTAAAAGGACATTTGAGATGCAGATCACATAAACATTTTAGAAAAGTTATCATGTTTCTTTCATTAGTAGTTTATATAATTTTTGATTACAATGAATGTTTAGTTTATTACTGACCCTATGTAGCACATCGTGTGACTCCTAGTGGACAATCTGTGGATGGGTATTCCCTATTCATGAGCTGTGAGAGTATACTAATATATAAGCCAAGTTCTAGCCTTCTCCTTCACTATATGGTACTTGATTGAACTCAGGTCGTCAAGTTTGGTGGCAAATGACTCTACCCACCAAACCATCTTGTTGGCCCCAAGTTTTAGTAATCTAGATTGAAATATGGGTTCATAATGTTTTATTAGTTAATTAAATATTGTATATTAAGAGATTAAGCAAAACTAATAAACTAAGTTTCATTTTAAATGTAACAAAATTCTTTTTAACCTTACTGAATTTCTAAGTAAACATTCTACGAGATCAGTACTAGGCCCAGCCTGTGCACATGGAAGTGTAATGTGCCTGACCCGATCTCACAGCTACAGGTGACTGAAGGGATGAGTTTGTTGAAATGTCCATTTTTGTCAACGTGATATCCTGGCTATCTTGTGTCCTATTCACATGCAGAATGTGAACATTAACCTAACAGTACACAGAGAACTGTCATTAGAGACACCAGGAACTGAACCTAAACAGAACACAGAGAACTCTCAATACAGACACCAGGAACTGAACCTAACAGAACACAGAGAACTGTCATTAGAGACACCCAGCAATAGGGGCTAACAGAACACAGAGAACTTTCAATAGAGACACCAGGAATTGAACCTAACAGAACACAGAGAACTCTCAATGGAGACACCCAGGAACTGAGGCTGTATTGCAGAACCACAGGAGAGGCACGGCTGTGGAATCATTAGGGCTGAAGTTAAGCCACCATTTCCTGTTCCCACCTGTCTCTCTGTCTTGTCTGCCCTTCCAGTTATGCTGTCTCCCCCAACAGATAAGAAAACCCTCCTGATATGCAAGTGCTCTCTCCCTGTCTTCTCTTCCCATCCCCCTCCTCCCCTCCTTTCCCCTTCTTCCTCTTAAACTCTCACTTATGAATCTATAATAAGTATTTCTCTAGAATGAACAAATAAATAAAAAGTTCAGAAACCAATATATCATTAGTAGCATCTCTAGCTAATGTTCCCATGTCATTTAAATTATGGTGAACCTCAGGTGTTCTTGTTTTTCTGGAAAACACATGAGATTTATGAGAAAACACAATGAAATCTTTCTGAAAGCCATGTTTTTTATTCATAACTTGGCTATGTCTATTTTCAGGCTGTTATCTATATGCCTATATTGAAATAGAAATTTTATATATCTATATTGTATATATATTGTATAATACATATTACATATCTATAAAGGAATTTTCAGAAATCTTAAATCTTTAGGCATTTATTCACAAATGTGAAAACTATAGAGAGGTACCATCAATAAGCACTATCTACTCACTACCATGGGACGGCTGTGATGAAAAGTTACGGCCACAGTGTCCCAGAGCCTCAAACAGAATGTTCTCTCAGGCTCACGTGACTGTTGGCGGATGTCATCTTTTCTTCAGAACTGTAGAAACTCAATGTGGGCAGATTAGTTGAGATAACCACTGCAAACAAAGCTTTCTGAGCTCTAGAGTTAGAGAAAAGAATGAAAATGAAAAAGAAATCAGCCAGGAAATTTAATAAGGTCTACTTTTGAACATAGAAAGTATTCCATTTTTAGCCAATTGGTTGTGTTCCCTTTGATGGTATTGTGTCTCACAGAATGCCCACCCAAAATTTTGTTCTTAACCTGCAAATGGTAAAAATTTTTCTGTCATCTTGTCTTAAGGTACAATTTTAAGAGTTTTTATGTAGCTAGTGACTTATTTCTGCTTTTTTATTGTAAAATTTGGCTGATCTGTGAAGTTTGTGTTCGTTCATGTATTTCCCACTATTCACATTAACGCCAGTGGTACCTCCACAGTGCTGCATCTAAGAATGTGGCAGCCAATACAGGCTAGAGACGCAGAGCCCACAGAGACACCGTGGATACAGACTAGTGATGCAGAGCCCACAGAGACACTGTGGATACAGACTAGTGATGCAGAGCCCACAGAGACACCGTGGATACAGGCTAGAGACTCAGAGCCCACAGAGACACGGTGGATAGACTAGAGACGCAGAGCCCACAGAGACACCGTGGATACAGGCTAGAGGTGCAGAGCCCACAGAGACATTGTGGGATGGGCTCCCGAAGCACAGTTAGTAGCCGAGGAAACAGGCATGAAGAAAGGCTTCACTCACGACAACGACAGGGCACATGTGCAGATCACCCTGCAGGATAGAGAAGACGTTCCCAATTGCATTAGCACAGGCTCTAACAGCTTCTCTGAGGTCTTACTGAGGGACAGACCCTGAAGACACAGGGCAGTTGCGTGACTGAAGAAAGAGCATCATGAAGGAAACCCTGTGTGAAGAGGGAGGATTAGAAGAGGTCGCGATACAGCATGAGGGACATTTGGGAACACTTCCGTTCATTTGGAAATGTTCCGTACGTGGTGCACTAGTTAGCACTGTCAACTTGACGGCCTAGAGTCACTCGTGGAGAAGTCTCAGTGATACTGTCTGCCTTGGGTTGGCATGTGGGCGACTCTGTGGAGATGGTCTTACTTCATGTAGGAAAACAGCCCAACGTGGGCAGCATCATCCAAAGGCAGCATGAATGGAGCAATTGAGCTGGCACAAGCAAGCAAGCATGCACTCATCTCTCTCTGCTCTTGACCATGGATGCGATGTGGCTAGCTGCTTGAAATTCCTGCTACGATGGGCTATAACCTGGAGTTGTAGGATGAAATAGTCCTTCTCCTCCCCAGGTTGCTTTTTGTCAGAGGATTTTCTCACAACAGCAGAAATGACACCAGAGCACCACGTGGTTTAAGAAAACAGACAGGAGCACTGTCGAGATTCTAACATTTCTGGGCACTTTACTATATACTCTTTAGTATTCACCATAACTCTGTGAAGTAGAGTGCTGTCAAGTCTGAAGGACTGATTCCAGTCTGGTGCCGCACGGTGTGCTGTTCCCCAGGGGATATCCTTGCTCAACCTCAGAGACTGGGTTGCTATGGTCACGCAGAGGTTAACAGGCACATGCAAATTGATTCTTTCTAACCGAATTTAAGGGAGTCTGATTATGGACCAAAGCATCCATTTACAAACTGTATGGGGAAATTAACTGCCAAGGAGACTAGAATGCTCCTGTCAGCTTGTCAGCACGTTCTGTTCCCTAGGGGAGGGAAAGCTTGGGGAAATGAAATTAAGGGCTGCAGGCTGCTAAGGGAGGAAGAATTAGAAGGAAGCGAGTCGGATGCTTTTAATAAGGAAATTACCATGCTGTGCTGAGCCTAATGTGCCCCTCCCCCGCAGAAATACGCTTGCCTGCCCGAGGGATCCCAGCATTGTTTCCAGACACTCAAACTCTTCTCTCCGGGTACCACTCAGATTACGGCAGTTGTGAGCAAATCTGGAGGGCCAGAGATCTTGTATGAAACCATTGCTCTGGAGTGGGCTGTGCATCTGATGGTGCTTCAGAGGAGGGGGCAGAGATGCTGCATTTGGAATGAACACAGGGCAGGGTTTGTAGCATAGCTTGGCAACACCAAACTAATGGAGGATTTACTGTGCTTGAGGAGCTAGTTAAGAACACTGCATGAATTTCCAAATTTTGTTCCTACAGCCACCCTTTAGGGTTGTTAACAATGTTTCTCTTTTGTAGATGGTAAATGCAAACGCATGTCAATTAAAATAATGTGCCTAGAAAGTCTCCACAGACTGGGCATGGATCCCCCCGGGCTAACGTATCCGTGTTTGTACTCTTCATTCCTTCTTGAAATTAATTCTTACTCCAGTTGAGAGTGTCCGAGTGATGATTCATCTCTCTCTTTGCTTCTCCTGCCCTCTGTTGTTGATATTGATGGCCCTTGTACGCGTCCCTTCTCAGATGCATGGTGGGTATTTCTTTCTCCGTCCTTGCTGTCTATGCTAGTCCAGTTGTGGGCCTCCACTCCAAGACCTAGTTAGTCTGCCTTCCTAGCAACCAGTCTCTCTTACCGAGAACACTGTTTTTATTGATGTAATAGTTTATCTAATGTAAGTTAGATTATTTTAACCCCTTAAGAAGCACATATTTATGAGTGTCTGTTAGTACATTCACAGTTTGCCGCTGTCGCCAGCCTACAACTCCAGCTTATTCTCAGGACCCTCAGAAAGCACCCTCATCCACTTATGGTCAGCTTTATCCATCCTGGTGATCTTTTCAAGATGGGTGAACTATCTTCTGTCTCTCTGAACTCATCTCTTCTGGAAATATAACGTAAATGGAACAACACACTCATGACCTCTTGTGTCTGCCTTTCTTCACTCGGTGTAGTTCATTCACAAGGCAGTGTGTGCTGGGACTTCATTCCCTTTCACGGCCAAATGATATCTATCATTTAACACTGGAGCATGCAAGGTGCAGACCGACCTTTTTGGGGAACTGCTCAGAGTGCTTGGGACTTGCTATCATTATTACAAATGAGACTTTTTCCCTGACCATTTTATTTTTAATATTTTATTTATTTATTATTCTTGGATACGTGTGTGAGTGTATGAATGCATGTGCCGTGGCACTTGTGTAGAGGTCAAAGGCCAAGGTTCAGCAGTCAGTTCTTCCTGCTGTGGGTGGCAGGGACTAAGTGTGGGGATGGGGCATGTGATGTGAAGTGAGTGTTTTTGCTCACGGAGCATCTCATGAGCCCTTGTACCACATTCAAACAAGACACCCCTTTTAAAGAACAGGAATTTCTAGAATTCCTGTGAGCCACATCTTTGAGAGCTTCCTGTTTTGCCAGTCTCAATTTCAGAGCGGTGAATGAAGGAACAGAGTGATATTTTCCACAGAAACATCTTATGATTTATGAACTGCTACTAAAGAAGAGATATTTTGTTTTTAATTGCCATAATTAGTTTGTATTAATAAAATGCTAGCAAAACAAGTCCAAGGCAAATAGCAAACACCAATTAACACTTTGACTTTAAAGCCCAGTAGTCTAGCTGTGCATGGTTTATTTATACGAGCTTGTAGGTAGCACATTCAGATAAGCCTACAGAAAAATGAAGTAAAAATAGCGAGTAAGCATGAAAACATTCACCTTCAACAGCAGATAGAGCAGTAATTTAAATGATAGGCCATTTCTGGGCTATGAAACTAGGTTTCAGAAAGTTTATGAATGGATGTTTTGACAGCAGCAACAGAATCCTTGCAATCGTCTTAGTATCCAATAGCATGGGAATGGTTAAGCACCATGTGCACTGAACTTATTTTACTTTTCATTATGTGTATATTTGTGTGTCTCTATATGATGTGCTTGAGAGTGTAGTGCCTGTGGAAGCCAGGAGAGGGCAGTAGATCCCGCGTAGACCTTACAGAAGGCTGTGAGCCAGCAAATGTGGTGCTGGGAACTGCACTTGGGTCCTCTGCAAGAGCAGCGTGCTGAGCCCCACTGTTCTGAATAATTTAAAATGGTAGAAATGTTGATGCTGTCATGCTAAGTGTGGAAGGCAGCAGGTAAGACACATCTTACAGCCCTCTAAGAACACACACAGGCACTCTGGATAGCAACCCTGTGTTACAGAAGGTGCTAGAATGTTGGTGGTGAGAACTGGCAAAGAGCATCAGATGGAAACTGTGCTACTTTCATAGCTTTTCTGAAATTATGTCAAAATAGAAAGTGAAAAGAAACATACAGAAAAAAGTGCTCAAAGTCAAAAGAATCAAAATGTCAGCACTGGTTCCACAACCTACATGCATAAAAAAAATCATAAATCATATTTTAAATAATTAGTATATGACAATTAAAATAGAAAAAAAACCTTCTTTATAGATTTGAAGGAAACACATGTACCAAAAAATATTAGTAAAATCAAAAGCAAATGCAGTCCACTCCAGTGAATGTGTTAATCAGCACGCAAGCATGACTTAAAACTCATGCCAGACAAAGTGTGTATGGGGGGATGGAAGGCAGGAAAGTGCAGAGGTTGGGGCACACTCAGGACACACTCAGGGGTGCCATGTGAGACCTGAGAGGGCTGGGATGGGCTCTGTGGCCTGGCACTGACATTTCAGCTCCACAATAAAGAGAAGCTGTTCCTGCAAAGACAGGCGATGTCCAGAGTGTTTTCTTTGTGAATTTTCTGGGCTTTAGGAGGCATAGGCAAGTCAGAGGAGGTGATGGGTGTCTTCCTAAGACGTCATTTTTCCATAAGTGACAGTCACTGGTGTGCGATAACCATTTCCATACTTGTTTTTAATCGCAGACTCCTTTCTAAGCAACTCAAGTGTGCGGTGATTCAGTTCAGGCCTTCAGAAGAGACAGCCTCATACCTTAATGAGTGACTCAGGTAATCACCAGCTCCAGTTAACCTCTCTCCCCGAACCTTTGTGTTAAATATTTGTCTTAGTTCAATGTTACCTGAAGACAAGTGGAACCGTGAGTATGTACCCTGGTGTCACTTGGAGTGCCCCCAAATATCTGCAATGGTTCTGTCTTTCCTACCTGGTACCCCATGATGGGATGAGGATGTCTTCCCTCCTGCAACTGGGGCTCACTGCAGTGGCTCCTGGGAACAGACAAGCAGCAACTGTGGCTCATGAAGGAGTGTCCCCTGGTGGGCTCCTGACACCACTCACTGCTGCCATGTCCACCCACTCCCCACCAGCTGTTAGTGCTGGAACCAGAATCCTATTTTTGCATTTTGCTGTAAGGTTCTTGTTTTAGCTGCCTTTCTCATGCTCATGTGTGCTCCTTAGAGACATCCCATGCTTCAAAAGCTGTTTATTAGAAGAGAACATATGGCTCCAACATTGCCCCAGTTCAAACTCTTTCTCTCTTCAGGATTAGATGCTAAATCCCTTGCAGGCATGGACCATGCCTCTCCATCATTATCCTCTTCCTACTTGGTCTTTGAGTTTTGAAATACCACTCAGATGGTAAGAAAGTGAGCGTAGCTTTCTCCAGGGGTCAATGCTGTTCCTGAAGGGAAACCTGTCCCGTGCTATGAAAACTCTGGCTTATACAGGAATGAAAGTGTAAAGAACTTAATGTATAGCCTAAAACTGAGAGCAGCTTTGGTCTCTGGCTGAGCTTATTAAAATGATGCAAAATGTTATTAAAAATAAGATCTAAAAGTTTGTCTAGCAAGCCTCTTAGAAAAAGAGTGCATGAGTGTGGGTGATCCGTGTGTGCTCTTAAAGACCGCAGAGTTCCTGTGCTGTGTGGGTGTCAATGATTTGCTTCTCATCCTGGCCACATATCACAGGAAATGCTGGGACAAAGAATATGCCTACCGTGTGTGGATGCTGTTGACTCTACATTGAATGAACAATTCACAGGGCCATTTTTATGAGTAGATGAATATTGTTAGCATGCTTAAAGAAGATTATTTTAGTGTCATTAGTGGAAGGATCATAATCATTGTCTCACAGGCTGAAGCAATGATGACTGTAACCGTACATGATGAGTCCTATGTATGTGCTCAGTGAATGACAGGCTTCATTAGTACTCACACACTTTAGCCAGGGGTTGCTGGGCTCGGGAGATGGCTCAGCAGTTAAGAGCAACCGGCTGCTCTCCTAAGGGACCCTGTGTTTGATTCTTAGCACCCGTAAGGCAGTCCGCAACCATCTGTAACCCCCATTCCAGGGGATCCAACACATGCACAGAAATAAACATGTAAGTAAAATACCAATGCATATAAAGCACAAATAAATAACTTATTTTTAAAAAGCATGTTACCAATGTCTAAGAGCTTTTTATAGTTTAGATCAGCTTATGTGGCCTGAAAACACAGTACCACTACCCTGTTTAACCTTGAGAAAAAAAACTTCCTTCCACGGCAAAGCCAGCATGTAGTCAGCTCTGGATTCAGGACATGACTACAATTGGATATCTTTTTAGGCCTTGCCCCTTGTATATTCAGTGTTCACCCCTCCTCTTCAAGTATTTAATAATAAAGAAGACAACATAACGTTCACCATCATGAACAAATCTTTTATTTTCATTGTAACATCTGCTTAAAGAAGAGAAAAAAACGACTTCCCCCTAATTACTGCTTCTGTTAGCTCCTGATGAAGGTCAAGTAGTTTACACTCCTTTTGACTTGAAGTTGTTCCCTGATTTTCTCGTTAGCATTTACGGGTCATAGTCTTTGGGATTGGGTCATTACTCAACCTACTTAATGAAGACTTTGGTTTGATTTGATATTTCATTGTGGTGCTGGGGATCAAACTTGGGACTTTGTATACTCTGGGAAACTGATCTTTTACTGACCTGCCTTCCTAGCTCTTTATTTTTCTCTTTAAAAATCTCTTTTTGTGGGGAGCAGTTTTTATATGTGTAATGAATAAAGCATGTTGATTGAAATCTGTAGTGAAATCTACAGATTATAACAAAGGTCTCAGACCAAAGGACAGGGCTTCCACACTCACTAGAGCAGGGTAGCCAGCTGCATCACCTGCGTCTCCAGTGTCAGCTGGAAATGTTGGTAAGGAATGAATTGCCTGTGATGCTACACTTGGCACTGACCTAAGAGAAGCTCATCAAAAATAGGGATGAAATTTATACAGAATTGACATAGGGGTATGTGTGTGCAGAGAAGAAATTCTACGCAAATATCCATATTTATTGTAGTTTGAATGAGAAATGTCCCCTCTAAGCCAAGGTGTTTAAACTCTCGGTCTCCAGATGATGGTTCTGTTTGGGAAGGTTAGGGAGCCTTTAGGAGATGCAACCGGACAGAAATGGACCGGGCGTTAAACTGAAGAGCCTGACCCCGTTTCTTGTTTGCTCTTTGCTTTCTGAGTGTGAATGAAATGTGACCATCCAGGTTTTCACTCCTGCCAGGGTGAGCTGTGTCCCTTTGGAACTGTGAGCCAACAGCCTTCCTCCTTACATTGCCTTAGTCTGGGTGCTTCATAGCAGCAATAGAGGAGTCACTGTGAGCAAACACGTGAAACTCCAGCATGGAACACATTCTGTGTGCCTGAAGTATATTATAGAAAGCACACTTAGGATTTTGATGGCATTGTAGGCTGATGGATCATGGTGACAACATGAATATGTCTTTTGATTGTGTTGGGACATGTATGTATAATAAATGCCCACCAGGACAAGTCTTGTGTACAGTCAGGGAGAAGGTGTTCCGGGTAAGCATGATCCCAGTACCTAAAGCATGTCAGTGTGTCTGCTTGAAGTCTCAGAATGTACAATTGCTCCTGTGAGTGGGGATCGAGCCCAGAGAGGACACCAGGGTTTTGTACAGAGATTCCAGGCAGCCTATGGTCTCAGGGCACAAGGAAGTGCTAAAGTCGGAGGTGATGAAGAGGAGGCTCGGGCAAACTAGTTAGCACCAACAACTGCTTCAGAGAGGAATAATAAATTTTGTCCAAATTGATGTGAATTTTACGTTCCCAAGGCTGTGTGCTTGCAGAAAAGCCAGAAGACGTTTAAATTTGGTTTTCCAGATGGCAGGTTCGACATTTGCTACTCTAGCTAAATGGAAATGCTGCTGCTGCGATTCCCTCTCCAGGCCTTCACCTGAACGCTATTATAGGCTATCTTGAGAGTACACTGGGATTTATTTGTATTAACATATTAATTTTGCTAAGTACTCTGTGCTTTGCCTTTACTATTAGGAGATTGCTTGGAAGATGACGTTTTATTGTAAAAGTTAAGAATTAGCATTATAAATAGGATTTCCAAAAGCAAGAAGCTATCTTCCTGTAATCTACATTTATCTAGGTATCTATATACTTAAGCCAACACCGTCCCTTTCTCTCTGTCTCTGTCTGTGTGTGTGTGTGTGTGTGTGTTCCAGCAGTCACACATACTCTCACAGAATGCTGCTGTTATACAAAGTAGAAATTCATGTTTAGGTGGACTCAAGGCTGAAACCCATGAAAATCAAACACGGGGATCTCAGTAATGAAGCAAAGACTAGAGCACCTTTTCCTCAGTTCCCAGACAAGTTGATTTAGATCCATTTCTTTCTTCTCCTACCTGTTATTCTTCTTTTTCTATTTCTTTAGAATTCTATTTCCATTAGATAAAATTTTAATTTTTTAATCACTTATGCCAACATTGGCCCTTTTCAGAATTTGTGATATTGGCATATTTTTGCTTATCTGACTGTTTCTTTCTTTGGGCTTCCATGCCCTGTCATGTGACCGCTAGCTGCATCTTGTCATTGTCTTAGAATTATTTTGTTTCCATTGCTGCCCTTCCCATGAAACAGAATCCTAAAGAGAAAATATTCCTCATGCACTCACATCTACAGTGATTAGCACAATGCTTCCAACCCACCTGGAAAGTGGCTAATGCATGAATGATTCTCTGGGCAAAACAGCCACCATGGTCACGGGCTCAGCTGTGCCTGCTTGCAGAAGGTCATCACAGCTGGCTCATCGACCATTCATGCTTTCTCAGACTAGAGGGAACCAGAGAGGGCCACCTGAGCCTCACCTGAGCATCCAGCTCTCCATTCAGCTATGCATTTTTGTCATAATCACATATGACCTTTGGGTCTCAGAGGCTGTGAGAGTCTGTAGACCAGAAGCAATTAATGGAGAGGGACTTCATCTAGGCAGCTCTGGGGGAGCCATTTCCCGTGCTGCTTTGGGGTCACACGACCCCTGCCAGCAGTCCCTCACTCCCACTTTCTAAGTAAGACCTATAAACGCATGGCTTCCACACAATGAACTCCGGTGCAATTGTATTTGGTTTGCAGTTGAAACTTCAGGAAGAGGGGGTTTGTATGCCCTCCAGGAAGAAGTCTCACAGCAGCGTGTTGACTGAAAAGTGATTCAGTTTGAGTTTGGGAACCATTGGGCCAGAAAGTGGAGTGCTCCAGGTCCATCCTCAAGAATGACTGACGTATCTGGAAGCCGCGACTGTGGTGTTTGTTTAAACGGTCTATGCCCAGAATACCTTCATTGGGATCTCGCTATAAGCTTTGATTTTGTTGTAGTTTCTACCTCAACCCTGTGATCCCTGTGATCCCGGGCTGCTGAAGTGAGAACTGACTGAGCCTTCTGTGCTCACTGAGCTAGTGAGCGTGTGGTAGGTCTGTTTCGGGTCTACTGGGACTGTTGCTGCTCTCTCCAATCCGTGGGACGGTCTTCCACGGAGCAGGCGCAGGGCAGATCCTGGGCACCTAGCAGGCTGTTTCAACATTCCTTTATGCCCTTGTGGCCGTGCTTGCGGCAAAGCAGCCACTCTAGTCTTAGTCCAAGGATGAGTGGGGCTCACCCTCCTGCCGTGAAAGGTCTGGACCCACTGCTAGGACCTGTGACAAGTGACATAGCTGCTATAATGGGCTAACTATGAAGCTCCAGTTGGTGTCATCCTGGTGTCCTTTGGTTGGAGCAAAGCAGCCTCTAGCTGTGTGGGATGATACAGGGTTTTTGCACTTCAGAGAATCAGCTTCGGTTATCTTCAGCCTAAAACCGGAAGTGGAATTACAAACACGGAAGTGGACTCAATGACTGGCGAGGGGCACGTGGGCAGGCTCGTCCCAGCTCTGTTGTGACGGCGGCTGTGGTCTAGTGATGGCGGCTGTGGTCTAGCTGATTTGGAAAGAGGCTCTGGAGAAGTTACAACCCTAAGATGTGAGTGTCATTTTCATAGTGATGACATGGTCTTCATTCACAGGATGACAGGTGTTGGTCTCCTTCATTTCTTCTTTAGATTCCCCTCAAATGTGAGCTTTCTTAAAATTTAAATTTAGTGATAAAACTGTGTCCAGAAGAGCACTTTGTGATTACTGAGAGAAACAAAAAATCACCTTTAAAACAACATGTTATTTCAGGACTGGAGTTGAGCCCAGTTTCTAGTAATAATAAAGATCTCCCCCCTCTCTTTCTGGAACGGTGGAGTTATACTATTCTGTTTTGCCTCTTTCCAGTCATGACATATTCTAGGTTTAGGTAAATAAACTGAACCAGAAAATAACAGGCTGGCCAAGCCTGTCTGCCACTCCACTGAAAGCTGCCATTTTTCATTTCAACCTTGTATTCATGAACATTAATATGACAGCCGTCTGTCAGAGCCTGGTGTCTCATGTTTTGATTGCATTGGAATGGGAATTTAAAATACAAATTTTAGAAATGGATTAAAATCTAAGGGCAAGCATTCCTGGCATTCCTGGATACAGAGTCATGAGGCTGGTTCTGCGTGTGTGTGTGTGTGTGTGTGTGTGTGTGTGTGTATGTGTGTGTTGTGTGTGTGTGAGACAAGCCACATTTCTCAGTATTAGTTTCCCTGGGTGTTCCCGTCTCTGTCAGGTCTGATAGGCTGGTTATGTCTTTGTGGAATGCCGAGCAGGGACAATGATAGGAAAGTGTCTTGCAGACCCAGTTGGCAGGAGGGTTGGCAAAAAGACAGTAAATATAGGCCACCTGTGAACTGGACAGCCTCTGGGTTGACTAGCTGCTGCTTTCATGATATATTCTCATTTTCCCCACCCAGGGACTCCTCTCTTTAAGGAGACTGGGAGTTTGAAAGCAAGGAAGCCCAGCCTTTTTTAGATCAATGGGCAAGTCTGAGCATATGTCAGTCAAGGTGTAAATTGTATAACGTAACTTGCCATATTTAGCATGTGGGAGCCTTGTGAGTAACTGCTGATGGGATTTCTCTACTGCTTCCTTTGTGGTCTGCTTCCCATGTAGCTCTTATTGTATCAGTACCACCACCTCCTCCCACACACCCCTTAAATTGCATCCCCTGCACAGGTGCTGCTACCTCCTCCCACACACCCCTGGATAGTACTCATTCCCTGCACGGGTGCCTCCCCCTCCTCCCACACACCCCTTAGATTGTGCTCATTCCACTAATTCCATGTTGGGTGTCAGAGCTGAGCTGTGCCTTATATACAGTGAGTAAGAGAGACATTCAGATGTCTACAGTCATTAGAGTCAAGGGATCTAAGATGATGGGGACCTTGAGCAGGGCCATAGGAAAATGAGTTGTCCAGACAGAGGGCCCTTTAGACCTGAGACAGAATTTGAGTGACACATGATATAGGACACGAGCACCATTTGTAACAATAAGTGGGAAGCAGAAACAGTCAAGTTTCAATAGGAGACACTGACTATTATTATTATTATTAACACTGACTTATCTCTTCACCTAATCAGCTTTGTTTAGATGGTTCTCACATCCCAGATCCTCTATTAGACTCTGGGGATATGACCGTCAGCAAAGCAGAGAGGTTTCCCCTGATAGTGCCTGTATCCAAGTGGAAGGGGACTGTAAGCAAAGCAACAAGTGAGGTTGAGTGAACTCAGAGTTTGTGTCCTAACACATTTTCATGTGATCTTACTGATGATATGGGCAGTAGTGGTAATGACTGGTCTGATCTAGTGGGAGTTACTTGGTGAACTGTCCCCCTCAGGGGATGGAGAGCCCAGCTTGGGTTTACTGGGGCTGACTGTGTTCTGGACTGTGGTGGCTGGGAGGGTTAAGAAACCACCACTCTGTTCCCATACTCATTTTGCTGGTGAGGTAACTGAGGTCTCAAGAAATCAGCTTGTGTTTGAGCTTAGCATTCTGCAATTCATTTGTTTATCTGGTTCTTGCTTATATAAGACCAGCAGTTTTCAATCTACTTCTTGTAAAGAAGGTTCAACAGATGTCTATTGCTGAGTGATTCATTGAGTGGGAAGAGGGAACTGAAAGCTTTTGGCTGCTGTTGGAAATGCAATCGTCAGGGCAGTACTTTGGGAAGGGTACTTAAGGAGGGTAAGAACAGAACCTGGAGACTGCAAGAGGTTCATTCCCATCACTGCAGGAATTCTCAACCTTCCTAATGCTGTGGCCCTTTAATATAGTTCCTCATGTTGTGGTGACCCCAGCCATAAGCTTATTTTTGTTACTACTTCGTAACTGTAATTCTACTACTGTTATGAATCATTACATATCTGTGCTTTCCAATAGTCTTAGGCAACCCCTGTGACAGGCTCGTGACCCACAGGTTGACAACTACTGCACTGCTGTATTCCAGTAGGGCTTTGTTGCAGGAAGGGAGGCAGAGACCAGCAGCACTGGCCCCACCTACAGATGCAATGAGGACTGTGGGTCCTCCTAGCTCCTCACCCAGAGCTGTGTGTTTCATCAGCTCCAAGGGTAGGAGTTGGGGAGATGGGGTGGGAAGGGAGGTGGGGAGATGGGGTGGGAAGGGAGGTGGGGAGATGGGGTGGGATGGGAGGTGGGGAGATGGGGACTATCTGTTTCTGGATGTATGACCAGTCTCTGAACATTGCCCTAGAGTGCTGAGCAGGTCAGCTCTGCCTCAGACATGTTCTTTGTAGTACCAGCTCACTGAGCTCTTGATAGGCATTCAGGGGTCAAGAACATTTTAGCAGTCATGCTGCTGAACATAAAATAAATCTCAAAAGAAAAAAAACCTGAAGAGATCTGGCTAACCACAGCAGGCTAAGTTCAGGTTGAGGAAAGCTAGATGGAATCTGCATGGCCAGACTTCTCCATGTCTTTAGTATGTGCGTGTACTTTCCCAGTCCTGCAGCAGGAACCGTGTAGCGGCTTCACATTGACTGATCCCAGGAGACTGTGGGTCCCTCCCCTGCTTATCTTCTGAGGAGGACACCGTGGTATAGCTGTAGCGGAAGCTTTGGGACGGTTGGGAGGGAAACCAAGCTCTCCCTCTTACTTGTAGTAGCCATTCCTTCTTTTCCAAATGGAAACATTGCTATCAGCCGTCCAGATTTTTATAATATAGGCCACGCCTCTAGGCCAGATGGCGCCCAGTGAGGCCATGCTCCCTGCAGCTCATTCTGCTGCAGAGTTAAGGAGTCTGTGCTGGGACATCAGACCAATCATTACCAGTGTCGCCCATATCATCAGTAACAACATCACATGGAAAAGTGTTAGGACACAACTCAGCTCACTCAACCTTCTTAATAGAAGAGTTGAAGAAGCAAAGAATATTTTGGGAAAAACATGAAAGGATTCAGTTGATGTCTTAAGGAGTGTTTTGTTTGGACTACATAGATACTGGGACAATATAGGTGGGTAGAAATGAGGAGAAAGTTTGGATAAGGGACTGAGCTTCTCATTTTTAGAAGGAGTGAGGAGCCAGGGGAAGGAGGAATAATGTACGCTGCATCTTATGTTAAGGTCCCTGGTGGGGTGCTGGAAGGTTTGGTGGGAGGCGATGCTAAGGAATGGGGGACCAAGAAAGAAACTGTCACAGAAGTTCACGTTAGGTGAGCCAGTAGTCTTGATCCACAGACATGCTGTCCTGAATAGAAGCGCCGTGTACTCTTCACTTAGCCTCTTATCTCACATGTTTTCTAGAAACAGTTCTTACATCTTCATCTGCCACCAATGCTTTTGCTGCTTCCTAATTATTCCCTAAAATGCCCTTTTCTGCTCTTGACAGATTTCTTATTTTTTTTTTAACTTTTGTTTACTGTGGATCTTTGTAAAACTTACGTAAAGAATATTTGTGTTGAGGGAGAAGTAATTAGGATTCTTATGGGCTAGATCTTGTCACCACAATGGTGGGGAGGCTCAGGTTCCCTAGAAAGGAGTAGGAGAGAAACAACAAAGCCAAAACAAACAAATAGACAGATGACAGACAAAAACCCTACTGTTTTTCAGGACGGAAAGACTGAAAAATAAAGGCGTCTGAAAGACAAATAGTGCTTCCAGAGCTAGGAGGCTTTGGCACAGGAATACAGACGGTAGGATTAGGAAAGAGACCGGGAATTAAGGGCAGGAAGATGTAAAACGCAAGCCTGTCTCAGAAGGAAGCTGGGACTTGCGGTGAGAAGTTCAGAGAATGAAAATGGCTGTCAGAGCAGAGATGGAAAAGGGCACAAATACTGGATGTGAGGCAAACCCAAAGTGCCGCGGCATCACGAACATCGCTACAGCGGGGTCACAGACTGGCCCGGAGAGGTGACTAATGGATCGTGAGGGCTGGCTACAGACTGGAAGGGCTCCGAGGACGTGGATTCAGAACAGGGAAGGTAAATGGGTTCTCTAAAAGCGCCGTCATGCTGAAGGCAGAAATCGATGTGAAATGGAGGAATTAAAATAGTTCCCTAGAAAAGTCCTTACCAATCAGTAGGTGGAGAAGAATTAGAGAAATCTGAATCCTCCTGCAGGGACAGCTGCGTCTGCTCCGGGCATTAGTGCTGGTCTAAGCCACGGTCAGTTTTAGGTTGAGTAACACTGTGAAAGGGCGCTATGCTGGCTTTGGGCATTTTATTTATTGGTCACTTAAATGGGCTGTTTGAATGCGTCTTTCTGTGTGTGTGCCACACACAACACAACATGTTGTCCTGAGGGGAAGGAAGAGGCAGTAGCGGGAGGCTGTGCTAAAGTACCTGATGCAGTTAATACACGGCTGCTGACCCCCACACACTTCCCCATGAATAAGTCAACACACTTATTGCCATGTGGAGAGGCCTGGAGGGAAGGGCCTCGCTCCCTGGAAATCCCCAGAGGCTAAGTCTTCTTGAGTGACATCAATTGTTGTTTGCACGTGAAAGACAAGATTTAAGGAACAACTGAACTGGATGCAAAAATAGAGGTTTTTCCCATCAGCCTCAAAAGGCACAGAAACCACTAGCACAAATCACGTGAAATTTGTGTTTTTGTAAGTCGATAACAATTGACCCCTCACTACTACTACAAAGGCTCTGCTCCTGTGGGATGGAGGCCTCTTCTCTACATGTGCCTGATTTCCTGTCTTCTTGTGCCTGTTCCCTGTTGTAACAAGGACCACAAAAGCCAAACAAGGATGGGGGCATGGCTAGGGGATGAAGTGCTTGCTGCCCAAACACGAAGATCTGAGTTTAGATCCCTTGACTCAAAAGCTGGACACACACTGGGCACACACTGGATACGACACTGGGCACACACTGGGCACACACTGGATACGACACTGGGCACACACTGGGCACAACACTGAGCGTATACCGGTCACACACTAAGCGCAACACTGGGAACAACACGAGGCATGACACCATAACCTCAGTTCTGGGGGTTGGGACAGAGATAGGTGGATCCTGGGGGCTATTGGCCACTCAATAGAGCTGAATAAGCAAAATCCAGGCTAAGTAAAGGGATTCTGTCTCAAAAAATAAGGTGGAGAAGTGATTTAGGAAAATACCCAAAGTTGATCTCTGGTCTCTCCATGTGAATGCACACACACACACACACACACACACACACACACACACACACACACACACGCACACACACACAAATAATTAAGTGACAACAAAACAGAAAATTTTACCTTTGTATGTGTTCATGGTTAGTAAAGAAAGGGGCTTTCAGGTGGAGAGTGTCTCACACAGGCAATGGTGGGAAGGGAAGAGTAGTCTGAGGTTCTGGGCCAGCTGGAAGGATCACAGGCTAGCCTGAGTGGGAGAAAAGAGACCCCGAGGCTCCCCTGTGGTTAGGAGCTAATTAATTCACTTTGCAGTTAGCAATGGATTGGTGGAGTAATATCTTACCACCTTCCGAATATCCCAACCATCTAGAGATCTTCAAATTCATCAGTGACCCCTGACAAAAGGTTTATTTAATAGGGAGTTGTGAAAATTGTGACTTTTAAAGCCCATATTTCCCCTGTGTTAGTATTTGCATTTTATGGTGAGCAATTTTTCATTGCCATCTTATATTTTATAAAGTGACTACAGACAATTTTGATTATATAGAAAAAGCACACATCAGCAATGATATCAAAACCCAGTGATTTGTTCAGAATGCTATGTATTTCTTCACACTCTTTTTTTTTAATTTATTTATTTATTGAGGATTTCTGCCTCCTCCCCGCCACCGCCTCCCATTTCCCTCCCTCTTCCCCTTTCAAGTCCCCCTCCCTCATCAGCTTGAAGAGCAATCAGGGTTCCCTGACCTGTGGGAAGTCCAAGGACCACCCACCTCTATCCAGTTCTAGTAAGGTGAGCATCCAAACTGCCTAGGCTCCCCCAAAGCCA
>NC_022022.1:45872193-45874523 GCF_000317375.1 Microtus ochrogaster | reverse complement strand
TCTCTCTCTGTCTCTCTCTCTCTGTCTCTCTCTCTCTCTCTGTCTCTGTCTCTGTCTCTCTCTCTCTCTCTCTCTCTCTCTGTGTGTGTGTGTGTTGGTGGTTTGAAAGAAAATGGCCCCTCCGGGGAGTGGCACTATTAGGAGGTTTGGCCTTGTTGGAAGAAGTGTGTCACCATGAGGTCTCTTTTGATCAAAATTTCCTTGGTGTGACACACAGTTGACTTCCTGTTGCTTGAAAGATGTAGCACTCTCAACTCCAGTGCACGTCTGCCTGCAGGCCATCATGCTCCCTGCCATGATAATGTACTGAACCTCTGAGACTGTAAGCTAGCCGCCTGAAGCAAAAACTTTCCTTATAAGAGTGTCTGTGGTCATAGTGATTCTTCACAGTAACAAGAACCCAAACTAAGACAATGTGTGTGGACGTACATGTGCTCGGAGCCTGTGTGGAAGGCAGAGGGCAGCTGTAGGGTCCCAGAGATCGGGTTTCCTCACTGGCTGTCTAGCCAGCCGTGTCTTATTACTGGGGCAGGGCCTCGCTGTGTTGTCCAGGTTGGATTTGCTCACTATCCCTAGCTAGCTCAGCACTCCCATTCCTGCCTCCGATCCACAGCGCTCTAGTGATGGACACGTGCCTCCACAGCTCAGCTCTCAGCTCCACGGTGCCGTGGTTACAGGCATGTGCCACCATGCCTCAGCTCCACGGTGCTATGGTTACAGGCATGTGCCACCACACCTGACCTTAGGTTCTTAAATGTACTCATAACTATGAACTCTACTGGCATTATAAAGAATCCCTAAGGGCCAGGCTAAACATTCATGCTCCAGAAGAGGACTTCAAGCGTGGAAAACTGGATTTTTAATGTAAACTGTTCTCCACAGGCTCACGGGTTAGAGCACTTGGTTCCCCACTGGTGGCACCACTTAAGACGGTGGAAGAAACCATTAGGACCAAGAGGCTTGCTAGGGGAAATGGGTCACTGGGGGCACACACTGAAGTTTGCTATCCCAAGCTCCACATCCTCTCTGCTTCCTACGGTGTATTCAACGAGATGTTTGATTGGCATTCCAGCCATGATGTCTCCTCCGTTACTTCACCTCTTTTAAGTTCAAACAAACCCACCCTTCCTTTAAGTCTCTTCTTGTCACACATGGGTCAGAGTAATGGGAAAGAGCTTGATTTGCAGAGCTAGAAGGACTTCCTTCTCTGTCGCAAGCCTCCTGTAGAGCTCGGCTCATCCACTCTTAGATTTTTCTCTTGTTTTAGCTTCAGCCTCCATGAGTATTGTGTATAATCCTTTATGTTTTAAGTCACTCCAGTGTGAACAGTATTTAAAAGAATCCTTATGTGGTTGCCTTCCCCAATTTCAATGCACCCCATGTTGTCTGAAATTAGGGTGCTAGCCCTACTCTCTGTTTTTCTGATCACCGCTGTTGTGTCCTTGGGGAAGTTTTCTGATGGGCACATCTCACATTGTGAACTTGTGATGGTTTTTCCATTAATGGGCTGGATATTACAGTGCCTCAACCCCTTTGACCCTGCATCAGGATGATTCAGCTCTAGGATGGACAGCAGCGCCGTAATTTAGAAACCCTTGACCTCCCTGTCAAACCACTGAAAGCCTAGCAGTGCTTTCTTAGACAGGACGGAGTTGGGAAGGCTATTCGAACAAAAGCGCGTGGTTAAAATTCTTCCTCTCTTAATCCCACCTTCTTCTTCACTGTGTGCTGTGCTCTATTTTCTTGTGATATATGAAGACACAGAAAGGGAGACATTAAAAAAAAGACATATAATTTTTTTCCCTTAGCTATTGTGATATTTTAACTTGTACCTCTTCACCCTGCTTTATTTCATACATCTTTTAGATCCTATCAACTTCTGCCTTAAACAGACATATTCTATTTCCCATTTTTATTATTTGTCATTAAAATATAATGACATAATTTCCCCTTCCCTTTCCTCCCTTCAATGCCTCCCATGCCCTTCTTTGTTGCCTCTCAAATTCATGGCCTTGGATATGCATCCCCTTTGCCCCTTAGCACATCTATTGGCATCATCTTTGTTAAGGTCTTGATCAGGCAGCAGTGTTGCCTAAACAGACTTCTTGTTGCTTATTGTTGCCAGTTGAAATTCTCAGTGTTTTGTGTCTCCTTTCTTATCTCTCTCTCCCCTTCTGTTCCTGATCTTCCTTCTCTCACTGATTCTTTTAATTATCTGCTACCTATATGTTATTGGCTATCTATCTATCTATCTATCTATCTATCTATCTATCTATCTATCTATCTATCTGTCATCTATCTATCATCTATCTATCTATCTATCTATCTAT
>NC_022022.1:45856709-45871626 GCF_000317375.1 Microtus ochrogaster | reverse complement strand
CCATACAGTCCTGTAGAACACTGTAGAGTACAGCCCATTACCATACAGTCCTGTAGAACTCTGTACAGAGTCCAGCCCGTAACTTGATGCTGGGAAAGGGAGGCTGCTGATAGCAACATTGAGTTCCCATCCAGGTAGCAGAGGCACATGAAGGCTGATACTCAACTCACCTCCTCCTTTTTATTGTCTTGGGCAGTCAGGTTGGGTCTTCCTATGTCAATGAACTTAATAAAGAAAATCACTCATGGATGCGTGTAAAGATTTGTCTCCAAGGTGATTGCACCCTCATCAAGCTGGCAATACTGACCATTAGAGATGGACATGTACAATCTACTTTGAAATGATAAGTAGTTTCAGGACAAACGTGGCGGGCATGGCCTCTGAACATAAAGGAATTGTCCTTCTCCTCCTGTAGCAGCTCTCAATGCAGTGTACTCAGATATTTGGGGATCCAGGAGCAGGGATGGCAGATACATCTTTGATATGTTTGAGGGCCCCTCCGGAATCCAACTGACAACCTTGAGATAGTTACTTTATAAAGGCATTATTTATTTACTTTTTATGTGTATGTGTGAATGTGTGGCTATGTGCACATGGGGGTGTGGACACACGTGCCTATGTGCATATGCAGAGCCTGGAAGAATGCCTCTAGGATCTTCTCTCTGCCTGCACTTAGGCCTCACAGTTTCTCAGCTGTATTGGAAACCAGTTAGCCCTAGTGAACCTTCGGTCACCACCCCTGTGAGCTGGAGATGATGAACAGGTACAGGAGGCCTAACTTACTTTGTGGGTTTTGAGATCTGAACTCTGGGCCATCTGTCCTACAGAACAAGCACTCTTAACAACCGAGTCATCTTCCTGCACTCACCAGACAGCTTGACGACGACCTCCTCCTCCTCCTCCTCCTCCTCCTCCTTCTTCTTCTTCTTCTTCCTCTCTCCTCTCTCTCTCTCTCTCTCTCTCTCTCTCTCTCTCTCTCTCTCTCTCTCTCTCTCTCAGAACTGTGCACAGTGACTTGAAGTAATTGTTAGGAAGTATAAAAAAATCTTTAAAATATTTGAAGACTCCACTATCAGTGATGATTGGGAAGTGATTTTTTTTATTACATTCATTTTTTCTGGGTTTCTGCTTTTTATTTTTTCTTTTATTTAAATTTATTAGTTTCTCTCCCTTTATTCCTACACCCACCTCTGCAGTGTGCCCTCTGCTCCCCTAATACCAAAGTCACTGAAACATACGCCCTCATCTCTGTCTCATGCTTTCCTCTAAGTCTTGGAGTGTGGTCATTTTCTGCCTCCATTTTTCTTTTCTCTTTTGCAGGGGAGGTTGCTTTCTTCTCCACTGACTTTTCTGGATGATGTGCTGTGTATGTGTATGCAGTCCTCATGGAGGCTAGGAGAGGCATCGGTTCCTCTGGATCTGGAGTTGTGGGGTCCTGCGGAGCCACCCAAGATAGGTGCTAGGACCCAAACTTAGGTCCTCTGCAAGGGCAGTACAAGCTCTTAATGACTGAGCCATTTTTTTCAGCCTCCCAAATAATTTATTTCAGTATAAAAGGGGTATTCTAATGATTATATCAGATTTGAGGGAAAGGAGGCTGAGAACAAAGGCGTCTTCTATATTCAGTGTAGGATGTGATAGCACACGGTGACGGAAAGGCCAGGGCACATGAATGCAGATCAGCACAGTGACAATTGGAGGGAGGCTCAAAGAGGTACAGCTGTTAAGTCTAACCAACTGATATTTGGTTTTACTAAATGGCATGACGAGAAACTCAGCATGAGCCAAACGGTGTGTGTGGAGTTTTCAACGTTAAATATGACAGGGTGTAATTTGAGTGTCAGCAATGGCAAGGCTCTTATACGCGACATTAGAATGATTCAATGCACTCACTGTGTAGTAAAGAGCAGAGCCGGAGTGAGGTGTAATTTTCTCCTCTGGGGCTCCTTTGTTTGCATGATTAGGAACGCCTCATCCAGTCTAGCTATGCACCAGTGAACATTGCCAAGAGAGAGGCTGGCCACTGGAACTGTAGTAGAAGAAAAGAGAAACACATGGCTATTCCTATTTTTATGTTATTAAAGATCAATTTGCTTACTGTCAAGCCTGATGACTTGGGTTCAAACCCTGGAACCCACATGGTGAAGAGAAAAACAGACTCTTACAAGTTGTCCTCTGACCTACACACACACACATACTCACTCACACACACACACAAATACACACACACTCACACACCACATACCCCCCCCCCAACCTCCACCTCCCACAATAAATAAATAAATGTATGAAGGAAAATCTTTTTGGAAAAACTCCTAAGATTTGCATTTAGTATTACTCTTGATATTTTCTTCTGCAAATCCAGCATGTTTTGTGTTTGGTCTTTGGGGCTGCTGAGTGGTTGGTTTTGCTCGTTATCTAGGTGAACAAACTCTGGATAAAGCTGTATTTGCTCCCTATAAATGACTCTTTAGCTGTCATTGGCCTTTCCTGGTCTATGCTGAATATTTCCAGTATGTATTATGCAGTGGCCTTCAATTGCTGTATGTGGGCAGGGGGAGCGTCCCACATGCTTGTTGATGGCCAGTCATCTTTGGTGCCGAAAATCTTTTGATCCTAGATAAATGTTGAGTCTGTTCTTGCTACCAATTCATTAAATAATTCCTCAAACCCGAATTTATGTTTTCAGAAAGGAGTCCTTATTGTAAGGCTTTTGTTTTTTGATTGAACAGTACTTATTTGCACAAATACAATTTCTGGTTCACTGAAGTCAAATTGTAGTAGATTGGTGTGATTTCTCACACCAATTTCTTGGTTTAATGTGGGCTCATGTCATTGCTCCAAAAGTACCTTCTCTGTGGCCTCAGACCAATCACCGATCTTCTCTCGATTTCAGCACCTAGTCACATGATTGAGATCGTAACATGGACCTCATTACTGTCTCATTTGAATGGAGAGAGAATTGATGGACAGATTGGCTTTACCCCACTGGTGAGAAGGAAGGCAACACTTGCTTTTGGGGGACTGATAACTCTTCAAAGCTAGAGATTACAAAATGCTTAGAATGATAGTTCCCTAAAGGACTGTGATCTTGTCTCACATATGTAATACACTGCTCCATAGCAAAAAAACTGCTGTGTTCTTGCTGGCAGGAGAAGCTGGCTAATCCTGCACCACTCTACAAGACTAAGCTCACAAATAAATTTATTGGTCATGGTAAGTTGATAGAACCTTACAAAATAATGCTGCTGAGGTTATTGCTGCAATATAATGTTTAATTGGATTTTCAAGATAATACTTTTTCAAGTAAAAAGTCCTTCAAAGTTGATACTTACTATTTTCCTACACTTCCAGTTCCTTTGCATGAAGATTGCAAGCGCATTCTAAGAATTGTATGTCAGACACACATTTGTTCAGTCTTCCTGTCTTTCTATAGCTTTCATGTGCTTTGAAAATTCACTGATGTAAGTACCAGGTAAGCCTGTAAAACAGTGTGTTTGGTGTTGAAAAGAAGTCCCTGTACTTGAAAAGTTTGGAAATTATTTTCCAGTACAAGTCTGATTATTTTTGAAACACAAAGTCCTGACTAAACCAAGACCTCAGATAACATTTGGATTTTCCCCAACGTTCTGACCATTTTTTTGCTTCATCTGTTGATTTTGCTTTGCATGTGGGAACTGAGTTCAACAAGCCAGTCTCTTCATTCTTTTTTTCTGACATTTCAGATGGGAACTTTTATTAAGACACATGGCAAATCTGCCAGATTTTAGCAAATAGGCTATTTAAAGCCTCCTATAATTAAAGCCTCTTATATTATTTCCTGAGATCGTGTGTGAGAATCTGTTTTGCATAGTCTGGTGGCTGCACCATGGATTTAGAACAAAGTCGAGCTTGTTTGTGTCCTTCATGCCTCCATCTGGCCTAGGGGTCCTGCATAGTCTCAAATTCCTTTTTAGATCCTTCCCCTGGTTTTCTACCCACAGTGCTGTTCCACCTTCCACCTTCTCTTCACTGAAATACTGGTGTGAGTGCATGAATGTGTGTGTGTGTGTGTGTGTGTGTGTGTGTGTGTGTGTGTATGTGCATGTGTGTGTGTTTACATGCCCACATGTGGCTGTGTGTATGGGCACATTGAGTGTAGAGGCCAGAAGTTGGTGTCTTCCTCAGCCAATGTCCACTTTATTTACTGAGGTAGGGGGGTCTCTTGATTGGGATACTAGCTAGCTCACCCCAGGGTTCCTTGTCTACTCAAGGTGATGCAAGCCCCCACCTTCTTTGTGGGTCTGGGAATCCTATCATAAGTTTTCATATCAGCATGGCAAATGCTTTATCCAATGAGATATCCCCACAGACTCTGAAAGTCATTTTTAAGAAGTTAATAACAAGGTTATCCTAGCAAATTTGAGAAACACAGTTTTCCTGATCTTTCCGGAATATTCTTGCCCTTTCTGTCCTTTAGGACTCTGTGCCAGCACCCCTCCCCTAGTGACTTTTCTATGGCTTCTGGTTTGCCTTATGTATTGGATGTCCCTTATCTCTGACTTCACCATGATTTATGTGAAACTCTGCCCATATCTAAACTGGATTCTATCTATAATGCCCGCCTCATAACCTGCCTCCCCACTAGACTATGCATGGGTCATTGATACAGAGGTTTAGGGGCACTGCATCTCATCAGCAGCATCCACCAAACACTCAGTGATTCACTAAGTGAACTCCCATTCTCTCCCCATGAATCTTAAACCTACTGTCCATTGTGCTTTCTAGTCCAGGCATCTCAGACCACAAATCCTACTTCTTCCTCTCCTTTACAGATGGCTTCTCCAGGGAATTATTGGGTATCTCTTTCCTTATGCGTTTTTCAACATCCCCATTTTCCAAGTTTTCACTGTGTCTATTCACCTTCCTACACTTACTTACTGTTTAAAGCTTTCCTGATTAAAGCTGTAAATTTCTGGGCAAATGTATTGATTCTTCCTGTTTTTATGAGTTGAACATTTTGCCCAAATTAAGGAGTTCATCACTTGCCTCCTCAAGAAATTTCAGAAACTTAAATCACTTTGTGTAATATACAATCAATCATTTTCTTTCTGCTCTTCTCCGCACACTCAGTGGCCATGCTGAGGGACAGAGGATACTGCTTGCCTGTGTCTTAAAGTCTCTCATCAGCAAAGTAGTTGCTGTAGATAGTCTATCAATGAATTCTGTCTCACATGGAGCACCAGGCTTGGCATCAATCTTGTTTGAGTGTCCATGTCAGTCTAACTCAGTTCAGCTCACTAAACTACTTCCTGACTGCACCCTCTCATTGTCCCTCACCTTGTCATTGATATCATCATGGGGATTCCCTTGTAGTTTTTCAAGGACAATTTTCTTGAACTTTTCAGGATGTGGCTCACCTGGAAGAGCACAGTGCAAATACAGCAGCTGTTTATACTCACACTGAATTCTTCTCATGGGCACCCACTCAACAATGGCATGGTTTTTAAGTATTCTACACTCCATTCTCCATGTATTTTCCTTACCTGAGGAAGGAATGAAATAACTGTTTTCTCTGCTGAATAAGGGTCAGTGTGTAGAGCTGTTTCTCTTGTCATTACAATGCTCTTTTGTGTTATGTAAGGCAATGACATTACTAATTTAGAACTTGGTGAGAAGTTTCCACCAGACTTTTAAATATAGCACTTCCAAATTTGTTTCTTGCATTCTGTAAATGATTCATTTTTTAAGTCAACAAAAGGTAAGCAAATATACATTCTGGGTTTTTTTTTTATAATTTTAGCTGTAAAAGTTTAGAACTAACATCAACATGAGACTAGAGAAGTGATATACCAACTCTCACTGGTCTTGTTTTCTGCATAATTATTTTTGACCTGTGTACCCAAACAGAAAGGTGTCTGCGTTCATGAACTGTCATAGCAGTATGTTTGCGAACTGCCACCAACATTTGGAAATGTGCAGTCGGTCCCCAGAATCCCTCTGGTATCCTCTCCCTCTCGTCTTTCCTAAAATAACCAATTCCTGTAAATAGTGATTCTTTTTGTTCATTTTCTATGGCCAAGAGTTGAAATTATAGAATTGGAAATTTGGGGGTTAGGAAGAGGACTTAGGGGGTAGTGTTCTTGTTTTGCAAGCACGAGGACCTGAGTTTGCATCCTCTGCAGGCCAAGTGAGAGATCCGGTCTTAAAGAATAGGATGGAGCATGATTGAGGAAGACAGTCAACATCTGCCTTCAACCTCCAGATGCAGGCACCCACACGCACGTGCACACACGGGAGTACTTTCTGTCTGTACAGAAGTTACCCTAGGAAAGGGGCAAGTTTCAATTAATTATTTTGATAGACATTTATTATATGCATGCATGCATGCATCAGTCTCTTTTGCAAGTTTAGAATTATAAAACATGACTAGTACTTACAAAGTTATAGATACTCAAGTGGCTCAATTGTTTCATGTAAATTATAAAAAAAGAATTTTTAGAAATAAGAAAGATTACAACAGGAATTTCTGTCCCAGTATTTAGAAAAAAGAAAAAAACCGAACACACTGAGAAGTAAAATGTAGGTTATATGATGATTGTCCTTAAACTCTTGCCTGGCTGCTCAGCTCTTCACACCTTCAGTGTGGACACCGGAGCAAGAGTCGCTCACACCCCTGTCCCTTTTGGTGACTTAGTGTGGTACATGCTCTGCCATGGTGCCTCAGCCTGGTTGCACATTACAGTCACGTAGGTTTACCGACCACACACACAGATATTGTCTTCTTCTTGTATTGCAGTCAAAACCAAATGGCAGGCTGATCATCTGTCTGTCGGTCTGTCTGTCTGTCTGTCTGTGAGAACTTGTTTTTATAAACAGACAGTTGGAATGAGCTTGGCACTCCAGAGGCTTCTGGGAGCCAATGCTTTCTCCGATGAGAATATGACTCATGGACTGAACTACTGGCCTCTTCTGTACCAATTCTTCATATGTGTTGACATTACTAAGGGGAAGAATTAATTACTGCTACCCGAGAGGAGATGTTGTTGAACCTCTGTGCACCTGTTCAGGAAGAGCCCTGGGGCTTTTGTGATTATTGTTGTGGCCGTGTATGCAGCAGAGGATAAAAATCTATCTGCAGTAACACCTAACTCTTCTGACTGCCGCATGGTAGTTTTTAAATCTCATCTAATTCTCAGCCTAACTTTGTGTCATGGGCAAGAGAAGTAAGAACCAGGGGAAAAAAGCAAAGCTTGGGCAAGACTGAGTTATCTGAGGATAGAATTGGCCCAACACACTGCTTAGAATTGTTTTTAAAGCCAAGACTCTATTTGGATTGTTTCTAAATCAATATGTAAGAGACCCAAGGAACTTATGTTTCCATCATCATCATCATCATCATCATCATCATCATCATCATCATTATTATGGTTTTTCAAGACAGGATTTCTCTGTAGCTTTGGAGCCTGTACTGGAACTAGCTCTTGTAGACCACACTGCCCTCAAACTCATAGAGATCTGCCTGCTGCTACCTCCAGAGTGCTGGGATTAAAGGCGTGCGCCACCTCTGTCTGACTTCTATTTTAAAAGGTAGAGGGCTAAGAATGCAACCCAGTTGATAAGTTGCTTCCCTGGTATATAAGAAGCCTTGAGTCCAGTCCCCAGACCACATAGGACCAGCCATGGTGGCACAGAAGCACAGAGGACCAGCCATGGTGGCACAGAAGCACAGAGGACCAGCCATGGTGGCACATACCTGCAAATCCAGCACTTAGGAGGTAATGGCAGGAGGGCCAACCTTGGCTACACAAGACCCCTTTTCAAAAAACATTAAAATCAATGACAGAGATGTTGAATTTTATCTTTATCTACTTTATGCTTGGTTATCCAGTAAGTGTTCATACTGCAGTCAACGCCGTAAATGACTAGCTCCACGCGAGTTCAAATTTCCCATGAGTCTGTGTTAAGGTACAATGCTGCTGGCTAAAAGCAGGTCCTCAGATGCACCCAAGTGGTTTATATTTTTTATATTTGTGTTACATAGTGTGTCCTCGACAAGTGTGTCGTAAATAGGAACTCTGTCTCAAAAGCTCTTAGAGGCGCTCCCCGGAAAGGTGGAGGGAACAGCAGAGAGTTTAGCCAGTTATGTGGTGCACTGAAATGACTGTCTTCCCTCTGTTGCTTGATGCTGATAAAAGCTATTGTTGGCACCTGCTGGGCTCCAGGCGCTGATTGTCACACTAGAGTTCAGGCCTTGGAATCCGTCTTAGGCATCATGCCATCACAAAGGACTTCAGCAATGCAGCTTCCATTGTACGTGAACAATGGATTTGTGGTTGCGACTTGAGCAGATTTCATTTGGGGCACAGAGGTGCCAGTGAGAGAGCGGGTTTTTAAGAAAAACTCTAGAAATTAATTATTTTGCTTGAAATTCTCTTTGGTGATGCTATTCTTTATCGGTAACTGTCATTTCTCATGCCTGGGGCTTTTGATTCAGATAGCACATCAAAGAAGTGTGACTGTTCAAGAAAAAAACCTCGGCCCAGGAGCCCAGAGCATCATCTCGTGCAGATGTCTGTGGTTTACTAATGAGCCTAACGAATGTCACAATCTTCTTGGCCCCTGAAGTTCACTCCTGCAAGATCGCACTTCTCGTAGGTGGTTTTTGATCAGGTTTTCTTTTCAATACAATGAGAAAATAGATGAGATCGTGCTTTGAACTTTGCAGACTGCTTAGCTGACATGAAAGTATTGTTAGCATTGTTGGCTATGTCTACCAGAACACCTTCCTTAATAAAGCGAGATTAACTTGAAAGGGTGTGTGAGATCTGCTACCTTTAGATTGGTGCTGGCTGGGAGAATGTTAGCTGACAGGGAAATATCAGGTCTATTATCCGTCTTGTTACTTTCTTTCAGGCTTCCAGGACTTGGCAAAGGGGGATGAGATTGAGGAAATACAGAGGAGACAGGAGATAAGAGGGAAGTAACACCTAGAAAGACTTGTGCTGAGACAGTCTGGTCAATCGGCCCAGGTCTTTCTTTCCCTGACTCTATTGGTCTGTGTTTGTGTTTCATTTTCTACTGTTCATCGGACTAAGATTAGAATCTTGGATTTAATTAAATGCTCAAGAACTACTATCTCAGGTACTGATACAGGCTTTCTGAGGCTTAACACTCTGAAATTTGGGTAGGATTGGGAAAGGGGATCAGCTGAGTGCATGCTGGAAGGCTGCCTTGTCCTAAACACGTGTGATAGGTCACAATGTTGTCATGACAACCCTACACCATAATACAGGTTCTACTCAGTTTATACATAAGAGCAACACATCACCAAGATTAAAAAAAACAAACAAGACCCAGCACTCGGGAGGCAGAGACAGGCGGATCTCTGTGAGTTCGAGACCAGCCTGGTCTACAGAGCTGGTGCCAGGACAGGCTCCAAAGCCACAGAGAAACCCTGTCTCGAAAAACCAAAAAAAAAAAAAAACAAACAAGAGTGTAGAACAGGCCATGCACTTAATAAAAGGGGAGGCAGCACACACAACTAAGTCCTCAGTTCCTTCTGAGATGCTTTTGATGCACTGACTTTGTGGTGAACTACCCACTGATGTGATGATGTTTTTTGTCACCCAGGTCATATCTTCTGATGTCACTGATAATTGTGTTGATGAAAGATAAAAAATTATTCACTTTTTTTTTTTACAAACGAGCATCAGGTGTTCGTATTATATAAGGTATTTGCTGTACAAAGAACCCCAAGCTACCCAATGTTTCTAAGATGTTTTATTTCCATTTCATATAAAATAAAGACAAAAGCAATGAAACCAAGCCAACCTCGCATTTCTAGTGGGTGAGATCAGTCCCTTCCAGGTGGATCACTCAGGCATCCAATTCTCTTCCTTTTTGTGGGGCTTCCGTGATAAACACATGTGATAGAAGAGGCCACACGGCAAGAAAGAAGGTGGCCGCTACATCCACTTCTCCTTCTTTTCTGGCCAGAGGTAGCAGTGTGGTCCACTTAGCTATCGGCCCTGGGAACAGTAATCTCTGAACGATGGAGTTACTGGTTCAAGAGGCACTAAATCTATCGTACAGCTTCCAGCAACAAGTGATTGGCCAAGTGTGAGGGCTGGTTTTTTGTCAACGTGACCCAAGCTAGAGTCATCTGAACCGAGGACCCCAACTGAGAAAATGCCTCCATAATGCCTGGCTGGAGGGCATTTTCCTAATTAGTGTTCCATGGGGAGGGCCCTTGTGGGGGGTGCTATCCCTGGGCTGGTGGTCCTGGGCTCTGTAAGAAAGCAGGCTGAGCAAGCCAGTAAGCAGCACCTGTCTGTGGCCTCTGCGTCAGACCCTGCCTCCACATTCCAGTCCTGTTTGAGTTCCTTTCCTGACCTCCTTCAGTGATGAACTATGATGTGGAAGTGTAAACCAAATAAACCCTTTCCTCCCCCAACTTGCTTTTGGTCATGCTGTTTCATCACAGCAATAGGAACCCTAACTAGAACACCAAGTACGCTGCTACACATACCCAGAACCTCCATCTTCTCTGATTTTCTACTTGGCCACGAACACCATATATTTTATGACAGCTCACTATATGTACCAAGCAAACGTAGAATTTCCAAGGTTTCTTTCTGGCCACGACAATAGCAGTGTGGGTCCCTGGGTATATATGTGTGCTGGAGGTAGGGAGATTCAAGTTCGTGGAGTCTGGTCTCTATGGAGTCGGCCAGGCGTTGTGACATTCATTAGCCTGCCATCTCTACAGGTGGCTTCTACAAACACATGAGATTGATAAGTAGCTGAGAGACTTTCATGGACAGAATCTAGACACAGTGAATATCGTTCCTGCTTCTAGTTGGCTACCCAGAACTGTAAGATGTAACTAAACCTAATAGCAGGGAGGAAGCGGAGTGACGTGTATGATAAAGACAGAGGGATAATGGTTACTAAATAGCTCATTGCCATCTGCCTCAGTGAGAAATGCTTTTTAAAACATGTTTATATTGGCCGCATTTGTTCGTTTGACAAATGACTAGATGTGCTCAATGAATTGCAAAGATATTGAAAATTATTCCCGCTGTCCATGATCAGGAAGAGGCAGACCCGCATGAAAACTACTTGGCAGTGGCTAAAAACTCCTGCGTGTCATTTGAGTATGTAAAATGTGTTTACACATATGCAAAACCCGAGTTAAGCCTGATTTGATTATATTTGCTAAGAGTACGAATTTGACATTCGGTGTACTACTGTGTATAATTCTGTCATTTGGAAGGCAAAGTGTATTTGCGGACCTCCCTCTAGTCTCTCATCCTGAAAATAATCCATATTTGTAACTAGATAGAATTCATTTCATGAAAAAGTCACATACTCATAGACTTAAGGACCATGGCTTAGATAATGTGAGCTTTCTTCCTCTAAGCATGTCTGACCTTAGTCCCTTTACCCGGAGAGACACAGAGTGAATCAAGAACTTCATGGTCCTAGAAAATTAAAAGTATTGTTGTTGTCTATGATCTGTGCTGCTGCCAGGGACCAGGTTGATGTCCACAGTCTGAGCTGCTGCCAGAAACCATCTAGAAGTCCACGATCCAGGCTGACGCTGCCTGCTATGGGCAAGCTAGCTTCTTTTGCAGTGGCGTGGATGACTGCAGACTCATAACTTAGAATGAGAGACGTTGAAGTCTTCTGGGACAATCTCTCCCTGTTCCCTGCCCCCAAAGAGAAACAGTCCAGATATGAAGTTACTGAAGAGCGTCCTTAAACCTGTGATAAAGATGCTGAAATGTAGCTTTCGCAGCTGATGGCTTCTGGCGAGGGCGGGATAAGGAAGGACTCAGTTTTCTTTAAGGGGCTGGCCACTGGGAGTTTGTCCAAGCTCCGATGAGTATACAGGCAACACAAATTAGACTTGGTGGGGTTGTGTTTCTTGAGGGGGTTGAGAGGGACTCATAAGGGTAAGAGGGTGGTGGATCAGAAAGGAATGGAATGTGAGTGTGATCAGCGTGCAGTGTATGAAATTTACAAATAATTAATAAAATTATTATGTTGGACAAAAATATTTTTGAAGCCTAATTAAGACTTCTAAGGGCAATCAGATGGAGACAGAGAAAAAGAGAGTGGTTAGGAGTAGCTAGCCTAGAGAATAGCCTTTGCCTACCCTGTCTTCTTTCAGTTACAGGCTAGCTAGATGTCAGAGCTTGCAGGGCCACTGGGAAAAGTGGGCTCTGTTGTGCACTAGCCCAAACTAAAGCAGCCCTTGATTCCAGGGTTCTTTAGGTGTCTAGACGGGGTCTTAGAATGCAGTCCTTGCTGACTCCAATAGAGTGGATGCTTTCTTTTCCTTTTTCCTGTTTCATAATTGGAAAGCACAGGCTCTTAAGCCTGACCTTGGAATGTCTCATGTGGTGTGCATCTGAAGGAAGATCTTCCCTCTTCTGCACAGTGGCCTGTAACTAGAGCTCTGAGGGATATGACGCCCTCTTCTGGCCTCTTTGGGCTCTCATGTGTGCATGCACACACATATGTGTACACATATACACACACATACACAGACATGTACAAACGTGCACACACACAAATACATACACATGCATACTTCAACTTTTTTAAAAGTAGGGGATGGATAGATGGCCAAAAGGTTAAGGGCACTGACTGCTCTTCCAGAGGACCCAGATTTGAATCCCCACACTCACGTAGTGACTCACAACCTTTTATGTCTCCAATACCATGGGATTCAATGACAGTCTTTTCTGGTCTCTGAGGGCATGCCTACATGTGCTTGCTAAGAATATAGACAGGCTGACAAAATGCTCATGCACATAAAATAAAAATAAAGGTTAAATATATATATATTTTTTTGGTTTTTCGAGACAGGGTTTCTCTGTGGTTTTGGAGCCTGTCCTGGAACTAGCTCTGTAGACCAGGCTGGTCTCGAACTCACAGAGATCCGCCTGCCTCTGCCTCCCGAGTGCTGGGATTAAAGGCGTGCGCCACCACCGCCCGGCTAGATTTTTATTTTTTAAAAAATAGATGGCTATTAAAGTATTAAACAGGGGCATTGTTGGCACTTTTCTTGTTGGTTTATTAGCTTTATTGTTATTTTTAATGTGTGACGATTTAATGCCTTTGTATGGAGCTGAGGCATTCTGACCAGAGAGTAGGTACTCCAAGAAGAGATTCAGAGTGTACTGTTTAATGTGGCATTTTGTTCTGTTCTTAGCTCTTCATTTGGGTTACACCGAATGAAGCTGAGGACAAAACTAATATTCCTAATTTGGGGGCTACAAGTAGTTTATTTTGCGTATTATTAAAAGTGAGTAAATCTGACAAAAACGTTGGAAAGCTACGCCATTGGTTCTTAATCACCCCTCCTTAAATGCTGTTTGTGAAATGCAGCTCCTCTGATAGATTTTCAAAGTTGTCTTGGGTCATCTGGGCTCGAGGGTGCTCTCCAGTGGTTGTTAAGATGTGACAGAGACTCCATGTGTCGCCCCAGCCATGTGGGTTGGGAGAAAGCACATTTGGTTCCCCACCAAGCTGCTCCACTGACAAGGCTAGAAGCCTGGTGATGCTGCCTCTCAGAAACAACCAAGGGACCAAACCCCATTGCTGCAGACCTTAGCCAACCTTCCCACTCTGTCTCTGGGCTTCACTGTTCCCTTAGCAACCCACACTGGATGCTGCCCCATCATCTTCGCCTTCACTCACAAACCACAACAATTTATTATTATGTATCTGCTTCCTGATTTTCCCTGATCCAAAATCTCAAGAGACTGAAAACTCCAATAACCAGAGGCATGCAGCAGATTTTAATAAACATTTTCTGAATGAATGAATTGTTCGGGAGTTGGTACCAGAACTGAATCTTCTATCTCCAGAAATCTGCTGTACTGGGACCCCTCTACATGGTTACAAATCTTACTGAATTACTTCTACATCTGCTCCTTGGAGAAAATAAGATAATATATGTCTACATTGCATAATTTGCTTGTTATTGTGAAAATATGCCCAACAAAAGCAATGTAAAGAAAGAAGGATTTATTGGGATCACAGTTTGAGGGAACACTCCACCATGGCAGGGAAGGAATGGGGGCAAAGCTGTAAGACAGCTGGCTTCCTTGTGTCTAAGTTGGAAAGCCACCACCTTTCCTGAAACAAAGCCTCAAAGGATGCAAGGTGGCTTCACTCTCCATGTGATGACTTTGAACTTGGGATGCTCCTTCCTTCCTCTCCGGGTTTGACACTACACAGTTGATGTGGTGTTTCGGAGTTGGTACTGGGTTGAGTTCAGGGCTCTTTGCATTCTAAGCAAGCATTCTACCAATAGCTACATCCCCACCCTCTTTTCTCCTTTTAAATCAGTCTTGACCTCAGGTTGTAGAGCATGGTACCACATTCTGAAGAGGTCAGTTGAACATATCTGTAAACACCGCCACAGACCCACCCAGAAGTGTGTTTCTGTGGTTATTCTAAATCCCTATAAACTGACAATACAATCACCATGTCCTAAACTCAGTGACTGTCTAATTTCTGCTCTACACGAGGAAGGGGGTATAAACTAAACACTGATTAAGGGCTCTTGGGGAATGTCACCGAGGTAGGCAGCACGGAGAATGGCAGAGACAGACGCTGATGGTTTGTGTTGGACAGAGAGATGGCCCAGGGGTTAAGGCCACTTTTTGCTCTTGCGGAGGACCTCAGTTCAGTTCCCAACACCCGTATAGAGTAGCTTACAACAGCCTGTGACCAGAAACTCCAGGTTCTGGCTTTCATGGGCACCAGAACACACACAGTTCCCAACACCCGTATAGAGTAGCTTACAACAGCCTGTGACCAGAATTTCACTCTCTTAGTCTTTTCCTACCAAATAAATACATTTGTTTGGTTTTGGAAGTAGAGGTTTCCTTGGAGATAACTTACTCCAATACACTCA
>NC_022022.1:45847292-45855788 GCF_000317375.1 Microtus ochrogaster | reverse complement strand
ACCTCACTCAGGATAGTGTTTTCTATTTCCATCCATTTGCACGCAAAATTCAAGAAGCCCTTGTTTTTTACTGCTGAGTAGTACTCTAATATGTATATATTCCATACTTTCTTCATACATTCTTCCATTGAAGGGCATCTAGGTTGTTTTGGGCTTTTGTTTTTTCTAAGCTGTGGTGGAACTAAAATCCAGGGCCTCTTAAATAAGAGAGAGAATTTTACTGCTAAGTGGCCCCCTGCCTATGGCCTATGGCCCCCTGCTGATAATTACCAGTCCTGGGAACTCTGAGGTATAGAACTCTTGTTATAGAACAAGATGTCTTTACTTCTTTTGAGTTTTGGAGATTTGAGAGGAATAAAAGAAATTTTAGTAAGTTATTTTTATTTTGGGATGTAAGGGTTCTTCAGCTCTATTGTTTTAGCTTGATTTATTTTATTGTTTTGGTGATAGGCTCTTGCTAGGTAGCCCAGGCTATGTTATTGTTTTGGTGACAGGGTTTTGCTACGTAGCCCAGGTTGACTTGAACTCTTATTCTTTCTGCCTCAGCTTCCTCAGGGCTGGGATTGCAGGCTTCCACCCAGCCTGACTTTCAACAGTTTATTTAAGTCAGAGACTGATCTCTCTCCAAATAGTTGCTTGCTGGCTTTCGGGTCTGCTTGGTCAGTATAGTTTTCCTGTGGTCCTGAGGTAGAAGCTGTGTCTCTGGATTTATTTCTCTGTATTTATTATATCCAGGAAATATCAGACTCCCAGGAAATATTAGCTGAATATTTTCTATATTAAATGCTATATTTAAATGCTTAACCAAATTTCAGGTTTTCCTAGCTCATATATTTCACACATGGTGTTCCACAGTTTATTATGTCATTTGTTCTACAAACAGATTTTTTTATTGTTTCAGATTTTCCTAACAATCTAATCGAATAATACAGAAATAAGGCATTCCACCTGGGTGGTGGCTCACTCCTTAATCCCTGCACTTGGGTGGCAGCGAGGTAGGCGGATCTCTGTGAGTTTGAGTCCAGCCTGGTGTACAAAGTGAGTTCCAGGACAGCTAGAACTGTTACACAGAGAGACCCTGTCCTGAAAAACTAGAGAGAGAGAGAGAGAGAGAGACAGAGAGACAGAGACAGAGAGAGACAGAGAGAAATAAGGCATACCCAAAGTTAAAGATGACACTTATATTTTATCTTTGAAGGGAAACATTTCAAGGCTCTATGGACCCCAGTGCCCTGTCTAGTTCTATTAGAATGTTCACATTCTTCCTCACCAGTTAAGAACAGCTTCCTATTAAAGTCTTAGGGTTAAACAAACAGAGCATTTGTACTGGGCTCACGTTCCTGGTATTTATGGCCAGAAGAAATTTTTTAGTGATTTAATCAAAATACCATTTTCAGACAAGAAAACGGAAACAGGAATCGATTGCTGCTGTTAGCACTGTGTAGGTGTATATGCACATTTTGTGTGTGTGTGCGTGTGTGTGTGTGTGTGTGTGTGTGTGTATGAGTAGCTATGCTCACCTGTGCTTGCATGTGGAGGTTGGTTTCTCTGATACCGTCGCCTTATTTTATGACACAGGGTTTCCTCCTGAATCAAGAGTTTTCCATTTTAATGAGACTATCTTGTAAGCGAGTGCTCAGGTTCCACCCGTCTCCATGTTCTTTTGTCTCCACGCTTTTTACACATTTTCCTCACTGAGCCCTTTCCTGAGCCTGCTTGTTCGTGTGTTGGCCTGCTAATGTTGCTCTCCTTTGTGATGGGTTTCTGCTTGTGCCTCCATTACACAGCTTTAAATAAAAGAAGCCAGTGTGTGTGTATGGGGGGGGCGGTAAAGCAGGCTCCCCATATCATACACCTTGAAAAGGGTAAAGTTGGAAGCTTCGTGTAGTCATTTAGTTCTCTGGGACATCATGTTAGAATCATGGACGACCACGTGACAGGGTGGAGATCTGATTAGACCTGGAGCAGAGCCAAGAACTGTACATCAATTCCTCGTGAATGTTCTCTGAAATGTTTGGAGATGTGTAGTGCTGGCACTGTGCCAACTGGGTATCAGACAGAGCGTGGGTGGAGCAGGGGTGGATAATAAAGGAAGCTTTATTATGTTGAGAGATCTCTGTGTATCCGGAGGTGGTGGTTGTTCAGAGGCTTCCATCTTCCTGTGGAATGAACTTTTGCTAAATGGACCACAGCAAAGGTCACCCCTTTTCTGCTAAACCTCATCCTTCCTCTCCATGTCCATCACTTCTGACAGAGCTTCCCCTTGACTGCTGTGCGTCTTCTGAAAGGTTTCCTCTGTGATTTCCAGTGGCCACCCAGACAGGACATTAAGGCCACACTTCTGTTGGCCTCTGCTGAGCTGTGAGTAACGGAGAGGTGTGATGTGAAGCCATTATTGACCGTGTGTCCCTGTGAGTGGATCTCTCTGGAATGATGTTGAGGAAGAGTAGGGAAGGCAGGGAGTTCAGTCTCCGTGGGTAGCATCTTGCTGTGCTGTGAACACCTCCAGGTGAAACGCAGCGCTTTTGCTCTCTGCCCATCATTCATCAAGTCGTGACTGACCAGGGCCTCTTACCCACTGAAGAACATGAAAGAACGTGTGTGTGTGGAGTAGAGAAACCGAAGGTACAAAGTTCCACTGAAAGGTATGGTGTTCCCTCCCTTGTCCTGGGCCCTTCTGGAAGCCTTTATAGTAGAATGACACTTTGGCACAGTTAAAAATGCTTCTGGGTATGGGTGTGTCCCCACCAAATTGTATGACAGAAGCAATCACCCTGCTTCTGTGCACTTAGCACAGACAAGTGTTCCTGAAACTTGTCTAAAAGGAATCACACTAAGATCATTGATTAAATGTGTACTTAAATAAGAGACACCCTGGGCACAAAGCACCATGGATCGTGAGTCTCATCTTTGATGGCCAGTTTGCAAATGGAACTGCGCTCTGCACAGCAAATCGCTCTTGGCTGACGTGCTTACTGGCAGGAGTACAGCAAGGTGTCACACTGTGTGGTGTCAGACAAATGTCCTTCTGTCAAGGCCAGCTGAGTGGCAGTCGCTCTACACACAGGAATATCAGAGGATGGTCTTGGCCTGTGGGAGTGCATTGGAAAGGGTGGAATCACCCACCTGAACATCGTGTGTTCTGATGCATCCATGTCTGCATCATTATCTAGGCCTTTGTGTATAGCTTTACTGCAGAATCTTAAAGACTTAATAACAAACACAAAGCAGATTTATTAAATTTAGATTTTTTTCACATTTGTCATCAAAAGTGCTTAACAAGTAGTGGAGGAAGCAGACTGTGTTAATGAACTCCAATAGAGGTTATGAGAAGTTGCGTTTTCCATCAGATGTCTGCTGTTCATCTCCTGTCGAGAGTCCTGGGATGAAGTCTCCTGTGCCCATGGCTGACTTAACCCAGGAACATACACGTTCAGCAAAGCAGCTCATGGCCTCACATTGTTATTGTCATATGGTTTTGAAGAAGCATAGCAAGTCGAAAGAAAAAATCTAGAATTTGAGGCACAGGCACAGAGCTGGTCACATTTCCACCTGGAGGAGGATGTGGCTTTCTGAGGTCTTGTAATGCAGCCACATTGCAGAGAGACAGTTGAGCTATTCATAGCGGCACACCCCACTGTCATCTGAATGACTGCTGGACAGAGTCTCAAGAGGCCACCATGGAGGAAAATGACTATCTTCTTATTTAAAAAGTTAGAAGAAAGATAACTTATAAATCCACAGGAATAACACAAGGCCAATGAATAAAAGGGAAAAGGAAGAGTGAAGCCAAGAAAAAGAGGCTGTAAAATACGGTGTTGGTTGTGGTGCTGGAATACGCAAGATTGAACAAAAGGGCTGAATAAAAGGAGTTTCATCTCTGGATTCATCTCTTGAGTGTGAAAAGAAGAAGCTGGGGAGATGGTCAGTCAATAGTCTCATCTGCAGGCACGTGAAAGAACCAGCTGCGTGGCCCATCTGTAGCCCTCCATCATCTGTAGGTGGTAGGCACACACAGGAGAGGTCACAGAGAGTCTCTGGCCAGCCAGCTCAGCCTGATAGACCCGGGTGTTAGGGAGAGACCACCTCAAAACAAGGTGGATCATCCTGAGGAACGGCACCCACAGCTGTCCTGTGACCTCCTCACTGTGCACACACACATGTGCACGCATGGGAAGGCGAACACACGCAGAGTGAATACATTAAATAAAACCAAATAAAGTAAAAACACGAGGCCACTTCCACGCCAAGGAAGACATGATAATAAAGCGACTCTCGGTAAATGGAGTTTGATTGCAGCAGAAAGTGGCTTTTAGCGAAGAGCAGTAGAAAATGAGCCAGCTCAAACTTCTTAAGAGGCAAGCAGCCAAATGCCATTTTCGTCCTGCCTTACCCCGGACTGTCAGACCCAGGCTAAGAGCCACGCCATTGGTGGTAGCGCACACTCGGGAACCCGCCAGTCATAGCTGAGTCAAATGCTCAGCTGCTTTCTTTTGGAAAAATTCCAACACATTTTCATTTTTGAGAGCTGCTCTTATTTTTTTTCCATTAGCCAGGATTGTTTTAAAATGCATCATCCAATTCTTGCCCTTGAGTGTCCTTGAAGAGGTTTGGAGGATATTGTAAAGCATCGTTCCCTCTGGAGCTGCACTGTGGACCCAGGAGATGCTGGGAAAGGCTTGTAATTTTCATGCAGGTAGAAGGACATCCAAGTGAAGGCCAGGCTGTCATTCCACCAGCAAATTCAGGTGCCATTCAAAACGGGAAGGTACACTTTGATTGCTTTATTAATAACGCCGTATTGCCAGCACTGAATTACAGCCACTGTTTTTACAGGCAGCTAGGAATACTAGCGGCATAAAGCAGTTTTACAGCCAGTCACCTCTGAGGTTAAGGGAGGCGACGATACATCACATCGAGGTCTTTAGTGCATGCCACAAGAACAGACCACACTGCGTGCGGGCGTGATGACTTGCCACTTTTTAGCGTGTAAGGAGGACTGAAGAACAGAGGTCGTAGCAGGCCGACGAGCATCATGGAGTTTATGCAGGGGGGACAGGGTTTATGATGCTTTTGAGAACACTCCAGTTGCTGTGGAGACACAGTCCTAATCCTTATAAGTACTACATTTATTCTTTAATCGGAAAACTTCTATTAAGATCCGCCTTTCAGTGAGAGACCGTTATCTAAACAGAACACAGTCATTTCTGCGGCAAGATGAAAAACTTGTATTTTAAAAGCCTGAGAAGCGGCTTGAATGTTATCATAAGCTGACACGCGGTCCTGAGGTTCCCTGTTGCTATCTCCTATCCCAGCATGAGCTTCAGAACCTCAGCCTGCTCGATAATTCTCAGGGCTATCTTAATTTGAGCCGTAACCAATTATGTATGTAAAAATATAGTGTCAGGGAGATAATTGGAGAGGAAGAACATGGAAATGTGGTTTTTCAGGCTTGAGATTAATGGACGCTCACCAATGTTATTAACTTTGCAGAATGGGAGCCCATTCTAAACATCCACATCTTAAAATGCTTCAGCTTTCATTTCTGGTCGGTGCATGCAGTGGACGCTCACTGGGTCAGGAAGCAGCACTACCAGTGTCCAATGTTCCTCATCCCAGTTTCCCACAAAGCACCCCCCTTCTCAGTGTCCTTCCTCTTCATGTCAGCTTGGCACTGTGCGAGAGCTCTGTTGCCAGCGGAACAAGAAGAAGGGAAAATGTTCAGGCTTCTTTTTATTTTTTAAACATTGGCGATGGACTCTGATCTCCTGGGAGCTAGTCAGAGCCCTGATAGAACCGTGTATGGTCACACATGTGTAACTTGCCTGAGCCCTGCCAGCGAGTGTGAAAGACACAGACAGACTGTTCCAGCACTTGGCACAAACAGATCAAAGTTGGAAAACAAGAGTGACCAGGAAGAGGAGCCCAGAGCCCTGGAGGAGTCTGAGGAATGGCTGGGATAGGGAGCACACAGCCCGGGAGGAGTCTTGATGAATGACCCAGAGCTGGAACACAGAGCAAGGCAGGGACTACTGGGTTGTGCTGGTTAGTTTTTGTTTTTTCCTGTCAGCTGACATAACCCAAAGTCACCTAGGAAGAGACTCTGTGGAGATGTTGTCTGGATTATGTGGGCCTGTTGGCATGTATTAATTGTTAAGCGGTACTGTGAGTAGCACCGCTCTCTGGGCCGGGCCCTGAAATGCCTGAAAGTGGTGAGAACTGACTGGGTGTGAGCAAGCAGGTGTTGTGGGCGCCTCTCTTTCCCTCTGCTCCTGACTGTGGTGCAGTGTGAACTGGACTTTCCCTTGTTTGGAACTATAACCTGCCATTGTAAGCCAAGGGAACCCTTTCCCTGCCTGTGTTGTTTTCTGTCTGGACACTTTATCACAGCAGCAGAAATGACACTTGAACAAGTTCTTGATGAACGGCTGGGAGGTCAAACACAATGGGACAAGAGGCCCGTGGGCTTTTTGTTAGGGTTCTCTACAAAGGGTAGAACTGCGCGGAGCTAGCCAAGTTATTTGGGTTTCTCACACACAGAGGAAAGGCAGAGGATCTTGGGCAAGATCACAAAGGTTTCGAGACTATACAGAAAACAGGAAAGGCCATCATAACAGCAGAGGAAAATCAGCACGCTATAGAAGGGAAAGAAAGCCAGGGTTTGGATCTACCTGGAATCAGTTAGAAAAGGAAAGTAAATAGATGTTTTTTAAAAAATTGAAAAAGAGTCATTAGCTTCTCTTTATGCTCTTTAGACCCTCAGTGGCTGGAGGGATAGGGCTTCCCCTTCCAGGACCTCTGGCTGGAGGAACGGGGCTTCTCCTGCAGTAAGTGGGCAGAGCTGCAGGTAGTAGAGAAGGTGAGGTTTGGGGTCACTCCTTTCTTCCCTTTGCTTTTGGCCATGCTCACGCTCAGGTGCGTGGATTGGATGGAGGATTTAAAATGAATACCCTAAACAATGGTTTACCTCAGAAAATCTCCCATCTTAGGGCCCCTCTTTAAGGCAGGAATCTAAGCAGTAACGAGAAAGGGGTTCTTAGACTTATCATAAAAGAAATATTACAGCCAAACTATAATCAAACCACAAAAACCGAGGAGAAGAAAAGGTCCAGGGATCAGTAAGCCAATACCAACTCTCCAAAAGTGTAATTAATGAATTTGACTCCGTCCTCTTAAAAACAACTCCTTAGCGTATGTGAAACTTAGTTGTGTTTGATTAGTTTTTGCGTTTTCTCTTAAAACCTTAGGTCTCAGAGTTTTCATTTAATTGGGGAGTTAGAAACCCCAAAGGAGTAGTAGGCTCCTGGTCAGAGCAGAAGCAGCCAGCCGGAGGGCTCTTGCTCTGTTGGTCTGAAGATTGGACTGTACTCATGAGCGTTGTGTGCAAGGGACACGGAGGGAAAACTTGTCTCTCTACCTGGCCACTCACTGTTGCTCACAGGCCACGTGACCCTCCGGCCTGGGAGAAGAGCTGCTTCCCATTTATTTTGCTACATTGACAGCTCCTCCTGATGTAGGCTTGGCTTAGCGCCCACTATCTTCTGGAAGCCAGGCCTCCCTCCTGTCTAACTGTGTGCTCCTCCTGCACTGTCCTGGTCTCAGCAACCATCACTCTGTGTAGTGATTTAGATGTCTATCTACCAAGCCATAACAGCCTCACTGGACTGTGAATACTATCCTTGAGTTCCACAGGGCCTTATATAATACAGCGTCATGGAAGACTTGTTTCATATGTTCTCGTGTTAGCTGTGGTGGTGGATGATGAACAGAACTGTGGGTTCCCTTGTTTTTTTCTGAAGCGCCCGTTTTCTTCCATCCTGACTGTGGTTTTTACATTGTTTTAAGCCAGAGCCCTAGGGTATTTTAAAACCAAAGCTTTTAGCTGCACTGGTAGAGCTCATCCAGTTTTTAAATATTGGTTTGAAAAGTTGTTTGTTATTAAAACCCCCGATTCTTCCTGGGTCACCCCTCAGTTGTTCTTACAGGACCATCTAAATGTGTAGGAGACCTTTAATGCGGTGCCTTAGGAAATGGCCGCTCATAAACAGCTGTCTCTAAAGGAACTCCTTGGTGAATTCTTAAGACATCCCTGAAAGCCACCTTCTCTCTGGAAGGGCAGTTTTTCACCGTAAGAGGCAGGATACATCGATTCTGCTTTTTATTTGTCCCATAACCAGGAAACTTTTTAGCCCAATGGTGTAATATATTTTTCATTTTACACCATAATACTTTTGCTATGTTTTTTTACAAAGTTATATGTAGGTTGGTTTCAGGATAACAATAGAAAAAGGAAGGAAAATAGATAACACTCACCGTGTTTTCTGCTGGGAGTAGAAGTCGCTCTGCATTCAAATGCCAGGCATGGTAGGGCTGGCTGCTGCAGGGGCACGCGGCACCACAGCGTCATGGCGCCACAGCTTCACGGCGCCACAGCCGCAGGGCGCCACAGGCTCGCTCACAGGGCGCCACAGGCTCGCTCACAGGGCGCCACAGGCT